>NC_142582.1:15999985-16299985 GCF_965207765.1 Zootoca vivipara
TATGTAGCTAGGCTGCCTAGAAGGAAGCCCCACTTAAGTCAGTGGTTCACAAGTGAGTAGATATAAATTCTGCTCTATACTGGGTTGTAATATAAATGTATGGGTTGTATTTGATATTTGCAAACCACCCTGGGGAAAATCTTTTTGAATTATACATTTTATGACAAATTAATATTAATAATGTTGATAGCCAACAACACAGGAAGGCACTTAACCACGTCCTTGAGATCTACAAAACTGGGTAGTCCATTTACTTAGAATTAAGCCGCTAATCTTAATCTTGATGGATGCTCACACTTGGTTAAATGATGAGCATGTGCTTCCTGCTTAAGCCTCAGTGCCATAATTAGTCATGCATTTGATGGGTGACTTGGCAAGTTTTCTCTCCTCGCAAATGAAAAAATGATGAGTCACGCATTTCAAAACTAAAGATGCTAGGTCACAATGTAAACAAACAAACAAACCCAAACACATACATGTTTTGGGTCCTTTATAATTCACTTCTGTGAGCCAGTGTGGTGTAGTGGTTATGAGCGGTGGACTCTGTAATCTGGTGAACTGAGTTCGCTTCCCTGCTCCTCCACATGCAGCTGCTGGGTGACCTTGGGCTAGTCATACTTCTCTGAAGTCTCCCAGCCTCACTCACCTCACAGAGTGTTTGTTGTGGGAGGGAGGGAGGGAATGGAGAATGTTAGTCGCTTTGAGACTCCTTAGGGTAGTGATAAAGCGGGATATCAAACCCAAACTCCTCCTCCTCCTCCTCCTCCTCCTCCTCCTCCTCCTCCTCCTCCTCCTCCTCCTCCTCCTCCTCCTCTGTCCTGAAGATTACACCAGAAGTAAAACGTAAGCTGGAGAGCTACATAGGTATGCTATAGCAGTCCTTTTCAAGCATTGCCATCGGTCCAGCAATCTTGGACTCTAATCATGCTCTCTCCATGCTTAAATACCAGAAGAGGGCTAGTGAGTGTCCCGAATATGGTGAAAGTTGAAAAGCAAATGCTGTAAACAACTGGAAATTCACGGGCACATTGGTGAAAGTTACACTTTGAGCAAGTGCTCTCCAGAGGTTTTGCCACAAACTTACATCAGCCCCCAGCCAGCACATGACAAAGAAATAGTAACTTATTTACTGATGCTGCAGCCACATATTATGTATGTATGTATGTATGTATGTATGTATGTATGTATGTACAGTAGTACCTTGTTGTGAGTCCGCCCCGTTCCGTGGCAAACCCGGAAGTACCAGAACAGGTTACTTCTGCCACTTGCGCACACACAGAAGCACTAAACCACGCTTTGCGCATGCGCAGAAGCACAAAACCGCTCATGCACGTTCGCAGAGCAGCGCTTTGTCGAGCGTCCCTTTTGTCGAGTGTCCGGGGTTCCCGAATGGATCCTGGACTCAAAACAAGGTACCACTGTATACAGATATATAATATTTGTAAAGCCAATGTTAATACCAAGTTTGTATAGAAAGGCAGAATAGAATAAACAAGCTAATGCAATATCATTTCATAAAATCAGAGTACTGAAAGGTAAGTGGGATGGTCCTCTAAGAAAATATTAGAGGAGGTGTGGGTGTGTCACTCATGTGCACACACAGTATATTATTGTTGACATGAATTAATGGAAACGGCTATTGTCTGGCAGAAGAGAGGGAAAAAATCAACAAAGCATTAAAAGTCCAGTAATTTATTATGCCTTGGAAACCAAATTATGAACACATTCAACACAAATGTCCTGGCATAGTGTCCAAATATTGTGCTTGGCAATCTGACCGGAGCCTGGGAACAGCTTTAGCCTATTAGCTGCGTCTTCCATTTCGGTGCTCTGTTTGCTGTGTGGGCACTTTAAATCACCGCAGCAGGAACTTAAGTCATGAGTCTTGGCATCTGCATCAGCTCAACCACCTGAATTGCTAGAAAGGCGCATATTGAGGAACAGCTGCTCTTTTTTTCCCTTCGTCAGCAGAATCGATGTGCTTACACAAATGTTGCAGCTCAGAAATGCTGTTCTCGTGTGCAGAGTTTTCTTCTGTTAATAATAACGGCATCCACAAATAAATGAAAAGGGAGAGGGGGATAAGGTCGAAACTTCATGCCAATGTATTTTTATAGGGTGATATTCAACTGAATAATTGCAGTAGCGCAAGGATTAGCACTAGTGCAATGGGACTTTCTCCCTCTCCTTGCTCCACACTGTCCCCACATCTGCTCTGGAGGGTTGGGGGAACGCGGGAATAGATTTAGGGGGTTCATAGCGGAGGAAACATTCCATTGTGCAAGGAGAAATCCTTGCTCTGATGGCATGATTTGATTAGCACTGCGGTGACTACAATCCATAGTAGGCTAGCCATATCTTTGCTGCTGGTTTATTTATTTTTTAAAGTTAAATAAATATTCCCAAACTAAATCCCTGTGGTGTAGGCTATCTTTTTTTAAAAAAAAAAAGATAATAAATGACAAAACTGACTAATGTCACAAAATTGCATGCAGAATGAGAGCTGCAGACAGGCTGATTTCACAGGCCATGTTCGGTAGGTTCCCATGCTACTTGTGCATCCATATTCCACAGGGCAAGTCACAGTATGTTGTTGTTGTTGTTGTTGTTGTTGTTGTTGTTGTTGTTGTTGTTGTTGTTGTTGTTGTTATTGGCTGCTTTTCTGGAAAAACGTTTTCTCAAAATGGCTTACAATAAAAGCAGTGCAAAACTGATAATTTTGAAAACTTAACACTACAGCTCAACCATACATGGCATTTTATAGAATCATAGAGTTGGAAGAGACCACAAGGGCCATCCAGTCCAACCCCCTGCCAAGCAGGAAACACCATCAAAGCATTCCTGACAGATGGCTGTCAAGCCTCCGCTTAAAGACCCCCAAAGAAGGAGACTCCATCCTACTCCTTGGCAGTAAATTCCACTGTCGAACAGCTCTTACTGCCAGGAAGTTCTATTATATTATATTTTGAACAGAAACAACATTACACAGAAGGACCACCATTCATCTAATCAACAACATGCCTGAAGGCCAGTAAGGGGCATGAAAGCCTCTGGGGCCTTCTGAAAAAAAGAGCAGTGTACAGATTTTGTGAAGGTCCAATGAGAGGAGGTTCCATAGCAAAAAAGACACCATACAAAAGGAACTTTCTATTGTGGCAACCCGCCTTCCTGACTGAAGGGTTGGGGACACCTTTGAAGCAGATCGTAAGGACCAGGCAGGATGGGATGGGTGCAAGCGGTCCAATAAACTGTTTAGGGCTTTAAAGGTTAAAAACAGCAAACTAGACCCCAAAATGCACTATTAACCAATAGAGCTAATATAATAAAAGGTGCTACATAGGCTGATTGCCTTGGCCCTAGAGGACTCTGGCATCTGCATTCTGAACCAGCTGAAGTTTCTGAACTGTCTTCAAAGGCAGCCCCATGGTCAAAACCACTGAAAAGTCCAGGAGGACTTATAGGCCATCCCTGCTGTCCATTCTTCAATGTAAGTCCTCCGCCAGGTTGGCAAAAACTGTTTCCACCCCATAACCAGTTCTGAATTCAGACTGGAATGGATCCAAGTAATCAATATAATCCAAAACTGCCTCAGGTTGAGAAGCCACCACTCATTCTATTGCCTTGCAAATTGGAAACAGCGCAGTAGTTGTCCATGGCCAAAGGATCTAAATTTGGCATTTTAGGAGTGGTGTCAGTTTCACCCCTTGAGGCAGATAGAAACCACTCCTTCTGCCAACGAAGCATTAACTACCTCTGGGGTCTAGTCACTTAGCCCTAATTTCACAGCTATCAAAAGCCATGAATGGCAAGGGGTAAGTAAGCAAGTGTCAGGCTCAGGCAGCAGGGAAACCAACCCCTGCGGCTGGTTGCCAGGAACGGACAAGATCAGGGAAAGTCCTTACCATCTGCTTTTATTCAATATTCACAGAGAGAGGCTTGGGAGTGCAGCCTCTGGGGATAATGACGTTGTCCTGAGTAAATCTCCGCTCCACTTCTCTCATTCATCAACAGCACACACACACACACACTCTTTACAGTTGCCGCTTAGGGCCATCTGTCTCCAAGCTCTTTGCTCTCCTACTTTCAAGGCCTGTCGGGTTCTGGGAGATGGCAGGTCTAGAATGCTTTCTAGTGATAAAGTGTCAGCCAGCTGCTTCTGCTCTGCCTCCTCCTCCTCTCCCATTATTTCCCAACTTTCCCCTTCATCTTCCTCTGAGCTCTGACCTTCCTCAAACCCCTGTTGTAATTCTGAACGGTCTTCTTCTCCGGAAGAGTCAGGCTGGGGAGGCTGTCTCTACCGTTCCTCCTCTGCCCAGTCCCTGACAGCAGGTCATAGGTCTTTCCACTCCAAACAGTTTGTCCACCTCCTCAGGCAAAGCAAACTGAATGGTATCTGCCCTAACAGTTCTAGATGGTATCAGGGTCCCATCCATAGCTCACTCAGTCACAACAACAGCATCAAAGTCGGCATGGAGGTCAGCCAATTTATCTGTGAAGCGCATAGCAAAAATGGTCAAAGCAACACTCTGATTGCTGATCCTGTCTCTGATGGTCTTATGGCCACCTTATATTTGGCCACACGCTCTTCTTGTACCATCAGAAAGTCGGAACGGTCATTTTGCAATGCAGAGCTTTTTGTGTAAAAAGCCTTCTCGGTGCAGTTGCCCAAAACAAACAGTGCATTCATTTAAAACAGCAGATTAGAAAGTCAAACAAATGGGATAATTTTCTAAAGAAAGTAGCTTAAAAGTCACAGTGCCATAACATTCAGCCCATAATTTACCCATGCCCAGCCTCAGAACTTCACTCGACAAAGTTTTATTTCATTGTGTAGCAACTCTGATAGTCATAGAATCAAAGAGTTGGAAGAGATCACAAGGGCCATCCAGTCCAACCCCCTGCCAAGCAGGAAACACCATCAAAGCATTCCTGACATATAGCTGTCAAGCCTCCGCTTAAAGACCTCCAAAGAAGGAGACTCCACCACACTCCTTGGCAGCAAATTCCACTGCCGAACAGCTCTTACTGTCAGGAAGTTCTTCCTAATGTTTAGGTGGAATCTTCTTTCTTGTAGCTTGAATCCATTGCTCCATGTCCGCTTCTCTGGAGCAGCAGAAAACAACCTTTCACCCTCTTCTATATGACATCCTTTTATATATTTGAACATGGCTATCATATCACCCCTAAACCTTCTTTTCTCCAGGATAAACATACCCAGCTCCCTAAGCCGTTCCTCATAAGGCATTCTTTCCAGGCCTTTGACCATTTTGGTTGCCCTCCTCTGGACACGTTCCAGCTTGTCAATATCCTTCTTGAACTGTGGTGCCCAGAACTGGCACAGTACTCCAGGTGAGGTCTGACCAGAGCGGAATACAGTAGTACTATTACTTCCCGTGATCTAGATGCTATATTCATATTGATGCAGCCCAGAATTGCATTGGCTTTTTAAGCTGCTGCATCACACTGTTGACTCATGTCAAGTTTGTGGTCTACCAAGACTCCTAGATCCTGTTCACATGCACTGCTCTCAAGCCAGGTGTCACCCATCTTGTATTTGTGCTTTTCATTATTATTTTTTGCCCAAGTGTAGTACTTTACATACCTCCCTGTTAAAATTCATCTTCTTTGCTTTGGCCCAGTTGTTTAATCTGTTAAGGCAAGATTCTGTTAGAACAAATTCAATGAGGGATCGTGGGGAAGATTCTCTCACTGCCATGCTTTGGCTAGGTAAGCCATAAAGATCTTGCTTGTTGTTGTGTACAGAGTCCACTGTTGGGTTTGACTTTGTTCAATAACTCAGTTTAATGAAGATCTCACCTATAAAGGGAATACAATATACGAAGGCATGGGAAAATGCCTTAGGGGTTGTAGAACCTGTGGCCTTTCAGGTGTTGATGAACTCTAGCGCCTATCATTCCTGACCATTGCCCATGTCGACTAGGAACGATGGGAGGTGGACTCAAGCAACATCTGGAGGGCCACAGGATCCCCACACCTGACACAAAGAAATAAGTCCTATTGAGTTGAATGGGACTCTCTCCCAAGCTGTGTATTGGAGCCCAAGGAATGATTTTGGGTGAAGACATGCTTCTTAAACCTTGCTCCACTGTTTGAAATCCTTATTTCAGCCAGAAAAAAAACTAATGCATGGTTCCTTTTAAACATTTAACATGGATGGAGAACATTGGACAGGATAAGTTTAAAAAAAGGTTGTGTGGTAACTTCACTGTGGGCAAACATTTTTTTAAAAAATCGGCTGACTGAAAGACCTGGAAAGTTTAAAATTGTCATGTTTCCTATTAAACAAGGACTTTGATTCATAGTGTGGCAGGATGTACTCTATTGACATAGAAAAATTAAGACCATCCCAGGAAAAATCTGCTTACCTAGCTGTATTCAGCCTAACCACAGACATCCAAGAATTTATTTTAAGCAGACCCAGGTGAGACACACCTGTTTCACTGGGTAGCACCTAGTGTTTTAAAATATTGATCAATGTTAACATTTAGGACATGCTTACCCGTTAAATGAATACATTATTTGTAACATTCTACCAAGTTGTTAAGACTGTCTTTATAGGGCATACAGAAATTCTTTGTAGCCTACCACTGATTTTACATAGTCCTCTTCTACATTATGAATACAGGTTACCATCATTTTTTGCACTAAATTGACACCAAGGTTTCTTCAGTGCCGGCTGTGAAATGCAGATTTCTTAAGAACCTTGGTTCTTAAATGCCTTGGTACTCAAACAACTTGGAACCCGAACACTGCTAATCAGGAAGTAAGTAGTCCAGTTTGCGAACTTTTTTCGGAAGCGGAACGTGCTCTGTTTTGAGTGTCATGCTTCCGATTTTAGTGCCACACTTCTGTTTTGAGTGTCATGCTGAGGTCTGTCTGTTTTTGCTATTTATTTTGTGCTTGTGTTTTTGTGGCTCTTTTTGTTTTGTTTTTGTGACTGCGTGGAACCCAGTTCAGCTACTGATTGATTGTGTGAATGCAGTACATTGTTTATTGCTTTCATTTTATGGATCAAAGGTCTTGTTAGATAGTAAAAATCATGTTAAATTGCTGTTTTAGGGGTTGTTTTTAAAAGTCTGGAACGGATTAATCCATTTTGCATTACTTTCTATAAGAAAGTGCGCTCTGGTTTTGGAACGCTTTGGTTTTGGACGGGCTTCTGGAACGGATTAAGTTTGAGAACCAATGTACCACTGTACTTGGAGAAATATACCCATGAGAGATTTCAGATTCTTCCTCTATCTGCCCCCCTCCCCCAAAGTTTGTTTCAAAATTTGCCACTGCAGTTTTATCCCTGGCTTCTTTCTTTCCCCCTCTTCCTTTTTCCTTCTTTGTTGTATTTGCCAATTGTTGCCCATTGCATAGCTTGAAGAACAAAGTATATATACACAATGTGCATTTTAAAACTCTCTTCTTTGTAATTTTATAGAGCGTGTGTCTGCAGTATTGTTTCAAAAGGAGTGACTAATGACAAGATTAAAAATTAGTCTCGAGCTTAGATACTGCCAAGTGATTCTTGTATTTTTTTAAAAAAGCCCTTATGTATTGTTGCAACATTTTAAGTTGACAGGTTTAAATGAAGCCACAAGGTCTCCTGTGACTCATCAATGGCAGCTGGTGCCAAAAGATTGTGACCGAAAAGAACCTCCTACAGTTGCTAGGCGATCATGACATGCTTCCCTCCACAAAGTACTGTAGTCAGGTGCTTTGAATTTGAAATGGTGATAGCAAGATAAAGGGGGAAAGCTAGTGGCAATCAAACCAGACCATTGTGAGAAGGACTCAGTTAATATGGACTATTTCATATTTTAACAAGGCTACCCTTTTCAAGATTCCGTTCTTTTCCTGTATTTTCTTACAAAGTTAGGAAACATTATTATTATTATTATTATTATTATTATTATTATTATTATTTCTTAATAGCTGATCTACTTGCTGATTTAGAAGCAGACAGGCACCATAATCTTATGCATGGGTAATATGGGGAAAGGCAATTGCAACCACTGAGCTTGACAGCTTTTACCAGTTCATGCCGTTGCAGCTAACACCCTGGCATAACTTCTAAAGCGGTAACATCATGGCTTACTTGGAATTTCTTAATCCTCCTGGTGTTTATGCTGAGACGGTGTACTGTGGAAAGGTTTTGCCCTTCAGTCGAAAGTCCAGGAAAAACATTGCCTTCTCTGAATTTCAACAAGGGGGACATTTTTTGAAATGTACAGAAACATAGCCCTGAAATGTTATTCACCTTTGAGAAATTGGTAAGTTGACCAGATGAAAAGGAAGTTAAGTCTTCTCCTGTACAGTACTTTTAATAATTGGGTAGGAGAGAGAGAGAATTCTGGCAGGTGTGGCTTGGCTAGCAGGAGTTATAAAACTGTATCTGCAGGAATTCTCTCTTCTGTAGCATTATTAGAGCCGCAGATGTCTTGCACTCCTTTGCTTCTGGTATCCTCAAATAAAGGAAAAAATGTTCAGACCCTAAGAGGGGTCCCTAAGAGTTTTGTGAAAGGAATTTGTTAGGCAGAACTCATCCCCATAGTATTGGGAAAGGCACATTTGGAGCAATTTCCCCCCTCTCTGTACAACTCTTAAAAGGTGCAGGTACTTTCTTGAGGATCTAGACCTGATCATGCTGTGTTGGGGAGATGGAATCAAAAAATTGCATTTGGGGGAAATGTACTAGAGCAGGGGTATGCAGCTTGCTGAAAATGGTGCCAAGTATTATAACATGCTAAGATTTGAGTTTTCTTGTTTGCCTAAATCAAGTCTTAGTGGTTGACACTAAGAAGCTATTTTAAACGTCCCCAGGAATGGAAGAGAGGTCTGCTTCGAGACATTAATTTAAAGAAATTAAAGAAATCAAATAATTCAATATAGCTGAGATTGGATACAAATGTGTCCCATTCAGTAAAAATAAGTGAAAATTGGAATCCCAAATTGTATGAATGAAAGCGCTTTCCAGTAAGGCAAAGTCAACATCAATTACAACCTGCAATTTCTATATTCTCATCCATTTATTTTCATGTATGTATGTTTTACCCTTTCCACAGCAGTAAATTCTGCCAGCTTTCTGTTAGTCCTATCAAGCTTCAGCACGGGGACATTTTTATAAAGTTATTTGTGTCAATTCGTACGGTATTTTCATCGCAGCCCTCTGGAAAAGCTCTGAGCACGACCTCCTGCAACGCAGCTGGGTTATTATTACCTCTTTTAGCCCCGACTCCATTAACACATGACGGATGGAAAAATAAATTTCGTAGCCCGTGCTGTCAGCAAAATCTGGCACTCACATTCTTAAGACAAATATGAAGAGGGGAAAACCGACCTCTAGAAGGAAACAGCAGATGACTGAAATTAAAATGACAGGCTCTTAACATATTGTCTTTGTTGAGACTCTAGATATGCACAAATGGCCTCAAAATTCCCCCTGTTTTGTTGACAGAGAGACCTAGAGACCATTTTACTGAATTTTTCCATGGCAAAGATAAATTCTCCAACAGTGTCTTAGGGGTGATACTCAACATTAGCCGAGGCAGTAGCACAGCTTCTTTTTCTCCCCCCACCCCCACCAAGACCTCCGTTGTGTGTGTGTGTGTGTGTGTGTGTGTGTGTGTGTATGTGTGTGTGGTGTTCCAGTAACTATCTTGTTAGTCCAGGGCACTATCTGCACTCCCCATTTTGCATCATTCTGAGACATTGTGTGCAAATGCCACCCAAAAAATTGAAGGTGGAACATACATACCGTATATTCCGGCGTATAAGACGACTGGGCGTATAAGACGACCCCCAACTTTTCCAGTTAAAATATAGAGTTTAGGATATACTCGCCGTATAAGAAATATGGCCTGGCGTATAAGAGAACCTCCGACTGTTGAGAAGATTTTCCTGGGTTAAAAAGTAGTCTTATGCGCAGGAATATACAGTACATTGCTGGTGGCATTGCAAAAAAATTCAAGAGTTTTGGAATAAGATTTATGAAAAATTGAAAAGCATATTAAAGTTAACATTTGATAAAGTTAACATTTGATTGAAGGTGAAAATTCAGAGAAAATCCTGTAAAGTGGCTTTTCAGGAAAAAATTATTCTGAAGAATTTTGGTTCAGTTCTATTTGAGACATCATCTTTAACCTTGGCTGAGCTTTCTGCAAAACTCAACAAAAGAAGATGAATTGGAACTGCAGTTTTGAGGTATTCAGAAAGGGGTTTGAAACTTCTGTTGATATCCGGTGAGGTTCAATACTTCAAAATAAGGCAGAGCCTTTGAAAAGGCTATGAAGTGGGCCTTTATGAGACTATATCACCTCTGAGTGCACACCAAGGAAAAACACTCAGCTGCTCTTACACAGAAAACTATTGTGTGAGGTGAACAAATTCACCAGAAAGCTTTTTTAAAAAATACACAATGTGTATGTGTGTATAATATACACTTAAAAAAAAACATTTCAAGGCATTCTACAACATATGAGAATAAAATCAACCTAAGGACCCCTGCTTCATGGGTAGTTACTTGAGGAACAGTAAATGGCATTTTTTTTGAACCTGTTGACACATATATGGCAATTTCCCTTGCTATAACAAGTAGAAATCAAATCATACTTTTAAAATTCACCCACACCATCAACTTATGGCGTTTATTGCATTTCACAAACATCCATGTTTCTGTTGCAGTCAAAACTGAGAAACTAGTAGGTTTTTAGCTCGATAAGCATCTACAAAGGCGTTCTCCAAGCATGATAATTGTGTGTGTACTTATTAATGTATATAATATATCTCACTATTTGCAGTACTTATAAGGTGGTGGGAATCTGTTTCATACCTCATGCATCCCATAAGGGAGATGAAGGAGAAAGATCCAAGAATGAGGAACACAATTAAGCATCTTTTTTTTTCTTGCTGGCTATATCATATACACAGTTTCATTGATAATATGGTAAATTGCTGCATTCAAGACCAATGCAAAGATCATTAGATTTCAAAAAAGCGTTTCATAAAAATACTCTCATGCACTGCTAATGACTGAAGCAAAGGAGCACACCAGAAAAACAAGTAGATAATGACAGCCAGCCTGCAATTAGCTCAACACAACAGACGCCACCCTTACAATTTCAATCGTGAAACTTGTGAGACATTGCCAAAACTGTTAGCATCATGCTATTTTCTTAATTGCAGTTGTTTCAGTAAGCCCAGCAGAAGTTTGACTAGACCTTCGGATTTTTCACAGAAAAACAGATGAAGTAAGCCAACTTGTCTTATTGGTTTCTTCCTTCCCTTGCGAGTGTGAACCAATTAATAACACATCAGTTTGAAAAAGATAAGAGGGAAACGTTCAAGAGAGGCACCCTGCCTTCTTTTCCATTTGCAAGGAAATTGTATCTGGGCTGATGGTTCCTTTGAATTAAGAGACTGGGCATCATATACACACAATTTAAGCCAGGGGCACAGAGAGCTATTTAGGCATAGAGATTGAGCCAGGACTACTGGTGAACTCAAATGCCAAAATGTCATGCTTTTACCGCAACGCAGCAATAGGAAATAGTGATTTGAAGGGGAGAAGCAGAGAGAAAAGTGGTGTTAAACTTTACATTTCACTTCCCCTTTCTGCTTGCCCACAACTATTCCCATGTATTAAAACAGACACGACATAGAAAAATGGACAGTAGAGGTCTGGACTAATTATTTGTTTGAATTTATTCAGTCAGACATCGTGGCAGTAACGTCACAGGAAATAACATGGAAGGTCTACTATGATAAGGACCAGATGGAACTCCTATCTTCAATGGATAACAACTACTGGACCAGAAGACATTCAGTGGAAATTAAAGACATTGTGCCTGTGGCTGAGGACAACTGTTTGAACCCTTCCAATGGATTATGGGTGGGGGAGGGGGTGGGAAGGGAAAGGGAAAATGGTACGGGGAATTAAAAATTGGAAGGAGAGAATATAATGTATGTAAAAATTCTCGTACTTCAATAAAAATCTTTTAAAAAAAGAAAAAAGAAACAGACACGACATATACGAATGATCTTTTTTCGCCTTTTGCATGTCGGGGCAAAATGCTATCTACTTCAGCGCATACAATTTCTTTCCTGCTTTGACAATAAGATCTTCGCATGAAAAGAGCAGAGAGCCCTTAAAAAACTAAAAATACTACTTTCCACATATAAGTCACTGACAGGAGACCAGAATTATGAGGGTCGCCAGGCCTTCAAGCTGAATGAAGGGAGGTCTGCAAGGGGCACAAGTTTTGACAAGTTGGAAACAAACCTAACAGGAATGTTCTCTGGCTTCAGCCATCAGTTAAAGCGGCTGTTCAAAGGAATGGGGAACCTTAGGCCCAGGCAGCAAATGCTGCCCCTCCAGTCTTTGTCTGGCCCTTGGCACTCTGCCCAGGCCACCTCCCTTGTTGCCCCTACTACCACCCATTTTGCCTAACTAGAATGCCCTTGCTCTGACGTTTGCCTGGATAGAGGTGTTTGTCGAAGTTTGTTTCACCCCAGCTCTGCAGGGAATGCTAGTTTGTTGGGTTTTGCTTCCAACAAGTCTAGAGCCAGCACAACCCCTCTATTATCGGGGGGGGGGGCAGGGGCTCCCAGGATGTAAAATTGGACTCCCATCAGCTCTAGCGAGCATGGCCAATGGTCACAGATGGAAGTTGTAGTCCAAAAGCTGGAGGGACACAGGTTAGCCACCCCAGCTCTGAACATCTATGACTTAAAAGTGTTGAGGAAGCAAGTTATATCCATGTATTTTATCTTATATCCATGTATTTTATCATCAGGCATTCTACCTGATGATTCCAGATCTGGCCAGCCATGAGGTAAAGTGCTGGTCGAGATGCAGTTTGCCCTATTATATAGAATTGTCCATACAGTGGTACCTCGTGTTATGGACGGGATCCATTCCAGAGGCCTGTCCGTAATACGGAACTGACGCAAGCTGAAGAGCCACGTGGCACAATTTAGCACTTCTGTGCATGCGGTGAAACCCGGAAGTAACCCGTTCCAGTACTTCTGGGTTGTCGCAGGACGCAACATGAAAACACGTAACCTGAAGCGGAGGCAACATGAGGTATGACTGTACTGAAATTATTTTCCTCAGAAAGTCTTTCCTCCACAACAGCTCTAGTCAAATGAATAAGTATGAGCTAATTTGGTTGCTACTCATTGCCTCCTCCTGAACATTTCATCGGTTTTAATACTGAGCTGTTGTGCTGGTACTACAGTGGTACCTTGGGTTAGACGCTTCAGGTTACAGACTCCGCTAACCCAGAAATAGTACCTCGGGTTAAGAACTTTGCTTCAGGATGAGAACAGAAAATGTGTGGCGGCGGCAGCAGGAGCCCCCATTAGCTAAAGTGGTACCTCAGGTTAAGAACAGTTTCAGGTTAAGAACAGACCTCCAGAACGAATTAAGTTCTTAACCCAAAGTACCACTGTTCAGGTTACAAACACCTCAGGTTACAGACTCCGCTAACCCGGTAGTAGTATCTCAGGTTAAGAACTTTACCTCAGGATGAGAACAGAAATCGCGCAGCAGTGGCGTGGTGGCAGCGGGAGGCCCCATTAGCTAAAGTGGTACCTCAGGTTAAGAACGGTCCTCCGGAACGAATTAAGTTCGTAACCAGAGGTACCACGTATTCCTTTGCTTGTTGTGTAACAGTTGTACTTTAGATGCATCTTCAGAGTTCAACAGCACTAACATGCATACCTATAGACACATGCACAGACTGGATTCCAAGAGATGTTTGGGCTTACGGAAGGGTCTTATACTATCATAGTGGAACTGCTGATGGCACCATTTCAAAAGCAGTTTACCATGGGAGGCAAGTGTTGTTCGAAGAGAAATGGTCCCTGGAGTCCACAGTATTAGTTTCATTATTCTTTCATCTTGGTGAGCATGCATATAATTTCTCCCTTCCAATGCTTTCTACTAAAAAGGTTTTGAGCAGGCTATTTTGAGAGTTCAGAAGTGACCTATTACACAGTGACCTATTTTGCTCCTGCTGTCTGCACTGGACAAAAGTGGATTTGTTTTGTGTCTTGCATTTCAAATTCTGCCTCAAGCGCTCCTGGACGTCTTAGGAATGTAGATTAATGAATACTTCCATTTCGCTCAGCAAGTTTGCCGTCCCTCCTGAAGGACGGGTGCCTCGTGCTATGATTGTTCACTGTGATTTCAGAAAACAATAATGGCAAATCTTCCCATTTCCAGAGCAACTCCCACTTCAAAACCTCAACACTTTGTAAAACCAGTTGGACCTTGGATAAAACCTAGAGGTAGAAGCATGCAGTTGTTTTGAATTGTTTCCTCTACAAAACCACATTTTCTGTAAAGAAACCATACAAATGCTTGCTTCAAAGACTTCGCTGCGGGAGACACTTGTTACAATTTATTCCAAGAAGTGAAGAAGCATCCTGAAAAACTGAAATCCTTTATTTGAAAGAATTACATCTTGTGGAATTATTGGTAAGAAACATAAATACATGTAGTCCACAATACTATGTGTCTAGAGAACAGATGCCCAGCTGTAGTCCAATTTTCTTAATTGGCGCAGTTTTTTCCCTTGTTCTTTTGACAATTTAGGTGGAATATTGTCCTCCAAACAATCGGTTGCCTGTGATGCCTCTGAGTCCATTTTAGCAGCTTCCATGTCCTCCTCCTCTGATTCATTCTCGCTGTTGTCGCTTTCCATTTCCACTTCATCAGCAACTTCACTAGTGCTGTAAAAATACAAATGGAAGGATCAATGGAAATGTGCATTTGAGACTGCTGAGACATTTATAACAAGTCTCAGAGCTAGAATATTTGCAGGGTTGTAGATACTTTTCTTAAGATTCTCGTGAATATGTTAAATAAGCTTTAGTATGATGGAGGACGTGGACTTCTTAAATGCTCAATAAGTTTCCATACAAATCACCAGTAAGAGAATGGGAATTGTAAGGGTCGCAGAATAATCTGAAGCAGTGGGAGGTCAACAGGAAACACAAATTAGGAGGGAATTAAACTTTTCAATGCATCCCAACACAAAGAAAATACTCCGTAAACAGGCACAGTTGGGAAAGGCCTAGAAATGTTCCTGAAGTGTACGTATAGGCAGTGTTTTAGGAGGAGGTGCTTTTAAAACTAGCTTTTGCTAAGATTCAGTTTTACACACAACCTCTCATACTAATACACACTAAACCTTTCAGTATTTTATAAAAGTTATACTGAACATGTTGGGCCTAGCCGCACAGGTCTCGGGCTGTGTTGAGACAGCACTTAATTCCATTTTCACAATGTTTCCTTTACAGTCGTACCTTGGAAGTCGAATGGAATCCATTCCGGAAGTCCGTTCAACTTCCAAAACATTTGGAAACCAAAGTGTGGTTTCTGGTTGGCTGCAGGAAGCTCCTGCAGCCAATCAGAAACTGCGGAAGCCCCGTCGGACGTTCGGCTTCCAAAAATAGTTTGCAAAGCGGAACAGTTACTTTTGGGTTTGCAGTGTTCAGGAGCCAAAACATTCGAGAACTAAGCTGTTCGAAAACCAAGGGACGACTGCATTTACATATCTTATGTGACCTTCGCATGACGTAAAAGCCACTTTTGGAAAACTAGTGGAATCTAGCCAAAGTTTAGCGCTAAATTCTGCGTTACCTGTTTCCAGGAAAAAAATACGTTTGCAGCCCCATTGACCCAGAAAACTGCAGTTTTGCATTGTAAATCCACATGATGGAATTTTAGGCAGTGTTCTGGCACACTGTCCTTTCCAAACATTTTAAATTTAGTGTGACATGGCAGTATACTGATCAAAAATGCAGTGTTCTATAATGGAAGAAGTTACGCTGTGTCAAAGGAATGTAAGAATTGACACATTACAGTTATGATCAGGAAACGATGAAATAACGGCCCGTGTCTGAATGCAACCTCAGACATGAGATTCTCTAGCCCACCAGATATGTGTCATCATACCAGGTTCCCAAATAGGAGAATTATGTTTTAATACCTTCTCTTCTCACTCGTCTCTTTTGTGAATGTGGATGTGCCTCCTATTGGGCAAGAGTCATTTTCAAAGGACACCTCGGTGTAAATGCTTCTGTTTCTATGATAACGGTAATGTGTTAATGCCCTCTTAACTCAGCTTCGTGAAGAACCACCACCTCGCAATGTAAGCGGAGAGGGGGAAATGCTGTGTGTGACTTTCTTTTGTTCTGTAAAGATCAGTTTTATTGTCGGCTCCTTTCAAAAACAAACATTTAAAAAGTTGAGGGCTTCTTACCTTTTATTAGCTTTGGATATCAGCAGTGAGTTAATAAAAATGGGGCACAGGAAAGAGGCAGATGGCAAGACATGAGCTGGAGTGTGAAGAAGCTGGGGAGGAAAGAAGAAAAAAAGACACAATAAGAAGGAAAGTTTGTTAAATGGCAAGTCAGTATTTGCATGTTTCTGAACAGGCATCATGTTTATTCTTACTTCTTTGACGGCAGGCGATTCTTGTGCAAAGTTGTTCTGAATAGGTAGTCTCCCAGTTTCTGTAGCCTCTTTATTCTGTTGCTGGTGCTTTCCCAGTAGCAGGTAAAAAGGAGTCATGGGGAAGCTCTCTTCAACTGCCAACTAAAAAGTGGTGATGGAGAAAACAGACCTGAGTTAAAGAACAGAATAGGGCACTTAATCCCTGCCTCCTGCCCTCCTTGATGTCCTAAGTTATTAAAGGAGGGGGCGAAGTGCAACTGGAGGAAGTCAAGCAAACCCCTAGAATCCCCAACTTTTGGCTTGGGGCTAATGGGAATTGGAGTCCAACAATTTCAGGAGGGGCACAGGATTCCCAGGTTTGTCCCCATGGCTTCCTTACATGACTGGCTCCTCTCTTTTTTTGATATACAGTATAAAGAACCATTATAAGTTCTTGAGGGTAAAGCTGTAATGAGGACCCCCCCCCCAATTCAATGACAGCACACTTTAACAGCAAGCAAGCAGGCTAAGAGAATAACCCAACAGTTTCTTTTGAGAACACCCCCCCCCCCCGGGCAATTACCGGTACTAGTGGTTGAATCCAGCAGTATGTTATTCAAAAGTTAGTTATGCTCCTTGTTGTTGGTATCTGTCTCCAAAGACAACGAAATGTACCTCAAACCGCTGGTTTCTCCAAAGACAATGGAGTGTACCTCAAACCGCTAACCGCTGGCCTCTTGAACATTGCTGGGGCCAAATGTCCCGTTGGCAGGTTGAGATCTGGCACCATTTATTTCCTGGCCCACCATAGGGCTCTAGGTGGCTATATAAGGCTTTATGTTGGACTGATTGTACATTTTTATGTATATTGCGGGACAATTACAAAAATTATTTATTTTTGCAATTATAAAAAATTAGAAAGGCAGATATTCCCCCCCCCCAGCTAGCTTCTTATTTATGAGTAAAGCAGAATTATGTGCTCACTTCATCCTTGCCTAGGCGGACATAATTTAAATTTGGGCGAATGCCAAAAGCTTAGCTTTTCATGCATTTCTATACTGATAAAGCACTTTAATATAGAACTTTTTTCCCCAAGTCCAAGTGTGATGCAGATTTTTTTTAAAAAAATAAGTAGGTGTAAAGTGTAAAGGACCCCTGGATGGTTAAGTCCAGTCAAAGGCGACTATGGGGTTGCGGCGCTCATCTCACTTTCAGGCCAAGGGAGCCAGCATTTGTCCAGACAGCTTTCCGAGTCATGTGGCCAGCAGGAGAAAACTCTTCTGGCGCAACGGGACACTGTGATGGAAGCCAGAGCTCACGAAAATGCCGTTTACCTTCCTGCCGCAGCGGTACCTATTTATCTACTTACACTGGTGTGCTTTCGAACTGCTAGGTTGGCAGGAGCTGGGACAGAGCAATCGGAGCTCACCCCATCGTGCGAATTCGAATCACCAACCTTCTGATCAGCAAGCCCAAGAATCACCGTGGTACACTTATGTGTTTTCACCCAAGATGTGAAAAAGTTAAGAACGTAGGTTTGTCGTTTTATTCCTGGAATAGCCCTAAGCTACTGACAAGAATCACTTGAAATGGGAATCTAGTATGACAGAGTTGACTAGATAGATTGGACCCATGGATCCATTCCAAAGTAGTTCCTCTACCCTTGCACACTGCACACCACTCAGAAGGGGACCTTTGGATCCGAAACTTAATGTAAGTCAAATTGATTTTTAATACTGGGCAGTTCAATCAAATCAAATCAAACAGAATGGAATGTAGACTCTTTTAGAATTCCTGTTCACTTCTTTTAAAGAACAATTACCTGTCTGCTGGAAGGTGTAAGTCTCTCTTCTGGGGTCTTTGTGCTAAATGTCATCAATTCCTGAAAATTCAGAAGGAAGAAACACTATTACGAAAAACAATATTTTGATAGGATTTCGGTGAGTCTTAAAATATGGCACACAATCCAGATGATTTATTATGTAGCATATGCACTTAAGAAATATAAGCATTTACTCATTAAAAATAAATTCCAGAAGAGATATAACATGAAGCATGAAAGGTTTAATACCGTTTGAAATGATTTCACTGGGGATATTCATTAATATTTGACAGTATTGTTTGGGACCAAATAAAAATGTAACCGACTACAAGTAAAAATGACAATATTATCTGCCTATATCTCTATCACCTGACAATTTTTTCGCTGATCAAAAGGTTTTAAACAGAAGTACTTATAAAACTGTGGAAGAAAGCCACCTCTGAAGTCAAGGCATTTCCCACTCTTATTCTAGGAAGGAATCAACAAGAAACAATGTATGCCAGCTTTGTCAACATGATTGGTTTTACCCTTACGAAACTAAAACTTGCATGATTAGCTAACATTTAGGCTAGAATAGAACAGAATCATATGAGTTGGAAGGTACCCCAAGGGTCATCTAGTCCAACCCCGAACGTGGGAACCTGTAGCCCAATGTGAGACTTGAATCAGCGACCCTGAGTTTAAGTCTCCTGCCCAGCTCCCCTAATAAGAATTATTTTTTTAAAAAAAGGAAGCAGAAGATTTCTGAATTAAAGCAGTCTTGAAAACTTTTTGTACCAAGAAAGGGAGTAATTCAGGTGTACTGAAAATCAGACAGAACATTGATTTCCGAAGTGAGAGATTCAGGTTTAGCTCTCAACTGACTCAAGGTCCCCCTTTGAGCTTTGCGGCTAAATGATGACCTCTCGTCCTGTCTCACCTTGTTAATAGTAGATAAGGGTAGCAGAGCTGAAAAGGGCTACAGAAATGTCTAGCACGACAACTTGGCTTTCTGAGATCCTAACAACTCATTGCGATATTGTCCCAGATGCGCATTTAAACACTTACATGTGTTTCAGTCAAGAAGTAAAACTGAGATTGGCTGAGCCACTGATATTTTTCTGAAAGAATGGACTCGGGTAGATCTCTTGGAACAAAGACAGCACAGCAGACTTTGCCTCTGCAGACCTTTCTCTGGATACACAAAGGCCGCGGCTCACTGGGTTTGAATACAAATACTGAGGGGAAGAAAAAGAAGAAGAGTATTTTAGCCTTTAAGAACTGTTTTCCGCGTTGCTTTTCTGAGGTCTGAAGTCAATGCATGATCACAAAATGATAAAGAAACCCATATATTCAGTATAGCACCTGGTGCTTATATGGGAACCTATCAACGAAGTTTAAATAAACCAGACCCCTATCTACAGAGTTCCAGCAACAAAGAATAGTATGGATACAGCATGATAGACCTAGTTCTAAGTCAGGCAGTGAACCTGTCACTGGATTGTACCACCTCAGTTAAGAAATAGGCTAAAGAGCAGGGATGGGGAAATCCCATCAGCCCTAGGCAGTATGGCTAAAGCTTGGGCATGATGGGAATTGTAGTCTGGCAACATCTGCAGGACCATAGGCAGCCCCAGCCCAACCCAGCTGTAGAGTATCACACATGGCAGGATAAAGAACAGTAAAAAGGAACTCCTGAAATGGAAATAGGTTCCCCCCCCAGACTTCAAACTCCCTGACAACCACCACCCCACGTACAAAAAACAAGGAATGTGAACAAGATATTATCGCTCACCTGATCTAGCCCATTAGGAGGTGAAAGTTATTAAAAGGCTCTGCAGTGCCAAGACTGTCAGGTGGCCTTTTTTTCATTAAAATAGCTTTCTTACAATGGAAATCTACAACCCGGAAAACAGATCTCAGGGCAAGACTCTAAGCGACATGGTATCGCAAAGGAGTGCTAGACAGATTGCCCTGCTTCGGTAATGGCAAGAGCACCTTGCTCTAGATCAGGCACCCCCAAACTCATCCCTCCAGCTGTTTTGGAACTACAACTCCCATCATCCCTAGCTAACAGCACCAGTTGTCAGGGATGGTGGGAATTGTTGTCCCAAAAACAGCCGGAGGGCCGAGTTTGGGGATGCCTGCTCTAGATAAAAGGGGTTTGGGCGCTAAGGGGTTTGGAGCAATCCCACCATGCTCCAGCCTGGTTCAGAAGGACCAGCGATCTTATAGATGGGCCTTTTGGGGATGCAGTTGTGGGGAAGAAGAAGAGCCCAGGGTTCTGTTCTCACAGTGAAAAACCAGAGGCTTACGGGGAAGCCTGAAAGCAAGGTTTGAGTACAAGGGGGATGAGAAACATTCCGTCAGCAAACTTTCTTGTCTTAAGATCCAAACCATGATATAGTTTCCATGTAGACAAGAGCGGCCTATTTTAAAGAGTTATTTTAAGTGGCTTCCAAGTCCAAGGAAGTAAAATATTTTCCTGGGCAGTATGGCTCTGCAGCTTTGGCCAGTGATCCTTAACAAAAATGAAAGAGGTCTTCATGCTCACCATGCGAGTATTCCAAGTGGGATGAAACCGCGACGATGTTCTCAGACAGACAATCTGGCTGCAGAACAATGACATTTAATTGGGCACTCCATTCCACTGAAAATCAAAACAACCAGATTATGAAGGAGAACCACAGACTCCCAAGGATATGCTTTGCAAGGGAGGATGGAACTGCAATTAATTCAAACCATGAATGCGGCTAGGAGAACTTTCAAAGGGAGGATCTGAACTGGGGAGCGGAGGTCAGTTGGGGATTCAGCAACTATACCTGCCATATAATTTTATGTGATACGGTTCCAACGACTGGATAAATAAAAACTAAAAGTATTTGGCGTTAAGCTGAAATATAAAGCAATTTGCCTCCTTGTGTTCTCTCATAATGACCAATTTTTAATCAAAAGACAAAAGGAAGGAAGGAAGGAAGGAAGGAAGGAAGGAAGGAAGGGAGGAAAAGTGATAAAATGGTCTTACATGTACAGCTCAGCAAGTTCCAACAGCACAAAAATCCGGTGCTGGTGGTGCCAAGAAGGTATTTTGAACAACTCTGCCTCCCAAAACACAGGTTTCTGAAAGAATAAATGACAAAGATAAGGTTAATTAGTCGTGTCCATGTGATATTTCGCTGTAAGGTAACTATATATAATGTAAGACAACCCTTGCTCACTTCAGGCAGCTATTTCTGCCATTTAACTTTCCATGGTTGAAATGGTTACAGGAGGGAGGCCAGCCATGTCTGCCTTAGGTGCCACGCTTCGTTTCCCCCAACCCTTGCTCAAGCGCTCATACCTCACAGACGGGTAAAAGATGGGAACCTACCTTTTGCATGCTTTAGTATAAAGTTTACGCAAGTAATTTTAAGTGAAAGGCTAGGTGTGCTCAAAAGAAAGCAGTTTATTACAGACAGGAGACCTGCCACACATTAAAAAGTGGGTCACAATGGGCACTGCTGATGCCTAGGCAAATCAGAGATTCAAGAGCCAGGACTGGCCGAAGTATTTCCATTAAACACAACCTTTCTCTTTCTTCTCAATCTCAACAGCAATTTTGTTTGCGTTCAGACTCTTATTTTATGACCCTCTAATTCCCACAAGGGAGAATCACCCCCCCCCCCCTTGCAACCAGGTAAATGTTTACTCTAAATAAACAGAGAGGCATTTCTCGGGCTTATTGTAGAGTTTACAGCATCTTAAGCAAACCCGTTCTGTTGTAATCCCCCTTAAGATAATATTGGTGTGGGCAGGTGCTAAAAAAGCAGGGGAGGATTTCTTTAGGAAACTTTTGCAATAAATAAACAAGACGGGGAAGCAAGCGGCATGCAATAAGGTATTTCCAAAAGCGCAAGGTATTTCTGCAGTCTTGTTGAAATCAAACTGTAGGCAACACCCAATGTCACATGACAGAACTTCCACTTCCTACTTGTGGCCCAAACTTCCATGAGCCCAATAATCTGCTCTAGAGGATTGAGGACTATCTGGAGCAAAATCTGAGGGAAGGTTGGTGGCTGCAGGAAGGAAGATTGGCCTTTGTTTTCCACCCAATGCAATTTCTAGTTCTGCACAGCTTATTCTGGACACATGTAAAAAAATAAGCTGATTTTGTTACAGAGCTTTGTTGCTATTTAAAGATCTTTCCCTTAAAACCAACGATTCTTGTGAAAGCTCAGAAGGGCTCAATAAAAAGGAAAATATTAAGGATTAATGCTTTAAAAACTTTGGGGAAATATTAGGTTAGTTTCATTACATGCTTCAACAAACCTTTTATTATTATTATTATTAAAACAGATTTAAATTAAAGGAACACATGGTTACCTACCGTATAGTCCCAGGAAGATGGCAGAAAGTACATTTCAGATCCCACAGTTCCGAGTCCCACACAGTGACTATTTTGTGAAAGCTGACTGCAAGCAAAGAGCCATCTTCGGAGAAACAGCAATTTGTAGCTGGATAGTTGTGATAGCTTCCTACGAAGTCGCAGGCCCAAGTTATGCTTTCATCTGTTAAAGAGAAAGAAACCCCACAGGTTTATAACAGGACAGATGTGTTAAAATTGAGCAACATGACAAATAGTATATAAGAATATTAAGGCAGGGGTCCACAATTTCCAGTTGGCTTCGGTACCCAAGCCAATAACTGTGATCACTCGTCTCACCCCTTGAACGTTTGGCTGCATCTTGGGGCAAGGTGATCCAGGCCTTCAGTGGGAAAGGGAAGTTTCCTGGTCTCGCCTTGGCTGCAGAAGACCAAGAGCCCTTCATCGCCTTTTCTATAAGGGCGGGCGGGGCTTACACATTTGGGTGCCGCATTGGAGCAGCAGCCTTCCACCATGTCTTCCTGCCCCTGCAGGAAGTGGAGTAGCAGGGGGATGCTTGACTATTTGGACCTGTGTCCACAACACTCCCCACTTTCTTCCTAACCCTGAAGCTGGGAAGAGGGTAGGGGGATTGTTGTGCAATTGCTGGGATGAGGCTGGCATTTGCCATTGCCACCAGATAGCAGTGCCATACTTCCTGTGGGCAAGCAGAAATGCTGGAATCAGGTGAGGGCATTTAGTTAATACCTAACTGTGTATGCTCCTTGAGCATTTAATCAAACATTGGTTGTTTCTTGTTTAAAGCCATTACCTTCTTTAAATTGCATATTTCTGCTGACATCAGCTTCAACAGCAATTTTGGGATACTGATCACAGATGTGTAGGCTTTTCCTGGTACAAACATGACTCACTGTTTTGATTAGAAGGAAGTACTTAAATCTTGAAATAGGAGAGTTGAGGTGTGTGACCACCTCAGCTGTTTTTCCTGGTGCGTGTCCAAGGCCAATTTCAGACTTGCGTTGTAGGAGTCGTCAGTACCACATTAAAGAGGCACTAATATTCTTATACCACATTAAATGGGTACTACATGTCTTTCGCTGAATGCCAGACATAGGAACATATGCCTCTTTGAAAACAATCCCAGACTTGGCTTCTGATTCCACTCTGCCTTAACAGATTGCAGGTGGGAGATTGTAGGTGAAGGAAAAAGGATGTTTGAGGGTAAATCATCCTTGCAAATTTCCCCCCAGGGACAGGAGGAATGGGCTTCACTTGTAGTTCGTCTCGGTACCTGGCTTTCGCTCTAGGGTTGCCAGACTCAATAGAGGACAGGACTTCTGTGCCTTTGATTGCCCTGCTCTCTTTTGAGTCTGGAAACCTTAAAGAGAAACCAACAGACCTTTGCTTGGAAATTAAGCAAAGGGTCTGCTGGTTTCTCTTTAAGGTTTCCAGACTCAAAAGAGAGCAGGGCAATCAAAGGCACAGAAGTCCTGTCCTCTATTGAGTCTGGCAACCCTATTTCACTCTGGCATGGAATGCAGGGGGCAGAGAGGCGCTGAGTGCAAAATCACTTTGCCTGGTGAAAACCCTCCAATGCCTGCATCAAGAAGCAGAGGTTTTCCTGTTAATTAGAGCTTAATTGGACTAAAGTACAGGTGTGTGGTAGAAGAGATGAGATCACAAACTGCGGAACAAACCAACTGCAAGGACTTTAAGGTTTGAATTTGAGATAAGACTTCATTTGAGGCAAAAGATGGGGGGGGGGAAGAGCCTACAGTTTCTTTATTTAAAGTTTTCTTCTCTACATTTATGATTCAGCAACCCTCCTCCGAAAGTTGGTTCAATTTATACTTCCAACATGTATCTGATTCCACCTTACAATTCTTAGCCAACCTACTCGGACTTAAATACCCGCTATGAATCATTTTCAAGTAGTTTTTTTCAATGAATAACATGCAGTAAATTTCAGGTCACTTTCCAAAAGTTTCTCCCAGAGGTTAAGATCTATGTTGTGTCCTATATCTATTGCTCAGTACGCCATTGAAGCTTCAACAAGCTCACCGTTTGTTTCCCATTCTAATTAAAAATTATACATTTTATACAGAAGTTTACCCTTATTTCGTAAGAGTTTTTTTAAAAAATTGTGAGCTTTGGTCCAAAAATCAATTCTTTCTATCTAATTTGTGTATATTGCAACCAATTCATAAGTTGGCTCCTCAAGTTTTCCATTGATTTTAGTTTGGGTCCTGTCCCCGCCATCAAATCCAGCAATTCCCTGTAAGTCGCCCATTGTCTATCCGGTATAAATTGGTATTGTTATAATGAGGCTATTACTGGACTGTAATCGAAAACTAATAAAAACAATGTATTAACCAAAAAGAAGTAACAATCCCAGACTTGCCCTGTGTTTTCTGTGGGAAGCTCTTGTTTCTGACCTGAGGATGAAACAAACACAATCTAAAGGCATCAGAAGCAAAATATGTGAATCTACGAAAGGATAAAAGTGTTGCTCTGCCTTGTTTCAAGTCCCCTGCCCTTATCAGTAAACAGAGGGAAGAGGATTCCCCCCCTTTCTATGGTGAATAAAAGCACAATGTACTATTTTACAGGTGCCAACACCACCCTTTTACTCACATTCACCATCATTGTCAACCAGTAGCATCCATACTTTAAAGTGCCCATCGTTGCCAGCCGTTACCAAAGTCGGGGTTATATTTTCAGATGTGTCTGTGCAACGGAAGCACATAGCTGTGACACAATCCTCATGCGGCATGCTTATTCTTGTGTTCAGAGTAAAGCTGCAAGAAAGGAAGATTCTTTTAAGCCACTGTGCTTAAGGGCACCTAACTCCACGTTGGATTGAGATCACTGTAAGCACTATACTTTGACATTATAACCACCCACCTTAAGAAAATAAGATAGATAAAATAAAAAGGATGGAGGGTTGTTTCTTTTTCTTTTTACATTTTCATTTCATCTGACTGGACTCAATTTGATTTCTTGATTATTTAATTTCTAGACCGCTTAACGTTAATACAAGTAGTGTACAAAAAAAAAAGAACAACGAATAACGTAAAATATTGTGACGGTACAGTGTTACATATAAAATGGTAATTAATTCAAAGTTACATATATACAGTCATACCTTGGAAGTCGAGTGGAATCCGTCCGTTCGACCTTCAAAATGTCCGGAAACCAAAGCGCGGCTTCTGATTGGCTGCAGGAAGCTCATGCAGCCAATCGGAAGCCGTGGAAGAACCGTCGGACGTTTGGCTTCCAAAAATACTTCGCAAACTGGAACAGTTACGTCCGGGTTTGGGAGCCAAAACGTTCAATTTGCAAGGCGTTTGGGATCCAAATTAAGACTGTGTGTGTGTGTGAGAGAGAGAGAGAGAGAGAGAGAGAGAGAGAAAGACCTTCCCAGAGCCTCTGGGTTCTCACTCATGGTCCAAACCAACTCTCAGCTTACCCACAAAAGCCTCACAACGAGAAGAGTTCTTGGAAACAGCAGACATCACCCTAGTCGCTCACTTCAGGCTTGTTTTTTTATGGGCAGGCCCACTTCCCCAGGCTGCCCACAGATGTGTCCCATTCAGCAGCAGGAGCTTCTGTTCCCATTGTAAGAGGCACATATCTGACTTGGATACTGTTAGACAGGTTCCGACCAACATGACAGCGGCCACAGAACAGGAACAGCCATGCCACCTGGGGACATGTGGGGGGATCTGTGTGCGCATATGTGTAGGGTCAAAGTAATGATGCGCAACAACTGCACAGCAGTGCAAATGCTGCATGCTCCCTTTTACGCTCATACCTACAGTGCCATCTTGTCACAGCTTTAATGGGGGCAGCAAGTGTGGGCATTGAAAACAATACTGACAAATCTACATTATCTGAAACAACCGGCTTTCTGCCAACTTGCTAGAAAATGCCAGCATGAGTACCTTTGTGTTCGCTCGTCATAAGCCCACAGTTTCATGTACATTTCAAGTTCGCCGCTGCTTCCTCGCCGCTGTTCTACAGTAGCCAGCCAGTTGCCTTCGGAATCAAAAGCAGCCTTCACTAACTCAATCTGGTTCAGCCCGTATTCGTGAATATACTCCTGCTGCACAATATCCAACTGCAATTTTTTGAAAGAAGAGATGAAGTAGGTTTATGGGCTCATGCGCATTTGGAAGGTCAGTCAGTCAATGAATAATAATAATAATAAATTAATTACTTATACCCCGCCCATCTGACCGAGCCTCCCCAGCCACTCTGGGCGACTTCCAACAGGATATTAAAAGCACAATAAAAGATCAAACGTTAAAAACTTCTGTAAACAGGGCTGCCTTCAGATGTCTTGTAAAAGTCAGATAGCTGCTTATTTCCTTGACATCTGATGGGAGGGCGTTCCACAGGGTGGGCGCCACTAACGAGAAGGCCCTCTGCCTGGTTCCCTGTAACCTCACTTCTTGTAGGGAGGGAACCGTCAGAAGGCCCTCGGAGCTGGACCTCAGTGTCCGGGCAGAATGATGGGGGTGGAGACGCTCCTTCAGGTATATTGGGCTGAGGCGGTTTAGGGCTTTAAAGGTCAGCACCAACACTTTGAAGCCAGCTTCTGGTGAGGAAACTCATATGCGCTTTGCACCTCTTTATTCCCATCACCCACTCTCATCCTAATGCCATCTGATATTTTTCTCCTTTTGCATGGAGCATGCTACTTCCCGCCCCTGAGTTGTGCTGCTTTCCCCACTACCTCCAGCAAAGCCTTTCTCGAATTACTTTAGCCTCATCCTACCTACAGCAACACTGCCACCCCACACCTTGTGTTCACTACTTGTTCTCCAGCAATCTGGGGCAGGGTTGTATTTAGGGCTGGGCAATATATCAATACATTGCGTATGCGTGTGTGTATGTGTGTATGGACGCTATGCAAAAACCATGACGCGGGGAAAACCGTAAAGCCAGCCAACGTCTCTACATAGCTCCATCCTTATTACAGGCATCATGATATATCAGTACATCACGTTTAAAAAGGTAAACGTAAAGGACCTCTGACAGTTAAGTCCAGTCACGGATGACTCTGGGGTTGCGGCGCTCATCTCACTTTACAGGCTGAGGGAGCCGGCGTTTGTCTGCAGAGTTTTTCTGGGTCATGTGGCCAGCATGACTAAGCTGCTTCTGGAGCAACAGAACACCAAAACCAGAGCAGCGCATGGAAACAGTGTTCACCTTCCCGCCGGAGCAGTACCTGTTTATCTACTTGTACTTTTTGGCGTGCTTTTGAACTGCTAGGTTGGCAGGAGCTGGGACCGAGAACGGGAGCTCACCCTGTCGTGGGGATTCGAACCTCCGACCTTCTGATCGGCAAGCCCTAGGCTCAGTGGTTTAACCCACAGCACCACCCGCGTCCCTTTTAACATCACGTTTACCTGGTGATATATCACAATGTTGAAAACCAGATACCGCCCAGCCCTAGTATTTTGTTTCTATGCAGAAATTATATGTTCAGTTAATGTAAAAAAAAACCCAAAACAACAAAACACCCGCAAACAGCAGCCACATATAGTGTTGCTAGTCCTCAGCCTTATTTTCCATTGTAACGAGAGCACAGATAACACGTACCAGGTGGGTCCTGAGCTACCATTAGATCACCACTGCCCTAACTTACATTGTAAAGCTGCTTGTCATTTTGCAGCGAATAGAACTGCAGGTGACCTGGTTTGCCATTCAGAACCAAAGCTTTAGTTCGAGGGTCAACCATCAAGCCAGCCTTGACGTCACTGCCTGAAAGGAAACAGATGGTTTGAGCTGGAATGCAGTTTCTTTGGAGAAAAGGAGATACACAGGTATATAAATAAACTCTCTGAAGCAAACATACCTCTGTTCAATCCTTGAATGATTGCGGAGACCTTCAAGTTGCTGTGTATGATGATTATTTCTACACGAATTTTAAAAGAAAGTTAATAAGGTTAAGAATGAAATGACGGCAGAGCATTAAAAGGCCTATTGTTTACCAAACAATGATTCAGAATCTGCATCAGTCCATAGAACAGGAGTGGGGAACTTGTCATGCAGCAGCATCTGGAGGGCCGCAGATGGCCTTCCCAGGGCATGAAATGTTTAATTCAGAAAAAATGGTGCACTTCAAATGGCCAGATAAATGTTATTGAATGCAGAACTCCACTTGGTATGGCCAAGACGGATGATGTGGTGGTCAACAGGACATATGAACAGCCTTAGTTAAATTTGCCAGCTGATATCCCTTCTTTGAAAGGAGGGACTTTAAAATGATTGAACATGCCCAAGTAACTAATGCAATGCTAGGGGCTGAGGGTGATTGGAAATTGCAGTTACTTCAGAAGGAGGCAGCCAGATTAATGGCCTGGTATGCGATACAAGGAGCATGCCACACCCATCCTAGATGAGCTTCCCTGGCTGCTGTGCTAAATCAAAAGTTCTGGTGCTTATCTTTAATGCCTGTTAATCAGTTTCGCTAGGGAACAGAGAACTCTTTCTCCCATGAATACTTCCCCAATCTTTTCAGACTGGCTGAAAAGGGCCCACTAACTATTAGGCTGGGAGTCATGCTTGAAGAAGCTTCTTCAGTAGTGGCCCCCAAACTCTGGAACCACTTTCCAGTTGGGAGAGCCCCACAGCCTCGCCGTTATAAACGTTGTTCATTCATATGTACAGCTGCTTAAGGGTCTTTTAAACCAGTCCGAACCTCGGGCATACAACTGGCACTGAAAGAAAGCCAGTTCATTGTTGGGTTTGGGCTTAACTGAGGCAGGAAGATCCTCATGGAGCGACAGAGGAGAGAAATACAAATCCAGAGACAGTAACCCTCCCCCTCCCCATAAGCGCTATAGACTAAACAGAGAGATGCCAATCACAGGGAGGGAAAGGGTGGGGCCTTCAGATGCTGTTGAACTACAGCTCCCATCATCCCTGACCACTGGGGCTGATGGGAGTTGGTAGTCCTACAGTATCTAGAGGGCTATCACTGGTTTCCAATCCATGGCTCAGGTGCTCACGGAAATCTGAAGCTGGAGGTGCTCGGATATAAATGATTGATTTAAGGAGGTTATCACCTTTCAAAACCCAAACGGCCATGGTTGTTTGACATTATTAAGAGGTAGGTTTCTCTCCCCAATTTGGACTTACTGTTATCTGCATGCGAGGTACAAAGGAAGGCTCCATCTGGAGAGACGGAGATGTGCTCTATTGTGGATCCCAATCGGGGCAAGAATTCCTTCTTTGCATCCGACCCATCTCGCCACTGCACTAGGACAGACTCGATTCCGCCACTCAGGAGGCTAGTTCCTATCAAACCAAACAAAATGCATGTGCCTTAGAAAAGTAGCACTTTATTAACGCACATACACACACACACAGACACACAGTTACTAAGCATGCTGCTCAGTGCGACTGGAGCAATGTGACTTGCCACAGATCTGGTTACTCTCCATGATCTAGGTTTAGATGCTGAAAAGGACCAAGGCTGCAGTCTATACACATTTACCTGGGATTAAGACTCAGTGAACCCAATGGGATTTACTTCCCAGTAGACAGGCATGGACTGAGTTTGGTGTACAATCGCCATAGGGACACAAATGCAAGTGTAATAAATAAATATACACACATGTGCACACAGACTGCGTGGGCTCTTGTGTGCCCGACTATAAGGGACTGAAAAAACCCAGCAACAAGAAGATCAGGAGCAACTGGATTGTGTTTATGAAGCAAATAGTTATGTTGCAACACAACAAAATCCTCCCACTTGCCATGTCAAACTGCTTCCTGTTTCAGAGAGAAGCCAAGAAAAAAAATAAACACTGCGGTGGGTCACTTCAAGTTCCCGCTGAGGTCAACAAGATTTTATCTTCACAGCTTTCAACATAGAAAATTTTTATTTAGTTCCATTTTCTGAGAGGATTAAGTTCCTACTTCCTCTGCTTGTTGAAGAACCGAAACAGTTTACTTCTGCATGTCAACCCAAAAGAGTGGCATGAAGCAGGCTCACATTAAAAGTGCTTTTAATGTCACTTTTATGCAGGGTTAGCCAACCCTGTGCTCACAAGATGACTACAACTCTAACCATCCCCAAAAATAGGCCATGGTGGCTGGAGCTGAAGAGAGCTGGAGGCACCGGATTAGCTATCTCTGTCTTTACGCAACACACAAACAACTCTGTTGCTTTTCCCATAGACCCATTTCTAAACCTCCGCCCTTTTGCAAGATGCATAGAGATCTAACTCTTTTGCTTTGACACTGCTGTGCATTTATATAGTGTATTTCAAATACCAAGAGCAGTTCACAAGCGTTTTCTTAAGAGAATGTCAGGAATCTGTTGAGAAATTATCTTAATTGGTTCATATTCAAAAGAACCTCAAAGCCACGTACAGAAAACAGAAATCAAATACAAGAGAGTAGAATTTCAGAACTATCATATTGCAGACGGGTGAATTTGCGTGGGGAGAGATTGCTAGAAAAGTGACATGCTCAAGGCCACGGGTGAGCTGATGGGAAAGGTGAGAGAATTGAAACAGGAAATGATCCTAGCTCGGGTAACATTACCTTCAACAGTGAAAGCGAGATCCATAACTTCATCGTGGTGCCAGTGCATTGTGGCGTATGTGTAGTCTTTCTTGTGATTAAAATTTCTCCTAGCGTGGGGAAAAAACCCATTCAATTTAGGGCAAACTTTGCAAGTTTGGCATCTTAAGGAGGAGGATTGCTGCACAAAGAGATACAATGGTACCTCGGGTTACAAACGCTTCAAGTTACAGACTCCGGTAACCCAGAAATAGTACCTCGGGTTAATAACTTTGCTTCAGGATGAGATCAGAAATTGTGCTCCGGTGGTGCAGCGGCAGCAGGAGGCCCCATTGGCTAAAGTGGTGTCTCAGGTTAAGAACAGTTTCAGGTTAAGAACGGACCTCCGGAACAAATTAAGTTCTTAAGCAGAGGTACCACTGTACATGAAGCACCTTGGGAAACTGCTAACCTATGATAATTCTTGGGTTCTAATTATATTCTCCTGTGCTTTGCATACAGAATAAAAACATGGCACTGTGATTCAGCTAAAGAGCTCTGCCGGCACCAATAGGCTTTCCCATGGGTACTGCTCACCAGACAGGAAACTGCAGGCCTAAAGGGGATGTCACATTCAAAGCTCAAATAAAATGTGGTCCACCTGCATTGCAGTCCTTTCGAGTGGGATGTACATCCCAAGGTGTATTCCAGTACACATGGTGCATCCATCCTCTCCCTCGGTTAGTTGCCCACTGACAACTAAAACTGGATTAAGGCCAGAAACCTCAATACCAGGTCTTTTACCAATAACCATGAGAATGGTCTGTAGGCAGATGGTGCAGCCCTACTACTGCAACTAAGCAGGTTTGGCCAAGTTAAGAGCCCCGGGAACCACATGTAAGCTACTCTTGAGTTCTTTGGGAGAAGACTGGACTATACATGTAACAAATAAATAGCCCTTGCCCACTTATAAATATGCACTCTTGCCGCTATTCAACTATGGAGATTTAGAGTAAATATTTCCAACAACTATGAAATTGTACAACAGGCTTCTTCTCCTTTGCCTCCAGCTGCCCTAGGTGAAGTATATCTTTACCACTCCATAACCAACACCTTCTAAGACAGAAGCTTTCTCTGCTGGAATTATAGAGGCGCATTTTGTTGCAAGCTTTGGCAGGGAGGAGAGGCCAGTAACGCGCCTTTGCACTGCAGACTTGCACTGCAAGATTACAGCAAGGCAGGATATGCATGCTTATCAGAAAACCGCTGCCAATAGCAGCAAACGTTTGTCTCACCACAGCCGGATTTTGCCATCGCTGTGTCCGCTTGCTATGCAATCTTCCTTTGGGTGGCAGGCTACACAGGTGAAGCAGTTGTTTATGCTGTATTTCGGATCTACAGAAAAGCTTCAAAAACACAAGTCATGGCTTTAAGTTAGTTTGTGGCTGGACTGAGCTAGAAGAAATGTCAACCAATCCCTGGCTGCTCAACAGTGCAAGGAAGGTGGATGGGGGCTACCTTTCCACTTCTGGGAAGTACTAGCAACCATCGCATAAACCTCCCCCCCCCCCCGGAAGCTTTTCTGATGCAGTAATACCTGCCACTAGGAATGACCAAGAAGAGCACATGCTCTTTCTGTATAACTTCAGCCGTTTTCCTTTCCACTATGCTCACTCTGACAAAGTAAAGGTAAAGATAAAGGATCCCTGGACGGTTAAGGCCAGTCAAAGGCGACTATGGGGTTGCGGCGCTCATCTCGCTTTCAGGCCGAGGGAGCCGGCGTTTGTCCACAGACAGCTTTCTGGGTCATGTGGCCAGCATGACTAAGCCGCTCCTGGCACAAGGGGACACCGTGATGGAAGCCAGAGCGCATGAAAACACTGTTCACCTTCCCGCTGCAGTGGTACCAATTTATCTACTTGCACTCGCGTGCTTTCGAACTGCTAGGTTGGCAGGAGCTGGGGCCGAGCAAAGGGAGCTCACTCCATCGTGGGGATTTGAACCGCTGACCTTCTGATTGGCAAGCCCAAGAGACTCAGTGGTTTAAACCACAGCGCCGCCTGCGTCCCTACAAAGTATAGGCTGTAGCTCAGCGGGGCAGCACATACTCTGTATGCAGAAAGTTCCAAGATCTCCAGCTAGGACTGGGAGAGAATCCGGTCTGGACAGATGAACGGACTACTGTATATAGAAGGCAGCCTCTATTGCTCCTCCAAGCCTTATCCTAAACCATTTGGGATTTCAGAAACTATCATTGGTTCATTTTGTTGTTGTTGGGATCCATTTGTCTCAAGAGACAATGGAGTGCACCTCGAGGGGGGGGGGTGAAGTCAAACCTGGGCAACGTGTATGGAGGTCCTGGGATGCCCAGATGACAAAAAAAAAAAACCTCAGCCTCGCTGTGGTCCAAAGGAAAGCAGAGCAATACGTTTGGCACCAGCTCGGCTGCAGGAGTTGCCGGAAGAAGGCACACAAGGCAGCATCCACTATTTTAGGAGACTCCAATCTGGATTTGTGTAGGGTTTGCTCCTTAGCAGATAAAAGGAGCAGGGGGGCACTGTTGTCTAAACCACTGAACCTCTATGGCTTGCCGATCAGAAGGTTGGCAGTCGAGTCTGCATGACAGGGTGAGTTCCTGTTGCTTTGCCAACCTAGCAGTTTGAACGCATACCAGTGCAAGTAGATAAATAGGTACTGCTGCGGCGGGAAGGTAAACTGCGTTTCCTTGCACTCTGGCGCTCATCCCGGTGTCCTGTTGCACCAGAAGCGGTTTACCATCACCTTTTCCTCCTTAGCCTTTCCTTCTCTGAAGATACAGTGGTGCCTTGCTAGACGAATGCCCTGTAAGATGAATTTTTCGCTTAGCGAATAGGTTTTACGATCGGAGGTTGCCTCACAAGACGACGAGGTTTTCTATGGCCGCCACTTCGTCTAGCGAAGCGATCCTATCACAAAACCTACATTTGTCTAGCGAAAGGGGAACCAGCTGTAGCAAGGGAAGAAGGCAAAGGAAGATCAGCTGAGAGGCGCTGACAGCTGTCATGGGATGTGGGATGAGCTGGTGCACAGCCGGCACGGGACGTGGCTTCGGAGGTCTCCGAAGCTGCGTCTCATGCTGGGGAAGGCAAACGGGAGGCGGCGGCAAGGAGAAGAGCTTCTCCCCGCTGCTGCCTCTCGCTGCGCACAGCTGGCATGGGACGTGGCTTCGGAGACCTTCTCTGAAGCCCCGTCCCATGCCGCCGCCAATCCCCCGGAGCCCATAGGAACACATTGATTAAGTTTCAATGCATTCCTATGGGAAACCGGGACTCACTAGACGAAAAATTCGTTACACAAATTGACCCGTGGAACGAATTAAATTCGTCTAGCGAGGCACTAGTGTACTAAGATATTCTCCAAAGATATTAAGAGATATCCAGCTAAGTCATATTCCGAATAGATCCCCTAAAGTCAATAGAATTAAACCCATTGATTTCAATGGGTCTCCTCCAACTACAGTTTCGACAACACCTTCTGGGTTTTTCTTTTCTTTTCTTCATTAATAAGCGCAAGTGTTATCAGGGCTATGGACACTTCTGTAAGAAACAGCAAATTCCTGGCCAGCTCAGAAACAGTATTAACCCACTTTCCATTACTTTCAATGGGAAAGTTTGCTTCAGGTTAAGTACACTTCAGGTTAAGTACAGACTTCCGGAACCAATTGTGTACTTAGACCGAGTTACCACTGTACTAGCTGGAGTCGTCTGCCCTCACCTGTAAAGCTTCTTCTTCTTGAGGAAACATACCACGAGGTGAATGCCGAAAGCAGATACCACATATTCACCCTGTCATAAACAAAATATAGTTCAGTACATACCAGAGACCAAGTGAATTAAAATGTATGATTAAAAAAATAAAAATTAGGAAATGTGATGGGCAAACTGACAAGAGACAAACAACTGCTATGCAATCAGCTAAAGCAGCACAATGGTATACTTGCAATCAGTGTTTTTTCCCTTTTAAATAAAATTCAGACATTTTCACCGAGGTTTTTACCCAGAGCGATCTCAAGAGAAATGATGGCTAATTCATGTACCCTGAGATCTGGATCGAAAGTGGAATTTAAAGAAACATAGCAAAGATGCTGAACATGGGTGAAGTCGGCCTAGCTGCTGTCGGCAAACCACAAGGTTGAAGCTCCTTTGACTCCATAGAACTGACCATGTGGTTCTTGGTATCCTAAGACATAGGAGTGTACCCAAATGAGTTTTGGGCTTGTGTTTTACAAAAAACATGCCATACACCCCACTGCCTTTTGTTAACCTGTTTTTGGAACAGGAAGTTTCCAAAACAGCCTGAAAAGCAGACCTCATATAAAAGTGGTAAATTCATTTGAGAACACAACAGGTAACAGATAAAAAGGTAGCTCTTTGGATTCCCCCTTAAGGCAGAGAGAAATACAGATATTTTGTGTCCAGGGTCACAAACGAGGAAGTTTTAAGAGAGGGATTTCTTCCCAACTGTACAGAATATGACAGTTACAGCAGAACACCCACGTTGTAATGCGGCAAAGGATTTTATGGTAGCTGGAAAGCCGCCCTGGCAGCGATTGACTAATCTGTCCATATGTCATGGAAATGCAGAGAAAGCAGAAGGGCCTCTGCATTGGATGGGCTAAATTTATGAGATTTTACAGTGGGCAGGCAAGGCAAAGAGGCTAGGAATGCAATGAGTAAGGCTGTGGCCGGAGAACAGGCTAAGAAGAGGATGCGTGCTCTGAGAGCTGACAAAGAATGATTTAACATCAAGTATTTGCATGCAGACCTCTAATATGATATACTGAAAGAAAGAAAGGGTATATACTTCTCTTCCAAGCGCAGTACATTTGGGTGACTGGCTTACACCATCCAAAATCAATTCCAGCTCATTGGCTTCTACTTCCTGACCTGGTGTTTTTGGGATTTTCAGTGAAGCTAGTTGAAATAGACCTGACGGAAACAAATTTATTTCAGTTTTTAAACCAATTATTCTCATATAGATGAAATAATAATAGTTTTTTTAAAATCACACCTAACTTTTACCTGATTCATTAGCATGAGTGCAATTAGGCTATTTTGCTGTATGGCCTTTATTTACCATATTTGCACTTGGTTGTCGTCCCCAGAACTCAAAGCAACATCAACAAGGCTGCCTCATTTTATTCTCCTAACAAGCCTGCACGGAGACTAAGTGTACTGTGAATTATAGCCGCATTTGTGGTTCAGTGGTATAATTCTTGCCAGCCATGTGGGTGGCCTAGATTAGATTCTTAGCCAATGCAGCAACATGCCTTATGAAACTCTGGGATAGCTCAGTCGGTAGATCATGAGACTCTGAATCTCAGGGTTGTGGGTTCAAGCCCCACGTTGGGCAAAAGATTCCTGCATTGTAGGGGGTTGGACAAGATGATCCTGGTTCTTTCTAACTCCACAATTCTATGGTTAAATTAACGGCAGAAATTAACACACACTGTGCAAACTTTTATAGTTACAGACAAAATTATGGCAATTTGATGCCCTCCAGCAGGTTGGCATCAAATGATGCAGATGATTTGATGAACACAGATGAACACAGTGTTTCATTTTAAGCACGACTGCCACACTAAGGTGAGGAGCGTTAAATGCATTGGGGCTAGCCATTCCTACCATTAGTTCTTTTAATCTGCGGTTCATCAATCCTCTAATAAAATACCTGTTTATGATACAGCAGCTTATACTAAAATACCTAAAGCGTTCTTCCCGTGCTAGGCAGTGAACTGGAATAAATCTGTAATCCCACTAATTCATTCGGGGGGGGGGGATTTGCACTCACAGTAACAGTGCACCTTGTCCCCTATTCACAAAGCTGTTGCATGCAGTTATGTTAACAGATTCTGGGCTGTGTAGTCCCAGCCCACCTATTCTGCACTGATTAGGCTTTCCTGTGTCAGCATACCACAGATAGTGCTGATATAGCAGTCACTGGATATCACCCTAACCATAAATGCTTAGCAGCCAGAAAAAGCAGTTCACGGGACTGGGCTTCAAGCTCTGAGCAGCATATATGACATCTATGCCTGCACACTCCATAAACGTCCAAATCCAAAACAACACAGTGTTTTAAGAAGTCTGCTTAGCCTCTTTTTCAGAAATTAAGAAACCTATTTCTACTCCTCTGTTGTCCTACAGCACAGGGCGGTCCAACTTTTCATACCAAGTGGGTTGCAGGAGTGCTGCCACACAATGAACTAAATTTCCATATCGTAAATTGAAGTGTCCACAATACATTTAATATTATTTAATATACACAATTAATGTACTTAAATATATTTAATTAATATATTTTCCCCAAGGGAACGAAAAAGAGCAACAAAAGGGGGAAACAATTTCTTTATCCCGCCTTTCTACTTATCAATAAAACCCGCAAAAAGGCTCACAGTCCTCATGTTAACAACAATCATAAAAAACAAGATGTACAAAATTAAAAGAACACCAATTATGACATACCTGATCTTTCATCATTATCTTTTGGGATGATAACAAATACTGAATTCTCAGATCCCCCAAGTGCATAGAATGCAAAGAGTTTGAACCCAACCACCAATGTCTGTAAGAGAAAACACACACACATACAAAATCAGTCTCTTAAGTCTCATCTAAAAACTAAGCTGAAAACCCATGCAAGTTTTTACAACCCTGCTAGTTAGAAGGTTAGAAACTGGTTTTTAATCAGGCACAATTATCAATAAAGTTGTGCATACAGTTCAGGGATGGAGAACCTGTGGCACTCCACATGTTTTTGGACCGCATCTCCCATCAGTCCCTGCCGGCATGGGATGATGGAAGTTGTACTCCAACATCATCCTGAGGACCACAGGTTGCCCATCTCTTTTGTAGCTCATGTCAGTCATGAACCATCAACAGAAAACACTGTCCATTCTAAGCCTTCATGGATAAGAAGATGTGAGATCCTCCTTCTTTGTCTTTGAAGCTAAACACTCACATGCTGAAAAGAGCCCATTCGCCCCCCTACTCCATTGCAATGCATTTACATTGCAATCCTATACACACTTGGCTGCGAATAAGTCCTTCTCAACTTAACAGTCTTAGTTTTGAGTAGCTATATTGAGGATTCCACTGTAGATGCAGTTAGTGAGGACTCATATCAACCAAGATGCCACAATGCTGTTTGCATAGCAGTGGCAAAGCATATCCAGGTCTGCAAACAGAACATTTACTCACGAATCACAGAGATTTGTTTTATTCACTCCAATGCATACTATTTCATTAATCTAATGAGAAGTCCATGGGCTGCTATACAGAAAGAAGAGATGCAAAGAAAACATAACAAACCTTGATGAGAATGCCATCCATAAAATCCCAGAGTTTAATAGTGCCATCTAGAGACCAGGAATAGAGCTGGTGGGGGGGGGGGAAAGACATACTGTATTAAAATGATTTGTAAGGTCCTATTCCGGTTTATTTACAAAGCACTTTGATTATTAGCAGTGCTGATTACTCCCCGTGTATGACAAAAATGCGAATAAAATGTGAAGTGGTTCTAACAGCTTTGTAAAAAGCTCTTACTACTTATTTAATTAAAACTGCATATACCATGCTCTCTGCTGAAGATATAACAGTGAAGCACATTTACGAGAAAAACAGCCCGGAGATGGGATGATAATCAAACTCAACTATAATACAGACAAAATGACTGTGAATTCTGTCCAAATAAGTATGCCCTAGCGCCGACTACTCTTGATCAGGAAGAAATGCATTCTATGAGAAACCAAAATACCAGCAGAGATGTAGCTAGTCATATCACTGGGCAGAATGTCCCACTAGTTGGACCTGTCACATAAGGAAGATGCAGCCTTGAGACCTTTCAAATTCTTATGTCCATAAAGGACAAGATATGAAGCAGCATCTCCCTTATGGATCTGCACATGAGGGCGAGAGAAAATGTTATCTAAGGTATGCAGACCTGGGCCCAGGCAGGGTTTTGTAGGTTTTCCACCAGCATTTTCAACTGGGCCAGGATAAGAAACTATTGCAGAATAGGTCTAATTTGCTCCATTTGAGCTATACTCATACCTGGCCATAATCATGGATTTGGCCTGGGATTACAACAACAACAACAACAACAACATATCACACAACAACAGCAACAATCTATCAAATTTCTATGCTGCCCTTCATTCAAGGATTAAAGGGCAGGTCACCGTTAAGCACAGCAAAATTACCTAGGATATTTATCCCAGTTTCCCCTTGAGTGCCAATTTTCTTTCATAAATGTGAGTGTTGGTGCCCCGATGTTGATTTGGACCCTGGCATATGTGGGGAAGGAACTTAAATCCTTTGCCCTCTGCTATGCTCCCTATGTGGTTCTGAAATTTTGCAGTGAAAAAAGAGGCTCCAGTGAGACAGCCTAGTAAATTGCTGTCTCAGCCACACACCCCTAATCCAAATTGTTCCTTTCCAAGCAACTTGGGGGAAGCTTGCACTTAAGGACAATTATGTTACATATGCTGCCTGTAGTTTGGCTCTAAGATAGGACTAGCATTGCCAAAATTTTAACAACCTGTAGATGGTTTTGGGGATTCAACTGGACTCCTGTCACTAGGTTGCTGTGACCTTGGAGAACATGTAGACATTCTTCTGTAGCTGTACTGTAGACTTTCACATAGTCACCAGAAGCACACAAAAGGTACCTATAAACAATGAAATCAAAGCCAGAAATCAATTAAAAGGCATTTATAGTACCTGACAGAAACGACATAGGCTAACTTGGAAAATTCTAGAAGCATATGAGATAATATTTATCCATTTTTCACATCCAGCATTACATGTAAAAGACCAATTCTCAACCACCAAAGGTACAGGAAAACCAGACTATTTTTCAGTATGGTCTAGTTCATATCTAATGCATACAATACCAAACCATGGGTGTGTGGATATGCAAGTACTCTCAGTAAAATTGTAGCCTGATTTTGGGTGGGAGTTAGCAACTTACCGGTAAGTCATGGGCCCATAGCTTGTCACCTCTAGACAAACCATACATGGTAAGCAGAACAAACATTGGCTAAACCAAACCAAAGCTGAGTTTGATGCAGAGCAGGACAACTGCGGGAAAGGAGCGATGTGGCCATGATTCCTGCAAGTGCATTTTAACCATTGGTTTAGCTTAATGATACACGTGAACCATAGAATCATAGAGTTGGAAGAGACCACAAGGGCCATCCAGTCCAACCCCCTGCCAAGCAGGAAACAACCATCAAAGCATTCTTCACATATGGCTGTCAAGCCTCTGCTTAAAGACCTCCAAGAAGGAGACTCCACCACACTTCTTGGCAGCAAATTCCACTGCCAAACAGCTCTTACTGTCAGAAAGTTCTTCCTAATGTTTAGGTGGAATCTTCTTTCTTGAAGTTTGAATCCATTGCTCCGTGTCCGCTTCTCTGGAGCAGCAGAAAACAACCTTTCTCCCTCCTCCATATGACATCCTTTTATATATTTGAACATGGCTATCATATCACCCCTTAACCTTCTCTTCTCCAGGCTAAACATGCGCAGCTCCCTAAGCCGTTCCTCATAAGGCATTCTTTCCAGGCCTTTGACCATTTTGGTTGCCCTCCTCTGGACACGTTCCAGCTTGTCAGTATCCTTCTTGAACTGTGGTGCCCAGAACTGGACACAGTACTCCAGGTGAGGTCTGACCAGAGCAGAATACAGTGGTACTATTACTTCCCTTGATCTAGATGCTATACTCCTATTGATGCAGCCCAGAATTGCATTGGCTTTTTAAGCTGCTGCATCACACTTGTTCAGGTTGACAGCTGGGGTCATTTTAAACCTATTTTAGTGTTTTAACTTTCGTGTATCTTAGAATAGGGCAGTTAATTTTGCTGCACATTCTTTTCTTTTCTTAATTGTGGTAGTCGTTGTTGTTTGAAACCATAATTTTTAGGAAATTAAAAAGGGAAAAGGATGGAACAAAACCGACTGAAACTGTGCACCTCAGACAGCCCACTCGGCCTTATGTAGAAAAACCCACAAAACATGACCGGGGTGTGTGTTATTGGGTTGTTTTTATTTATTATGTATTTTGTGTTTCTATGTTGGTGTTTTTATGTTGTAACCACCCTGAGACCTTCGGGAACAGGGCGGTATACAGTCATACCTCGGGTTACAGCTGCTTCAAGTTGCGTCTTTTTGGGTTGCGCTCTGCGCCGAACCTGGAAGTACCAGAATGGGTTACTTCCGGGTTTTGGCGTGCGCACATGTGCAAAAGCGCTACATCGTGACCTGCGCATGCGCGGGCTGCAAACGTGCCTCCTGCACAGATCACGTTCGCAACCCGAGCGTCCACTGTACTATTAATTATAGCAATTATATCATAGTTCTGTAATTATTATTATTACAACAACAATAAAGATAATGAGTCTCATCACGTTTCTTATAAATAAATAATAAAGTGTCTCAGTGTGTCTTAATAATAATAATAGTCTCAGCGCGTCTTAATAAAAATAAAAAATTAATAATCGTCTCAGCGCATGTCTTAATAAATAATCATAATAGTAAGAGTCTTAGCGCGTGTCTTAACAATACTAATACTAATAATGTGGAGCCTGAGCGCGTATCTTACTCAGGAGTAAACTCAGCCGCGTTCAATGGGGCTGACGCCGCCGCCTCGCGGCTTAAGCGGTTGGCATTCCTGAAAAGCCCCCACTGAGCCCCTTACCGCCACTCACTTTGAATCGGCCGAAAAGACCGCGCGGCTCCCGGTCAGCCAACTGCCGCCGCAGCGAACCACGCGGAGCTGTTCGGGCGCCACCATCTTCCCTCGGCGACCTCCGACCTCCCCCGATCCGCCTCGCTGCTCCGGAAGAAAGAGTAAAAGCTCCGTTGCCGCTCTAGCCCAAACCTTTCCTTAGAACTCAATAGTGCAGCCCTCCTCCTCCTCCTCCTTCCGCTCTCCTGTCACGACGTTCCAAGAGGTTAGACCCGTCCTTCCGGTTTTCTTGAGATTGAAGCCGATAGAAAAAAAAGGGACCATAGAGATGGAAAGGGATGGGATAGAAGAGCTTTCAAAACAGAAACCGGAAGAGCGACGCTCCTCTTTTTCTAGGCTCTGTGGACTGAAAGTCCGCGTCAGGGTCTGGCAATCGGCTCCCGTCCAGGAAGAACGGGACATAGAGCTAGAAATGGAAGAGTCGCGCAATCCTTATTTTGCATAAGGCTGTGTTGGGTCTCCATCTCGCTTGCAATGCTATGTGTACAGGGTTTTCACCATAGATACATCAGTCGTGGGAAACGACGGAATATAAAGAGTTTCCTTTAAATAAAAAACGTTGAGTTTCATTCATTCATTTTTTTTAAAGGGGGGTGGGGCTGCAGCCTCGTGGCATCGCGCGTTTTTCGCTTGAGTAAGGAAGGGGATAAACGGCGTGGTGGCCATTGCGTGGTTTTTGTTTTACTTTGGCGCAGGGAGTCTTATGGACAGGTCAAAGCAGGGTCTAAAAGAAAGAGAGAACCCGTTGATGGAAGCCGTTCTGGGGATTCATGATAATGATAAATGAAGAATAATAATTTTGTTATTTGTAGCCCCTCCTGTGTGGCTGGGATTAGAATTGAAGGCACTCCTTTAGCTAAAACAAAATCATGGGTGGGTGATTTTTACACTTACTGTATAATACTCTACACCAGTGTTTCCCAAGCTTGTGTGTTGTGACACGTTAGTGTGTTGCCTGCAGTGTGTAGGTGCATCACACGAATGCTCCCTGCGCTCCTCCTGGGGCTGGAAAGGGGTTAGTTCAACCTCTGATTTGCTATTAAAACTGAATTACTGTCTCACCAAATGATGCAGAACTGAATTACTGTGTCACCAAATGTCTAAAAAGTGTGTCCCCAACATGAAGTTTCATGTTCCAAACTTTTACCTTTTTCGGCCAAATAATATTGCGAAAATTAAGATGCACATTAGAATCGATGGCACATGTACATTCGCCAGCAAATACTTTTTTTTGTTTCAAGGATCTGAAAATTGAAGTGCACATTAGACTCGAGTAAATATGGTGTGTGTGTGTGTAACATTCTCAATCGTTTGAAGGCAGTATCAATTTCCTGTTCAAGAGCCTGCTTTGCACCGTGCTGAGAGACCTGACCCTCAAGCTTATTTTAAAAACAAATCGCAGAGCTGTAAGGTTAAATATCATCAATATGCTTATCTCTGCAGATGTTTGCCAACTGAATACCCAGCTGCAGTTGAGCCCTGTGGGTGAGGGAAGCAGGAAGAATGATAGAGAATGTGCTCCAAATGGACTATTAATTTATTTAAAGGGTACAAAAGGAAAAGCGATCTGCTGGGAGTAAACTGGAGAAAAGAGATATCGGAAAGTTTTCTAACTCTAGATTTCGACACCGACTGTTCATGAAAAATGAATTAAAATATCAAAAGTAGGGCCATGTTGTACTTATTGCATAATTCTTAGAAGCTTTTTTGCTTGGGTAAGCTGTCTTGTAATGCTACCTTTGTTTGATTTTACACCCTATTCCCTCTCAAGGCCCACTCTTGGTCAGAGAAATAAAACAGATGACAACTAGGTAAAATAAAGCAAGGCAGGCTCCATCATGTGTAACATGTGAAAAAGGGGTAGGGCTATTGTCTTCTGAATGTGTATGAAAGTATCCCCATAAAGAAACACAATTCCTTCGTATGCTGTCTTGAACAATCCCTATTTTAAAATACGGATGCAAATTTGGATCGACTGCTCTTGCATGCCAAAACTGGGAAAGCCATTGGGTGTCACTAGAGCTTCATCTCAGTGCTAAAACATTTGGAAGAAATGGATACATAAAATGAGGGATTATTAGAGCCACTGACATAATGGAATAAAAAAAGTGATCTCTTTTCTTCCTAGGGAATTTTTTTTTTAATGCTTCCATGCAGCAGACACATGACTCATATTTTTTATTTTGCAAATGGTCCTAACCACCTCCTCTATTTTCCCCTTAAGGATTTGTGGTAGCACAATTTCTCTGCATTGTGAATTGGATTATTCAGATTCTGATTTAACAACTTGCAGGCTAGATTGATCTTAAATCAAGTTTCCCATTGGTACTGCTTATTCCTTAAACTACGATGCATATCTGACCACTAAACTGCTGTTAGTATACGAGTAATTGAGTATTGATATGTCTGTGTTTCAATCTTCCATCTTACACCTAGCATGTGTTTTGTAGGGGGACCCAGGTGGCGCTGTGGTTAAACCACTGAGCCTAGGGCTTGCTGATCAGAAGGTTGGCGGTTCGAATCCCTGTGACGGGGTGAGCTCCCGTTGCTCGGTCCCAGCTCCTGCCAACCTAGCAGTTCGAAAGCACATCAAAATGCAAGTAGATAAATAGGAACCGCTACAGCGGGAAGGTAAACGGCGTTTCCATGTGCTGCTCTGGTTTGCCAGAAGCGGTTTGTCATGCTGGCCACATGACCTGGAAGCTATACGCCGGCTCCCTCGGCCAATAATGCGAGATGAGCGCGCAACCCCAGAGTCGGTCACGACTGGACCTAATGGTCAGGGGTCCCTTTACCTTTACCTTATGTCTGTGTTTCAATCTTCAATCTTACACCTAGCATGTGTTTTGTTGCATTGTATATATTTTTGTACTCTTTCCTTCTTTTACCTACAGATGGAATGGCTTCAAAATAGAGCCTGTATGGTGTATAAGAATTTATTGTGACCAGCAGCCATGACACTTGACACAGTTAAGTATAAGAATACAGGAACCTGCTCACATGAAAGTAAGCTTTGTTTCTTTTCAAGCACTAATCCTCCCTGCTTAACTCTGCGTTCTCCCGATCTTTACACACACACACAAAAGCAGAAAGTAAAATTGCCTAATTTTAGATGCTGCATTCAAAAGATCTGCAACCAGCAGAATGTTAAAGACAAAGCCAATGTGAAGCAGAATGTTACTGTCATAAATTCTGGGCTAATGGCTCTATGACTAGAAAAAAATAAAAGCTGGAGAGGAGGCATTTTTTTGCCAGGCCTGATTTCATTTTGTGATAATTCTGAACCATTAACTTGAACAATTGCATGGGAGGTGCTGCAAATTTTGTCCTAGGACTGCAACAATTTGGGGGCCTAAATTCGTTCTATGTATAATAACATTATTATTCCCCCCCCCAATTGATACAATTGTCTAAAAATGTCTAAAGATTTTAAAATGTCTAAATATTTTTGCTCCCAAAGCAACCAAGAAGCATATCCGCCTTTCAAGAGAGCCCCAAAGAACTCAGTGCAGATCAAAGATAATTTTTCCATCTGGAAGGCTTGTTGTTGCCTTGCATACCGGTATGTACATACAGTACTCTCCCCAGCGACGGAGCCTATGCACGTGCTGCCCAGGGCGGGTGGGCTCCGGGGGGTGGTGAGGGGCATGGAGGGTGCCCTCCTAGGCGCAGGATAGTCGCTCGGGTGCATGGAGCGGCATGCTTGCCCTGCAGCTGGGGACAGAGTGAGCTGCCCATGGGGGCGGAGCGAGCCCCCAATGGCGGACATACGGCACGCCGCTCTCCCAAGCCTCCCCAAGCTGTCAAAACGAAGGGGGAAGGGGGGAATGCCACCGGCAAAGCGGCGCAGCTCCCCCCTTCTCCTGACGGCTCGGGGTAGGCTTAGAAGTGCGGACCACCGCCACCGAACCCCCTTCCTCCTCCCTTGGCTCTCCCTCCACCAATAGCTAAAACATTCAATTTTATCAGAGATCCAGATATGCATAAAAAGGACTATAAGTGGATCCTTTTGACTTTGAAACAATTTTCATATTTTTTCTTTCAAGGAAATAAGCATTGCTTTGTACATTATGGAAAGTTGGTTTATACCCAAGTCAGACAAATTCTTTGGCACATATCCCCCCCCCCCCCGGTGCAGGAAAAGTGATCATGAAAAAATCCTGAGGCTGCTTTGTTTTTCTTACATCACAATATCTACCGTTCAGTTTTTAAAAATTGTCTTCCCTTTTCCTTCTATGCTAGAAGGTCACGCACTTGCAATGGCAGGGCTGATTAAATGGTTAAGGAAAAATGAAAAAGGAATGAAATGACCCTCTTGAGCATATTTATACCATTAATCACACACATCTGTTTAAATCTGTGGAGACTCCTGAACACTACTATTTTTCTCAGCGTATAATGGGGAACGCCCATATTTGCTAACTAGGAGAAGGTTGAGTTCTTTCAAAAGTTAAAGCAATGATTTTTTTGCATTGTGAAACTGGAATAATTCTGTGTTCATTGATATTATGAGCTGTGTGCTCATGTTTGACAATCTTCTCAGCTTTTTGTCGTTTGATGCAAACCCACGGAAGCCATGAACTGCATTTCTCAGCCAATTTTGTGTTCTAAACACGAAGCAGACTGACTTTCAGCTTTACAGTTCTTCCTTAAATCAGTTTCATAGGATGGCACCTACCCTTCTAGTAGAACTTAGTTCTGCTCATGGAACAGGGTCCCCCTCCCCTTCTCCCCTCTGTGCCCCACTCTGTTCTGGAGGAGTTGGTGACCCCCTGGAGCAGAGCTTTCCAAACTTGTGTGTCGCGACACGGTGTGTTGGCAGCAGTGTGTAGGTGTATCGCACAAATGCTCCTTGCCGGGGCTGGAAAGAGGTTAGTTAAACCTCCGGTTTGCTAGTAGAATTGAATTACTGTGTCACGAAATCATGCATGTCTAAAAGGTGTGTCACCAATATGAAAAGTTTGGAAAGCTCTGCCCTAGAGCATCTTTTGGGAGCAGAGGGGGCTGCAGTAGGAAAGGAGAGGAGAGGGAAGAACTGTTATCTGTTCCTTTGCAGGACATTGAGGTTTTCTTATTTTTCCCTTGACTTCATTCACATACCTGCCAAGTTCCTCTCTGAAAAATAAGGGACCGGACCAAAAGTAGCATACCGGAAGTAGCGCGGTGGCCATTTTGGAACTGGGCGGAGCATGCTCAGAAGTGACTTTTGATGCTGCTGTGCCCAGTTCCAAAATGGCCGCCGCACCAGAAGTTACGCTGCAGCCATTTTGGAACTGGGCAGAGCAGCATCAAAAGTCGCTTCTGAGCATGCTCCGCCCAGTTCCAAAATGGCCACCGCGCCAGAATAAACAGGGAAAAAACAAAAAAATCTGTTTTTTCGGCTGGGGACAGCCGGAAAAACGGGGGTTTCCCGGGGAAAACGGGAGACTTGGTAGCTATGCATTCATCTTCCAGAAAAGTCAGTAACTGCCTGAGAAGTAGCAATTGCGCAAGCATGGAGAAATCAATGGAGCTTGTGGGTCTTGGTTAGCTTCAGGTTGTTGCTTCTTCCCTACAGCTCAGTACAGTTTTCCAACCTGTGATTGCTTTTTCTGTGGTGTGTTGTCTGAATACCAGAAAAGAAAGGTGGCATCTTGAGGCCTAGTCTGAAAAGGAAATAGACATTTCTGTTTATAACACTGTGGTCTATTCAACTGCAAAATGGTCTTTGGTATTCATAACAGTAGAAAATGTATTTTCTCATTTTCCTAAGAGGAAAGGACAATGTACTTTGGTCTCAGTCTCAAACCAGCTGTAAGCTGCCTATCCTATGGTGTGTATGCATTTTGGAGTTACGTACTTAACGTCAAATACCTTGTCTCATGTTCCTTGCTTTTTGAACAATATGCTTTGGGGTTTCTGAGTGTACACAAGTAATTATATAATGACATTTCCATTTGATTTTTTTTAAAAAACAGCGAATCAATTCCTGTCACCCATCTGTAAAGATAAGATTTCAAAATCTGGCTGAAGCAGTTTTTCCAGCAACAGCTGAAGGGGGTGAAATCTGAGCAGCTGTATTGGCAGTATTTCATACTGGGAAAACAATCATATTGCCAAGAGTTTGTCATTGGTCTTGCAGCAAATCTTTTAAAAAAGGAGGGGGAAGGGAAGTGCTTGCTGTTGCAGCTGCGTGCGTGGAGAGGTTGATACAGGAGCGCCACTTCTGGCTACCAGAGAAACGAGCAGAGCCACCACAGCTGCACCAGTTCTCCCTGCAACTGATGCATATAGATGAGACACCAAACCTTGCAGTTAACAAAGTGCAACCTCCCTCAGGATCTGCAACTCCATGAACCCCGGGAGGAGGTGGTTGTTCTGACTCCTTGCCTGAGATGGGGTACTCTTCTGGAGGAAAGAAGCATGTGTGTTCTTGTCAGTGAGTAACTTTCAAGAAAAGCCCCAAAATACTTTCCCCCAGTGATGGCAAGTTTATCATGCTCTTGAAAGTGTCTCCCCATTATTCTTCTGTAATGAAATAACTTGCTTCTAAGGTAACACCCAGGGACCCAGGTGGCGCTGTGGTTAAACCACTGAGCCTAGGGCTTGCTGATCAGAAGGTCGGCGGTTCGAATCCCTGTGACGGGGTGAGCTCCCGTTGCTTGGTCCCAGCTCCTGCCAACCTAGCAGTTCGAAAGCACATCAAAATGCAAGTAGATAAATAGGAACCGCTACAGCGGGAAGGTAAACGGCGTTTCCATGTGCTGCTCTGGTTTGCCAGAAGCGGCTTTGTCATGCTGGCCACATGACCTGGAAGCTATACGCCGGTTCCCTCGGCCAATAATGCGAGATGAGCGCGCAACCCCAGAGTCGGTCACGACTGGACCTAATGGTCAGGGGCCCCTTTACCTTTAAGGTAACACCGCAAGTTTGGAAAGTCTCTGTGTTGCCTCCCTTGGTGTCACACAGACCACTGGCTGTTTCTTTCTTCCTCCTCCTTCCAGCCTGGGCAGGCCGGGTCTTCCTGTTATATACCTGCTGGGATTGACAAGGCATCTCACCCTCACCTGAATCTCATAGCTCTCCTGACGAGTGCTTTGGTCTGCAGCCACAGTGTGGAAATAAAGGATGAGATTGCCCACCAGATACCAGGCACTCTACTATTCAAATTAGGCCCCGGTGTTTTTGTTACAATCCCCTTCTCAATTAAGTGATCAATTTTAATCTAGAATTTAAATTATAAAAACTTTCTTATTTGTTAATTCAAGCAAGTAAACTACAGCTCTCACTTCATTTCAAACAGTATTTCTACCTGGAACACACTTGCAATTAACCAACTAGAAGGATTACTGTTAATAGCACCAGTTTTCCTATAACTTGATATTGCTGGATAGTTTTGGTGAAGTGCAAAAACATTTTTAGTTTGCTTTCTGTTGCCACCCTGGAAATTTTCCATTTGGGCAGTCACTTATCTCGCAGTCAAACTTACCTGACGCTTGTTGTGGGTACAAAATGAAGAGGGGGAACTCGCATGTGTGGCAGCTTGAGCTACTAGTAGTAATGAAATATACTCGGAGTCGAGAGTGAATTTCATGCTCTTTATTCAGCTCATAGTCATCAAGGAGAATAAGAGAAGAATGGCTCTTTCCCCCAAACCATCTGCTTATATACATTATTTACACAATGGGCCTTGCGTGATTGGCTACTTCAGGGCTACACCTGTGGGCCAATCAGGTTGTGGATTGACTTCTGCCTGCAGCCTGATTGGCTGCTCCTACAAGCCAATCAGGTTGCAGATTCACTTCTGCCAGCCGCCTGATTGGCTGCTCCTGCAGGCCAATCAGGTTGCGGATTCACTTCCACCTGGAGTTGGATTGGATAGCTCCTGCTGATTCTGAATCCTATTGTTCTAGGATTCAGCTCAGAACATAACAAGTAATAATGACTAAAATGGCTCCAAGAAGCTTGTGGGAGTAATTTTGGGACAGAAATGAGCACAGGGAAACTTAACGTCTGAGTACTGGGGGGAAATTCCTTACTGTGAGATCATTCAAACTGCCAGTTTCCTTAAGGGGAATGGAAAAAAACCCCAACCCTATTATTTGAGTCATTTTAAAACTAGACTGAAAAAAATAAAATAAAATAAATTGAAGAGACCCAAAGGCTGCTTTGGTCTGGGATAAGTGAAACAGAGAATGTTACGCTGTTTCTTTCCATCTTTGCTTTCTAGTGTTGTATTTGGAATTGGACAGGGAAGCTTTGAAAGAAGGTATCAACGTCACCAACCTTAAATAGTCACTGATACTGGCAATCTTCACGTGGAAACTTACATGAGAAGTGTCTTGGTTACAAATGGAAAGGGCCCTTTCTAAGGCAGTTTATTTAACCATATGCTAATAGAGGCTGAACTGACTCCAACCCTCCTTGGTCTAGGCACCAGGTGATGCTGGGAAGTTTGTTACTTGCCAGAGAGGAGTTTGCTGCAAAATCTTCGAAAAGCATATATATATATATATATTGACACATTAGGTTGTGCTTCAGGGCTCATCCACACCGGAGTTTACTGTCTGTTTTCAGCTTTTTGTGTTCCCATTTTACTGTCTGTTTTCAGCTTTTTGTGTTCCCATTTAATTGACATGGCCCATATGATGCTTCACTCAAAATAACACCAATATCAATGCTTCAGCCCTGCAAATCTGGGTTTACCCAATTCATTCACAATGGATAGACTGAGATCACTAATGTTATTCCGAAAAATGTTTGGAAAGGAAGAAAGCAATATACCTCCACATTGATTTTGTGAAATAGCTTATAGATCCCACCCCTCCCCTGCAGCCTTTAAAGGTAAAACTTACTTCTAACGTTTGAAATGTGCTAATAGGTGTACTTCAGCTACTCAAATGGAAGAGGGAAAAAAAAGGAAAAGAGCTATTGTAATGCCAAAATGCAGCTTACTAGAACATAGTGTATGTAAAATTTGAAGAAATTGTGGGCTGTTCACTGCCTTCATTTAGGCCTTTTGTTGAAGAGAAGACTTCAAATTGCTTCTAGCTTTTATTTCTTCAAGCTGCAGAATATGTGTTTCAGGTTACCATTCCTGAGTTTAAGGTTAGATTTCTAAATGTTTTACGGTGATACAAGATGAGGTTTGTATTTCCTGGCTTGGAAATACGGGTGTTTTTTTAATTTTTTTGTTATTTTTGCAGGACTTCCTTGCTTGCTTAAAATGCAAGATGAGGATTTTGGCCTCAAAGGTTCTCCAATTTGCATTTTAATCCAAGATGGAGGAGAAGTCAAGTCTACCCTACTTTCCTCCAAAGCAATTTCAGAGGTGGAGGTCTGGTGCTCCCTGCTAACTTGTAGGTTTGATGCAGAACATGCAGGAAATTCCAAAAGTGTGGAACAGCTGAGAGTCATACCTGCCAAGTTGCTGTCAGAGAAATAAGGGACCGGGCCGGAAATAGCAGACCGGAAGTAGCGCTGCCACCATTTTGGAACTGGGCGGAGCATGCTCAGAAGAGACTTTTGATGCTGCTTTGCCCAGTTCCAAAATGGCCACCGCACCAGAAGTCGCACTGCAGCCATTTTGGAACTGGGCAGAGCAGCATCAAAAGTCGCTTCTGAGCATGTTCCGCCCAGTTCCAAAATGGCCGCCGCGCCAGAATAAACTGGGGAAAAACAAAAAAATCTGTTTTTTCAGCTAGGAACAGCTGGAAAAACGGGGATTTCCCGGGGAAAACGGGAGACTTGGCAGCTCTGCTGAGAGTGCCTCTTTCTGTGCTTTCATTCTGTGGACGTGCTGCATGGCTGGTGCTCTCCAGAGTGTGTTCGCAGTTGAACTTATTAAGTGTACAGGGATCAAGCGAATAGTTATATATGACCAAGCTGTTCCAAGTTCTCTAGGTTGCAACCTAAACGTTACTAATCATCCCGAAAGCTGTGGGCAAAATTGCGATGAGAAATATTAGTTGTTGTTATTTTTACAACGCTGAGCCAAATGCAGAGAAAACCTTACACTGCACAGCTGTGGTGGAAGATCCCCATGAAAGAATGCTGTTCTTCTCATGTCCCACTGTTTATACTCTGTTATAGCTATGTAGATAGAAGCAGTCCAACAATTTGTCTGAAAAGGCATAAAACACACACACACACACACACACACACACACACACACACACACACAAGTTTCTTGGCAGTGGGGATGTAGCTGGAACATTTAGCAACTAGACAACTACTTACAATCCAGCTGTGCTGGCCTGTTATAGCTCATAGATTCATCTCATAATGTAAGGAAGAAAATACATCACTTAATTTATTAGCTTCGGGGTTAAAAAAAAATCAGGAAAACATCTGATGAAAAATAAACCGGAAAGGCTGCTTTGTGCCTAGATTTTGCATGAGAAATGCCATGGAACGTAGCACAGTTAGGGTTGCTGTGTTATCCTGTTTTAACAAAAAAAAAAAAAAAAACCACCACCACCCAAGGGTTACTGTTTATATTTAAATTTTGAGTAAAGCAACAGTGGAACAAGTTGTTACATAACCTTAAGTTTCTGTTGATCTCACAGGTACAGCAGGTACAGTGGTACCTTGGTTCACAAACTTAATCCGTTCTGGAAGTTCGTTCCAAATCCAAAGCGTTCCAAAACCAAGGTGCGTTTTCCCATAGAAAGTAATGCAAAATGGATTGATCCGTTCCAGACTTTTAAAAACAACCCCTAAAACAGCAATTTAACATGAATTTTACTATCTAACGAGACCATTGATCCATATAATGAAAGCAATAATCAATGTACTGTACTATAAAATAAAGAAGACAGTATTGCAGATGATAAAAATTAAAATTGTTTTTTTTCTTACCTGCACTGATGATAGTCATTGTTTTTTTTTTTAATCCATTTCTGCACTCACTCACTCACTCAATCAATCAGTGTCTGAACTGGGTTCCACACAGTCACCGAAAAAGCCTCAAAAACACAAAATAAATAGCAAAAACAAAAGCGCCAAACTTAACCCGTTCCAGAAGTCCCTTTGACTTTTGAAATATTCGAAAAATGTACTGATTGGTGCAGGTGCCCCGGAAACAATAGTTAACAGCTGCATCGGATGTTCGGCTTCCTAAAAGCATTCGGAGACCAGAACACTTACTTCTGGGTTTTGGTATTTGGGAACCAAGGCGTTTGAGAACCAAGGTAAATGCATGAAACCGCTGCTCCAGCTTCTGTTTCCAAAGCAGTTATCCTGGCAGTCACTTAATATTCTCCAGGTTAGTCTTTCTCCCGTATGTGGAGAAGTGATGTAAGCCTTGAATTGATGGCTATTTAGGTACTGGTATGTAATGAAGCTACAGTGGAACCTCGGTTTATGAACACCTCGGTTTATGAATTTTCAGTTTATGAACGCCGCGGACCCATCTGGAACAGATTAATTCACTTTCCATTACTTTCAATGGGAAGTTCGCTTCAGTTTATGAACGCTTCAGTTTATGAACAGACTTCCGGAACCAATTACACCCATGCTTCGGGTTAAGTATACTTCAGGTTGAGTACTCCGCGGACCCGTCTGGAACGGATTAATCCACTTTCCATTACTTTCAATGGGAAAGTTCGCGGTTGTGTTCATAAACCGAGGTACCACTGTATTCTATATTGCATAAAAATTCTAAAACAGGCTCTTGGCCTTTTGCTACCTGTAACTTGTAGGTGGTTCTCTACCATAGCTGTATCCCACGGCCTGATATACCATTTGCAGCTAGATTGAGCTAGAGGATAAAAGAGGTGAGCTACAAAACAGCAGCATAGGACACAGCCAGTCACAGAATGGTGCAATGGGAATAAAAGGTAAAGGACCTCTGGGCGGTTAAGTCCAGTCAAAGGCAACTATGGGGTTGCGGTGCTCATCTCAGCTTTCAGGCCGAGGGAGCTGGCGTTTGTCCACAGACAGCTTTCTGGGTCATGTGGCCAGCACGACTAAACCGTTTTTGGCGCAACAGAACACCGTGACGAATGCCAGAGTGCACAGAAACGGCGTCTACCTTCCCGCCGCAGTGGTACCTATTTATCTATTGGCACTAGCCTGCTTTCAAACTGCTAAGTTGGCAGGAGCTGGGACAGAGCAATGGGAGCTCACCCCTTCACGCAGATTTGAACTTCCGACCTTTCGATCAGCAAGCCCAAGAGGCTCACTGGTTTAGACCACAGCGCCACCTGCGTCCCCGGAATGGGAATAGGTCCCTTTCACAGATTGGTTAGCCTATGAAAAAGTCCTTTAACCTTCTAAATCTCTCTACTACACAGGAAATTAATAGTAGTAGTAGTAGTAATAATAATAATAATATATTTATTATTTATACCCTGCCCATCTGGCTGGGTTTCCCTAGCCACTCTGGGCGGCTCCCAACAGAATATTAAAAACACAACAAAACATCAAACATTAAAACTTCCCTAAACAAGGCTGGCTTCAGATATCTTCTAAAAGTCAGATAGTTTATTTCCTTGACATCTGATGGGAGGGCTTTCCACAGGGCAGGCACCACTGGTAGTGGAATAAAGATAAACCTGGGCATATTAAATAGACTTGAAAAAGAATGAGGAAGAAAATTGATGAAATACAGAATGTTTCTTTTATATTGTCAGTGAGACAGGTGGGCTTGTGCTGTACAAAGTTTCTCAGCATGAGGCTCAGTGCTACTGAGTTTTAGAGGCAAGCATGATAGATGAGTGACAATACAGGTTTCTTCAAATTTTCCTTCCTTTTAAGAGCTTTGCTAGGCTGGATACATCAAAAAAGGCCATGAGCTGAATGAACTCTTCATTGTTTTCAGGGAAGGTAAGTGTGAAGGTTTCTCCCACGAGGATTTTAAGTGAGTGACAATACAGGTTGGAAAACCAGATGATAAGAGTAACGTTGTTTTGGTCAAGAAAGTTGCTAAAGTAAGGAGTACCTCAAAGTTTCCTTCTTACAAAATGAGTTCACAATGAGAGTTTCCTCACAAAATCTTGGACTTCATGGTGAGCATTGAGCACAAAGACAGACCTTGAGAGCCCAAACGGAGAAAATAAATATTGGAAGAAATATTTGCAAGATAAGCTAATGTAGCCAACTACAGTTCAGCTGTAAACCAAGCAACATACTGCTGTCTGATTCAACAACAGCAAAAATTCTTGGCGCCATGCAAAGCAGACTAGTGACCATGTGAGAAACTACTCCACTGTTGCATTTGTTGCAGATTCACCACTAGCAACAAATATTTCTTTAAAATTTTGTGTATGGTGATGCCTTTCAGGTCAGTGGCAAAAACAGATGGACATTGTGGGTGGCTCAGTCATGATTTTGATTCCCCCACAATGCCGTGGTTGTAGCGTAATTCATAGAATCATAGAATCATTCAAGCCTCTGCTTAAATACCTCCAAAGAAGGAGACTCCACCACACTTCTTGGCAGCAAATCCACTGTCGAACAGCTCTTACTGTCAGGAAGTTCTTCCTAATGTTTAGGTGGAAGCTTCTTTCTTGTAGTTTGAATCCATTGCTCCGTGTCCGCTTCTCTGGAGCAGCAGAAAACAACCTTTCACCCTCCTCTATATGACATCCTTTTATATATTTGAACATGGCTATCATATCACCCCTTAACCTTCTCTTCTCCAGGCTAAACATACCCAGCTTCCTAAGCCGTTCCTCATAAGGCATTGTTTCCAGGCCTTTGACCATTTTGGTTGCCCTCCTCTGGACACGTTCCAGCTTGTCAGTATCCTTCTTGAACTGTGGTGCCCAGAACTGGACACAGTACTCCAGGTGAGGTCTGACCAGAGCAGAATACAGCGGTACTATTACTTCCCTTGATCTAGATGCTATACTCCTATTGATGCAGCCCAGAATTGCATTGGCTTTTTTAGCTGCTGCATCACACTGTTGACTCATGTCAAGTTTGTGGTCTACCAGGACTCCTAGTTCCTTTTCACATGTACTGCTCTCAAGCCAGGTGTCTCCCATCCTGTATTTGTGCCTTTCATTTTTTTTACATTTCTCCTTGTTAAAATTCATCTTGTTTGCTTTGGCCCAGTTGTCTAATCTGTTAAGGTCATTCTGAAGTGTGATTCTGTCCTCTGGGGTATTAGCCACCCCTCCCAATTTGGTGTCATCTGCAAACTTGCTCAGGATGCTCTCAAGCCCATCATCCAAGTCATTGATAAAGATGTTGAATAAGACTGGGCCCAAGACAGAATCATGGCGGAAACACTTCTAATGCATGTTTAGCATTGAATTTTATATGAACTTTTCAAAGAAAATGTATTACAGATATCACGTTTTAACTGGTTTCATTCAACACACATCATTGAAAACAGTGGAATTTAAAGTTTCTTAATTTGGGGAGCATTATGCCAGTCCTCTATTGTCTATTCCATATCACACACTGGGCTGTTACCTTTGGTGTGATTATGTGATTCTTTCATCACTAAGTCTCCCTTCTAGAAGAAGTTGTCTTAATTCTAAATGTCAGCCTAGAGAGAAATGTCATGGCTGAAAGATAATGATTTATAATGGAAAGACTGAGAGGCTGGGAACTGTTACTGTGTTAATATTCAGAACTCTAATACAATAAACATCCCCCCAAGAGTAATTTGCAACTGGGACTTCTCTGTGAGAGCAGAATGTCATGGTTAGTCTCCCCTCTTCTATCTGGCTTAAACTGGAATAGAAATTCCAGCAGAATCAAAGCTAACTGGGAATATTGCTGCTTGAAGGCATTATATTGTGAGCTAATTTTATGCTAAATGTGTCATGTCCAATGAGCTTTACATTAGTGATTGATAAAGTTCTTCCAAATGCAGGTAGGTCCAGAAGTTATGTGAAACGTGTATGTATGTGGGTAAAGGTAAAGGACCCCTGGATGGTTAAGTCCAGTCAAAGGCGACTATGGGGTTTCGGTGCTCATCTCAGCTTTCAGGCCGAGGGAGCTGGCGTTTGTCCACAGACAGCTTTCTGGGTCATGTGGCCAGCATGACCAAACTGCTACTGGCACATGGAGGACTGTGATAAGTGCTAGAGCACATGGAACTGCTGTTTACCTTCCCACTGCAGCTGTACCTATTTATCTACTTGCGTTGGTATGCTTTTGAACTGCTAGGTTGGCAGAAGCTGGGACAGAGCAACGGGAGCTCTCCCCGTTGCGCAGATTCGAACCACCAACCTTCTGATCGGCAAGCCCAAGAGGTTCAGTGGTTTACACCACAGTGCCACCCACATGTTTGTATATGTGTGTGTGTGTTGCGAGAGCAACCTCCCCCCGCCCCCCTGCATCAGGTCCCTGTCTGATACAACACCACCACCTAGCATACTTGGAGATATTAGCAGCTCAGTTTCAAAAAGTGTGGCGGCTAAGCACATACCTGTCATGAACTGGCAGGACTATGGGGAAGAGGATTCTGACAATGGGTGTAGCTGGAACCGGGACAGACTGGGGAGGAAGAAGGAGAGGTTGGTGTAGGACGTACTCACAGGGTGACAGGGGATAACAAGGGAATGGGGATCAGTGCGCAGGAACCAAAGCAAAAGGCAGCGGCGGAGCTTCATGCTCTGCCAATGGGGGCGGAGAGCAGGCGCGCAGCCCCCAGGGACATGGCATGCGTTCTGGGGGCGGGGCACGCGTTTTGGGGTGGGGTGCGCTGTGCGCAGGGGTGAGGCGCGTGTTTTGGGGTGGGGCATGCCACACGCAGGGGCAGGGCGCACGTTTGGGGGGCAGGACGGGCAGCCCCGAGTGGCGCGATCCCAGGGGCGCCATCGCGGCGGCCCGCCCCCACTGCCCCTATCTTCCTATGCCCCTGGCAACAGGACCCAACACCAAAGCCCTGTTTCCATGAACGTGGTTGTCTCTGAAGTGGAGGGAACAGCGGGCAGAGTGCTGCAGGAGGCTGAGGCAGGCAAGGGCCCACAGCTCAGCTCCCTAGATGGCTAGGCAGGGCTTGCTAGCTCTGGGAGGAGGTGTGTGATTCCTCAAGAAGAGCAGGCTTGGAACAGGTGAGGGTCACCTGCCTCATCCAGCCCAGATGCCCAGAATACAAAGTATGAAAGAGCAGCAGAGCTGAAGGGCTGGGTCTGCTCAACTGCTCATGCTGATGGCTCTTAGCTTGGTTGCTTTTGGATCTCTGCAGGACTGTGATTCAGTTTGGACTCTGGACATGTTTAGTGACCCTGAACTGGGGAATTGGCATACTGCCTTGCTGCCAGGTAGGCCAGGGGTTCAGGACAACAACATGGCTTTTTGAACTTGAAAAAGCCTTCTAACCACCTCACAAATAACTGCAACACGCCCACCCTCAAGCTTTGTTTTCTTTTGTTGTTGGAGGAGGACTTTTGGCCACCTCAAACCTAGGAATGGGCAAAGCTGTCCATTCCAGATTCTCGTTTTTCCGTTCTAAAATTCTGTTGTCCACATTTCCGCATCAGTTTGTGAATTGTTTTTAAAAGTCCTCAGGAAACTTTATTATCGTTTTACCTGCAGTTCCTAAGAATATACAGATTTATGCCAAGCCATTTCCTCACAACGTATGTTAGTCTCATTGATATATGCATTTCTATGGACATGCTTCCTTAGTATATACATTTTTGTACATGTTACTTGTTCGGAGGACTGCATTGTAATATTTGGAAAATTGTATATTTTGAAGCAAGGCTGTGTTTCAGTTTGCATGCCTTGGAAAGTGAAAATTGGGTCGATTAGCCTTTAAAGGCGAACGAAACTGAATCCCCCCCCACCTCTACTTAAAACCACCAATAATTCAGCTGGGATGAATATCAGCCCTAATCTACTGCTGTGTGTGTGTCCAAGTGGAATTATTATGTATACTGCAGATAGCATCAACAGCTATACCGGGTCAGTAAGATTTCACTTAATCTAATTGCCACAGGGCAGATTTCATCAAATAATTCTGATTTGTTCCAAGATGTTTTTGCTTCTTCTTATGTGCTTGTAGTCAAAGAGACCCCTTGTCTGGAATTCTAAGCTGTGAACTAATAAAAAGGCAAATCCCCACCCCATTTTCAGAAGCGCCTATTGTTGACTCAAAGTCTAGTTCTCTGAAGAAATGAAACCTATAACACATGCATGTTTCTCAGGTTAGCTGTTAAGAATTGTGGTTTGAAACTGCAGAGTAATGGGTCTTTGGGATTCCTCTTACAATAGCTCAACATCTGGCACACCCATTTTATATACTTCAGTGGTTAGCCATTTTTAATGGCTGTTAAAATGGCAAAAGATTCGTTAGGAAGGTTACAGCTGAGGAAAAGCACAGCTAAGCTGAATTCCAGAGGTGAAATCCAAAAGCAATAATGGGAAAGATAGTCATAGCTTTGACTTGGCTTTTATTTAATCTGGGCCAGGTTCTTGATGAAAGAGGTTATTTCTGGGAAGTTATTTTTTATGTGGAGTAGATCACGGTCAGAAAGTGCATTCAGACTGGTTGATTCATAGAGTGAATTGCAAGGAAAACCAGAGCAGGGTTTTTTGTTTTATTGTTAAGTGAAGTGGTTATTCTCTATTAAATAAGCAATACAGTCATACCTCGGTTTAAGTACGCCTCAGTTTGAGTATTTTAACTTTAAGTACTCCACAGACCTGTCTGGAACGGATTAATCTACTTTCCATTACTTTCAATGGGAAAGTTTGCTTCAGGTTAAGTACGCTTCAGGTTAAGTACGGACTTCCGGAACCAATTACACTCATACCTCGGGTTAAGTAGGCTTCAGGCTGAGTACTCGGCGGACCCGTCTGGAACGGATTAATCCACTTTCCATTACTTTCAATGGGAAAGTTCGCTTCAGGTTAAGTACGCTTCAGTTTAAGTACTCCACGGACTGACTGGAACGGATTAATACACTTTCCATTACTTTCAATGGGAAAGTTCGCTTCGGGTTAAGTACGCTTCAGGTTAAGTACAGACTTCCGGAACCAATTGTGTTTGTAAACCGAGGTACCACTGTATTGCCTTAAACATGTGCCTCCATGCTGTGTATGAAACTGAAACAAACATGAAGAGTGCTTAAAAATTTGGGTTTTTTTTCTGGGCAAAGGATTTAGGATATAATATACAAATAGCAGATTGGGAGAGGCTATGGAGAACGGATTTGAAATTCACAGCATGTTGTACGCTGAAAGAAAATTACATGAGAATGATGTATTGGTGGCATCTGACTCCTACTAAAGGTAAAGGTAAAGGGACCCCTGACCATTAGGTCCAGTCATGACCGACTCTGGGGTTGCGGCACTCATCTTGCGTTATTGGCTGAGGGAGCCGGCATACAGCTTCTGGGTCATGTGGCCAGCATGACAAAGCTGCTTCTGGTGAACCAGAGCAGCACATGGAAACGCCGTTTACCTTCCCGCTTGGAGCAGTACCTATTTATCTACTTGCACTTTGACGTGCTTTTGAACTGCTAGGTTGGCAGGAGCTGGGACCAAGCAACGGGAGCTCACCCCATCACAGGGATTCGAACCGCCGACCTTCTGATCAGCAAGCCCTAGACTCTGTGGTTTAACCCACAGTGCCACCTGCGTCCCACTAAGTCCCACCTGACTCCTACTAAGTTATCTAAAATGTATAGAACAAGCTCAAATATTTGCTGGAAGTGTCAAGAAAAAGAGGGTACCTTTCATCATATGTGGTGGTCATGTAAGATAACAAAGTCATTTGGGGAATTGATATATAATGAACTGAAAAAAATGTTTAACATAACATTTGTCAAAAAACCAGAAGCTTTTCTGTTAGGAATTACAGATGCTGACATTCCAAAAGACCAAAAAAGACTTTTTATGTACGCGACAACAGCTGCAAGGATGCTACTAGCCCAAAGATGGAAGGAAGCAACAGTCCTGACTAGGGAAGAATGACATGCCAAACTGCTGGACTATGCTGAAATGGCAAAACTGACTGGGAGACTCAGGAATCAAGAATATAAAGACTTTAAAAAAGAATGGGGAAATTAATAACTTACTTGGGAGACCACTGCAAACAAATAAAAACGCTAGCTGGACTTAATGGGTAAGGATTGGGCTTTCTGGGGTGAAGTGGCAGGCAAGCAGAAGTCTCAAGGAACCCCAAGTTATGACCTCCAAGGAAGGCCCATGGAGTAAGTTTACATTGGAATTTGCAAAGGTCAGATTCTTCAAGCATCTCTGAAACACAGAGATACGATTATATCTCTGGGAATAGTCAACATCCAATACAAAAGAGGAAATATGTGTGTGTGTTAGAGAATGATTCCCCCCCTTGCTGGCTTTTGGTGAATTCCTTCACAAGCTGTTCAGTTTTTATTAGGAGCACAGTGATTTAAAAAAAAAATTCTGGTGGCATTGCCAGTGGCAGAGACGTGGTGGAAAAAACCATCTAATACGTGAAAAATGATCAGGTTATAAATGTGCTAAACTTACAAAAGTTAACTGGAAAACGACAGTCCTCCAGCTCTTTTGTTTATGGAATCTTGGGGCCTTTTTTTGGGTATATAAAATAGTAGCATAAGCTTAAAGGAAACATCAGTTACATTTTAGGGGAAAGTTTTGAATGCCTGTTTTCTTTCTAAATACAAGGGATTAGCGTGTTAAAGAGTCTATTCTATGCCCTGTAAGTGAAAAAACAAGTTGCTTATTGAATAATGGTCTCCGTTAGCGAACATTTAAAGGTCTCTGTAAAAATGATTTTGTAAGGTGAGAGTAGCAACTGGTAGCAACTAGGTTGAATAAAAAGAGCCAGGCACCCAGTTGCTAAATCTCCAGTTTCTCCCTTCCAGTATCCTTTGTACTTATTTTAGTGACAAGGAATGAAACTCCCCAGACTTTTTGTTTAGGAGCTCCTCTGTTTCCTTTCATTCAGTACTTCCTTCAGTCTTGGAGAACAAGCCTGCCTTCAACTTCTTCCTTCCTTCATGTTGCCTCTTTAGAGAAGGTGGGAGGAAGAGAGCAGTGGATGGACTTGATGTTAACACCGTTGTTGTTGTTTGTTTGTTTAAATCTATATGATCTTTCAGCAGAGTTTATATATGAATATAGTGTTTAATTGTATTTTAAAGTTTGATTTTTCTATTTACAGGTAGGTAGCCGTGTTGGTCTGACGTAGTCGAAACAAAATAAAAAAATTCCTTCCAGCAGCACCTTAAAGACCAACTAAGTTTTTATTTTGGCATGAGCTTTCGTGTGCATGCACACTTCTTCAGATACACTGAAATAGAAGTCCCCAGACGCTACATATAAGCGTCTTATATGGGGACTTCTATTTCAGTGTATCTGAAGAAGTGTGCATGCACACGAAAGCTCATACCAAAATAAAAACTTAGTTGGTCTTTAAGGTGCTGCTGGAAGGAATTTTTTTATTTTTCTATGTTTTTGGTGGTGGTTCTTTTTTCTTGTAAGCCACCTGGAGTCCAATCTGGGGGAAAGTGGGGTATAAATATATGATGATGATGATGGTGATAATAACTCTGAGCATTTATATTTTTCTCCAATTCACATTCACGTTTGTGTGTTGTGAGACTTGCCTTCTAGATTACATAGTACACAGGGCTGTCTTACCTATAGGTGCTAGGGGTGTGGGCGCTGGGCTCTCAGGGGCACCAGGCCAAGAGTCTGGGGCCCGAGAATTGAGTCTGGGAAAGAGCCCGCCTGTTGGTCGGAGCGCCGCAGCGGGCTCTTCTGCTGTGGGCGGCTCTGTACCACGAGTTCAGGGGCGACCGAGCCAGTGAGACGCTGAGGCGGCTGGCTGGCTCTGCCCTCCTGCGTGCCTGGGACTGGGCAACCTGGGGGGGGGGCGCGGATCTTTGCACCCCGGCTTCGCATATGCTTAAGACAGCCCTGAAAGTACAGCCTGAATGAGAAATGCTATAAATGTAAAATGTACTGAATTTGGTAATGGTGCTGTTAAATCATATAAAATTGCTAGAAGGCATATTTTCCTGCTTGTCTGACTCATAAGTGCTGGATATAAAGACTAGTAGTCATAGAAATGGAAGGAAGGTGAGCCATTTGATATTAGTGTAAAAGGAAACAAATCCCCAGCATTCTTTCAGCCTACATGACTTAAGTAAGGTAAAGTGTAAAGGACCCCTGGATGGTTAAGTCCAGTCAAAGGCAACTATGGAGTTGCGGTGCTCATCTCGCTTTCACGTCGAGGGAGCCGGCATTTGTCCACAGACAGCTTTCCGGGTCATGTGGCCAGCAGGACTAAACTGCTTCTGGCACAATGAGACACCATGACGTAAGCCAGAGTGCACAGATATGTCGTTTACCTTCCTGCCGCAGTGGTACCTATTTATCTACTTGCACTGGTGTGTTTTTGAACTGGGCTGGGACAGAGCAAGGGGAGCTCACCCTGTTGTGCAGTTTTGAACCGACTACCTTCTGATTGGTAAGTCCAATAGGCTGTGTGGCTTAGACCCCAGCGCCACCCACGTCCCAATGACTTAAGTAAGCACCAGTGGTTTGCTTGCTTGTGTTTATTTTCTTTGGAATCTGTGACCAAAAGGCCACCAAAATCAATTTTAGTGGCACAGAGAATACAAAAGACGTTGAAGGAAGTGGCATCTTCCAAGTTCCAAAGTGGGAAAACTCAGTTGTTTTTATAGGTTCTAGTGGAGGGTCTGAAAAAATAGTCTTGTTTCCCAGCAATGGGAAAAAAACATTGTAAATTTCAAGGTCCCAGTTTTGTGGTTCATGCAAATTTTATGTGAGTCTTTAGCACTGCATTATCCTCTCCCACAACATGTCTGATCCTGTCCACCCTTTCCCCCTTATAAATCTGTTAGGAGAATGTGAGAACTGGAACTTAAGCATGCTATAGAGCAGCGTTTCTCAACCGCGAGACGCTGGCTGGTGTGCCGCGACGTGCGGCGACGAGAAGGGTGATTTGCATTGTCACGTGTCTGGCGGCCGCCAATATTCAACACTGACCCGCCGGAAAGGAAGCCGGCCGGGTCACGACGCGGAGCGAGCGCAGCTCTCAACAGCCACCACCACGGGAGGGTGGTTTTAGACAAACTTAAAGAAGCTGGCTGGATGAGCTCAACCTGAAACTTGCTGAGCAAAGGATTGTGCTGGCAGAGAAATCAGCGGCTTGTGAAGCCTTTTTACAGGAGATTGCAGCCAACACAGCAATTGGCAAGTGTTTCTTACAGTCATAATTATATAGTCAATATAGGGCGGCACAGAGTTAATTTTTTTAACTTTTTTAATGGTGGTGTGCCTCGTGATTTTTTTCATGGAACAAGTGTGCCTTGGCCCCAAAAAAGGTTGAGAAACACTGCTATAGAGAAATATATTATTTTCTTTCCATATGTTGATGGAGTGCAAGGAAAAAAAACCAACTTCAAGTGGTCTTCTGGATAAAGCGAAATATTTTCTTGTGGAAAGAAATCTATCAAAAGGAAGGAAATATGAGTTGACCCCTGTCCATAGCTGCCAAGTATCCTGTATCCGCCGGGAAAACCCCTTTTTTCTTACCGTTTCCCGGCGGTCTCCCGTTTAGGTTAAAATCCCGGTATTGTCCCTTAAATCGGCTTTGGCCCGGCAGCCATTTTTCTGGTGCCACTTTGCCCTTCTATGGGCACCAGAAAATGGCGGCGCCGGAAGTCGCTTCCGCGCATGACCGGAAGTTGCGTGACACGACTTCCGGTGGCGCTTTGCCCTTCTATGGGCATCAGAAAATGCCGGCGCCGGAAGTCGCTTTTACGTGTTTTCGGTCATGCGCGGAAGCGACTTCCGGTGCTGGCGCCGCCATTTCCTGGTGCCCATAGAAGGGTGAAGCGCCACCGGAAGTTGCGTCACGCAACTTCCGGTCATGCGCGCGCTGCCGATCCCGGATCTTTACGTCCGGAACTTGGCAGGTATGCCCCTGTCGCTATATAATGGGACCAAAAAAGCGTGGAAAATGTGTAAGGAATCATTTGTCTACTACTTCCTTTTAACAGCCAATGTCTCACTCTCTGCAGGCATTCAATATATTACACATTTTGGTAAGTGGAGCGATTGCAGAACCACCAGGAGGCACTGGAGTATCATTTGGTTTAGCTGCCAAAGTAGCATTTTTATTTCTGTTTTCAGGGAAAGCCTGAACATATTTATCCGAGATTTTGCCAAAGTTCTATAGAGTGGATAGACTAGGTTGTCTAGTTCTTTCTACTGCCTGTCCCTCACGTCTGGCAGTTGTGTCATACTAATAAAGTGCTAGCTGTCGACCATGCAATATTCTCCATAAAGATTCCTGCCAAAGTGCATCCATTTTATTCCTTGGCTAAGGATTACGTTTGGACAAGGGAAGGTCAAGGTTCAGATTACAGACCCTCTAAGTGTCCTAATTTTCCAGGGACAGCCCCAGATTTACAGAAACCGCCCTGGTTTCTGATTTGATCCCAGAATGCCCTGCTTTTCCTTATGACATCCCTATTTTCATCAGAGATATGTTGGAGAGTATGGATTTATGTGCCCCCTGAGCCAAGGAGATAAGTAACTATACAACCTTTAGAAGACATCTGAAGGCAGCCCTGTATACTTTTATTACATTTTTATGTATGTTGGAAGCCGCCCAGAGTGGCAACCCAGTCAGATGGGTGGGGTATAAATAATAAAATTACTATGAGTGTTATTATGAAATAGGGGCAGGACGCAGGTGGCACTGGGGTCTTAACCACTGAGCTTCTTGGGCTTGCTGATTGGAAGGTCGGCGGTTCAAATCCCCGTGATGGAGTGCTCTGTCCCAGCTTCTGTCAACCTAGCAGTTCGAAAGCACGCCAGTGCTAGTAGATAAATAGGTACCGCTGCAGCAGAAAGGTAAACAGTGTTTCTGTGCACTCTGGCACTCATCACAGTGTCCCGTTGCGCCAGAAGCAGTTTAGTCATGCTGGCCACATGACCCAGAAAGCTGTCTGTGGACAAACACCGTCTCTCTGGGCCTGAAACTGAGATGAATGCAGCAACCCCATAGTCGCCTTTGACTGGACTTAACCTTTACACTTTTTACCTTTATGGAATAGGACATCCTATTTTCATCGGAGAAATGTTGGAGGGTATGAGATTTTTTATTTATTTATTGAATTTCTACCTTGCCTCTTTGCATACAATGCATTTCCAAGCACCTTTAGAGAATAAGAATGAAAACACAAGAATGCATAGTGCGAAACAATACCTAGCTGCCAATTAAAAACAATATATTGGAATTTCATTTATTTTCCTAGTTATTCATTGCATTTATATGCCGCTTTTCAGCCAAGGCACCCAAGGTGGTTTACAATTTTAAAGTATGAAGGAAAATGATACAACATGTAAGATGGTGGTCGTGAGGGGGGGGAAACAGTCTGACTGGAGCAGGCCTTGTTGTCTGTTCCTCCGTACCTCATGACGTTCTTTCTCCTCACAGGGCAGATGGTGTTTGTTAATTACTTTTTGAATGTTTTAAACCGCTGTTTGCAGTGCTATTTTTCTGGAGAAAGAGGTGCCTTGCTCTCTTACAATGGTAATAGTACCCACCCGAGCGGTGCCAGGACTGAGTTCCGGCTGGGGAAAAAAAGCCCTGGCTGTTTGTATTGATAATTTTATTGTTTTATCCTTTTTGTAAACCACCTTGATGTTTCCCCCCTCAATATTAGTCTATAATGTATATGAAATTAAAAAAATGAAAGAAGTATCGAAAGAGGGTGACATAATCTTAACAGTTTGCTGAAACATCACTCCTTGCTGCCAAGCCATTATGACTTGCCCGATAGCTTTTCTCTCACCCTATTGGTTATCGCAGGCATCCCCAAACTGCGGCCCTCCAGATGTTTTGGCCTACAACTCCCACGATCCCTAGCTAACAGGACCAGTGGTCAGGGATGATGGGAATTGTAGTCCAAAACATTTGGAGGGCCGAAGTTTGGGAATGCCTGGGTTATTGGGTTGTTAATGTTAGGATCTCTTAATCTCTTAATCTACTCTTAATCTACTCTTAATCTACTCTTAATCTACTCTTAATCTCGAGTAGAGACACATGCCCGACGGCATGTTCCCTCCCTCCTGGTCGATCATTCGGGAGCTTCAAAAGCTTTCTTCAGCCCGAACATCACAGCGACTGATGCCAACTGCAATCAGCACACTTACGGATCCACAGAGTTTGCGCAGTTGCGTAACAGAACTCAGCAACTCAGCATTTTAGCTAATCTACTTTTATTTACATATAAGCACACATGGAATCCTGCAACATGCCCCCCCCCTAGCATCAGACAGCAAAAAGAGAAAAAACAAAGGACAATAGTCCCACTTTACGGAACACAGTATCAGAAACATCCTATCTCCGTCACATCCCACTCTGTGGAATGAAAAACATACACCATCATGTGATAGACAACAATCCCATGAATGCAAAAACGGGGGATGAATCTCCAACAGTTAGGACAGCAACCCACAGGGTGGTTAGGATAAGTGAAATGAGAATGGCAGTCAATTTTACAGCCTGGAAAAGTACAATAGAAAATGTGACCTGGGATAACTTCTGGGAGTATAGCTGCCAGAAAATTAGAGCAAAGTGCAAGGTGCAATTTTCCTGTAAACGCTCCATTTTGGATTGGACTGTTGCAGGGATCAGCAGTGTGGGAGGAGATCAATGTTCTGTGAATGCTAACAACAGCATAATAGTAAATGTAGCATTTGGTTTACGCAACAGCAGAAAGTGGGACTCAGCTACACAGCTGCAAATGAAATGTTTTAAATGTGTTGTAAAGTGCAATATACAAATGTGACACTAGATGGTGACGGTGAGCTATGCAGACTTCAATGTATTTTTCAAAACTTTTTTTAAAAGCATTTTCACAGCGTTTTTTTATATGAGTGTAGATTTCATCTTGGTCTCATTAATATTTGTAAACTGTAAACTAAACAAAGCACTGTAGAATTGCCTCCTTGTGCAATTAATTGAGCTCGTGTCCCTTTAAAGAGAGAGCAAGAGAGACAATCTGGGGTCTGGAACCATTATAAGAATCCTTGCTTACACCCACACTACAGAAATAATTTATAATGGAAAAATAGCTTCTTAGACAGGTCAGGAAAATACGGCTTCACTGTCTGGAAATATTTCTCTTTGTGTGGGGAGGGGCGGGGGTTCCAAACACTTAATTAGCTTTTTGTTGGGGAAATTCTTGTCAATTCCATTGGCTGGAAATAGCTTCTGACTCGTGTCCTTCATGTTGTCTCCGACTCTGAATGTGAACAATTTAATATTTGACATGCTCATGATTTATCTAGGGCAGGGACATCCAACTCCTAAGAGACTGCGATCTACTCACAGAAAAAAAAACACTGGCCCTTTTTTGCGGGCTCGGGTCAAAGTTGTTGAGCTTTTTTGGGGGAGGATAGTCAAAGCAGTTAACTTTAAGCAGGTCTAAAATGCTGAGCTTTCTGTAGGAGAAAAAGGGGAAAGTTGCTCACCAAAAGATCGATCAGGAAACAGCCTCACAGCAAACACGCCGTCTTCCGTTCTAGCGATCATGCGCGAATGGAGGAAGGAGGAATGGGCAAGGGGACGGGGACAGATACTATTTTTCCACCGCAAAGGAAAAAGAGCTGGTGATAAACTGCGATCGACTCAAACCTCCCAGGGATTGAACAGTTGATTGTGGTCGACCGCTTGGACACCCCTGCTCTAGGGTGCCTATGAACTAAATGAAAATCATTGCAGAATATGTGGTCCTCTGTTAAAGACACATAGATAATGCCCATGGCAGCATTATCTTTTGAAGGTTCCTCAGGATGGAGGTGGGGGTAGCCCAGGTAAATTGATGACTGCCTGATGGCAAACAGAGTCTCTCTCCTCTCACAGTTCTTCCTCTGCAAACAGCTCTCTTGCGAAGACTCCTAGGGCTGGTGGGGTAAGGCAAGGCAGATGGAAAAAGCCATTACTTCCTGGACAACAGTCTCCCTCCTCTCACAGTTCTCCCTCTGAAAACATTTAAAAGAAGGTGTGTGTGTGTGTGTGTGTGTGTGGTGGAACTAGCCCACTTCTGCTTCAGGTCCTGCCTACCCTGTTTTCCCAAAAGGGAATGATGCCCTGAAGCTGAAACTTGTTCTTTGGCAATCATACTCGTAGCTGAGTAAGATTGTCTTCCATAAACACGGTTTTAACAATGGGTCCGTAAGTGACTGACGAGGCCAATTCTGGATCCATACATCCTTCCACAGTGGGGACATAGGTTTCTGGGCGGGAGTTGATCACAGTGTGGATTTGCCAAGCATGCCTTCCTCTTAGCACGTTTCTCCCTTGGATCCTGAGTTCAAGTGTCTTCAAAGCCCATGACACCTTTGGTAAAGGCTGTTCTCCAATTGGAGCGCTCGCAGGCAAGTGTTTCCCAATTGTTAGTGTACTACTTTTTTTAAAAAATTGCCTTGAGACAGTCTTTATACCTCTTTTGTTGACCACCAGCACTACGCTTTCCATTTTTGAGTTTGGAATAGCAGGGCAGTCTCGAGCAGGTTGGGCGCCCTGGCGCTGAGGGGCGGAGATCACTCCAGCGCCCCCGCCCTCGCAGGGTGTAGCATGGCTTCCGCGCGGCTTTGCCACGCGGCTCCCTGGCTACTGGCCCGGCGCCCCGGCGCCCTGCGCCACCGAGGGTCTACCTAGAGCCAGCCCTGTGGAATAGAGTAGTTGCTTTGGAAGATGATAATCAGGCATCCGCACAACATGACCAGTCCAATGAAGTTGATGTTGAAGAATCATTGCTTCAACACTGGTGATCTTTGCTTCTTCCAGTACGCTGGGATTAGTTCGCATGTCACACTCCCCTCAACTACACTGAGGCCACTAGTTGCATACAGTGGTACCTCAGGTTAAGAACTTAATTTGTTCTGGAGGTCTGTTCTTAACCTGAAACTGTTCTTAACCTGAGGTACCACTTTAGCTAATGGGGCCTCCCGTTGCCGCCGTGTCTCCGGAGCATAACTTCTGTTCTCATCCTGAAGCAAAGTTCTTAACCCGAGGTACTATATCTGGGTTAGCGGAGTCTGTAACCTGAAGTGTTTGTAACCTGAAGTGTTTGTAACCCAAGGTACCACTGTAGTTTTCTGGTGGTTAAGGATTTAACCACGATATTCCATGTTCTGATAAATGCACTGTATTCAAATTATGGGAGATACTGCATTGGTGGAAGTGTGTTGGGCTCGATGGATTCCTCAGAACTCCCCCATTTCTGTAAAGATTGACACTTTATCACACTATTTTAGACAGATCATAGTTATGAAACCCTGAAGGTGTCTCATAGTGATCATTATGGTGTGTGTGCGCGTGTGCGCGCGCAATGTGCTCTGTATAACAGATGCTTGAAACCCTTGGTGACCCCTTCTCCTCCCTAGGGAAATGAGAAGCAATTTCATATTTATGTCAGGACCTATCAGTTTGCACAGACCGTTGGTGATTCCAAACATCACATCTTATTAAGAATTAAATTGATGATTATTTACCTTCCCTTGGAACCGCCTGCATTGTTGAGTATGAAAAAAACCCTAAACTTTAAAGTATGTTGCCCTCGGGGGAGGATTAATACGTTAATATGTGATTAAACTATCTGTTTGAAGTTCTCCTGAAATCTGCCACGCCTATTTTTATATGCCCCCAAACTTGCATTTAAAAGCAAAGCTGATTTTTTCCTTAATACCAAACATACACAGGCTTTCAATAGCATCATATCAGTAATAGTTGGGATGGAGCAGAATTTTATTTGATCCACATTTTTCACAGAACTGGCCTAATTTGTTCCCCTGGGACTACTACAAAGCACAGAACGTTCATATCCCTTGGATTTCATACATCTCCAAATTTTGTGATATAGTTTTCAGCTCAAAAAATTATGAAATATGTATTTTAAAGTATATATTTTAGGATAAAATACATAGTTATACAGTCATACCTCAGTTTAAGTACACCTCGGTGTGTTCTTTCAGTTTAAGTACTCCGCGGACCCGTCTGGAACGGATTAATCCACTTTCCATTACTTTCAATGGGAAAGTTTGCTTCCGTTAAGTACGGACTTCCAGAACCAATTACACTCATACTTCGGGTTGAGTACTCCGTGGACCCGTCTGGAACGGATTAATCCACTTTCCATTACTTTCAATGGGAAAGTTCGCTTCAGGTTAAGAACGCTTCAGGTTAAGTACTCCGTGGACCGTCTGGAACGGATTAATCCACTTTCCATTACTTTCAATGGGAAAGTTTGCTTCAGGTTAAGTACGCTTCAGGTTAAGTACAGACTTCCGAAACAAATTGTGTACTTAAACAGCGGTACCACTGTATACCTATTTGGTGATAATTAATTTTAAGTTTTGTTTCTTTTAAGAATTCACATATTAATACAGGAATGGAGTAGAATGGATTTATGAATTAAAGTCTGGGTTACAGTTTACATGGCAAAGAAGGTAGACGGAAATATCTAGTAATACGCATAAAAGTAAATAAAATTTGATTATTGTACCATTTCACAATCTAAACATAATACACAGAGAAGCATGCCAAACAAGTATAAACATGAGTTTGTTAGAATTATGTATCAACTATTTATCGGTATCTCTTATGTACAATAGTAAAAAAAGAAAGAAAAATGTTTGTAAAATGTCAGTTACTAAGATGTGGTATTGTGGTAGGTGAATTATATTCTGGGAAATGCAGTTAAAGGTATAAAAAGGATTGGCGGGGGGGGGGGGGGGGAGGAGACGAAAGAAATGTTGTGGGTGGAGTGTTTGGAAAAGGACAGAGTTTAGTTTAATTTCAATTCTGAGTTGAGTTCAACAAAACAATTTTAGCTGCTAGTCCCAATTATGTCCCGTGCTGTTTTGTTTTACAAAAGCCACCAATATCCACCAGACCAAGCCGAGAAACATTGAATGAAATGGCTAAACTAAACTAAAATTGGCCTGGCAAGTGTAACAGTATTTAAATAACAGGAGCAAGCAGTGACTTTGGGGATTTCGGTTCTTATCTCATTCCTGTGCTTGCACACGGTCTCCCAAATAATTTGGAAAACTTCCTCCAATGTGAAGAAATAATGCCATCTAACTAATGAAAGTACTCACGCCTGGAGGTTGAATTACCTTCATCAGTAGGCTGGGAGAATCTTTGATAAAGTCATACGTAGCCTCTTGCCTCTCCTCCAAAATGAGAGTTTTGTCCTTTTATCGTATTTTGCACTTCTGCCAAGGATTCCTTTATGTCTTGCGGCTGTAATTATAAAGTTGGTAAGTTCTATCATCAACACAAGGGGAGCTCTCCTCTCATGTGTCTACTCTGGTGGAATGAAGGAGCTGTAAGCATTTGACTCTGGGATTTTGGGTGTGTTGCCATAGACCAGGGTGTTAGAGTATAGGCATACCTCAGTTTATGTACGCCTTGGTTTGAGTATTTTCAGTTTAAGTACTCCGGGGACCCGCCCGGAACGGATTAATCCACTTTCCATTACTTTCAATGGGAAAGTTCGCTTCAGGTTAAGTTCGCTTCAGGTTAAGTACGGACTTCCGGAACCAATTACACTCATACCTCGGGTTAAGTGCGCTTCAGGATGAGTGCTCCGTGGACCCGTCTGGAAGGGATTAATCCACTTTCCATTACTTTCAATGGGAAAGTTCGCTTCAGGTTAAGTACTCTTCAGGTTAAGTACGGACTTCTGGAACCAATTACACTCACACCTCGGGTTAAGTGCGCTTCAGGATGAGTGCTCCGTGGACCCGTCTGGAACGGATTAATCCACTTTCCATTACTTTCAATGGGAAAGTTCGCTTCGGGTTAAGTATGCTTCAGTTTAAGACAGTACTCCGTGGACCGTCTGGAACGGATTAATCCACTTTCCATTACTTTCAATGGGAAAGTTCGCTTCAGGTTAAGTACTCTTCAGGTTAAGTACAGACTTCCGGAACCAATTGTGTTTGTAAACCGAGGCACCACTGTATAGGACTAGGTCCTCATACCCCCCCCAACATTCCTCAGATGGATATAGGGACATTTCTCACTCCCCCCACCAGCTGACCCTCCTTGACCACCCATTTTTGTCCCCCCTGCAGACTATTTCCTCTCAGAAAAATGGTGAGTGCCAGCACCAACGAGACACAACACACCCACCCTTCACCATTCTGAGAAAGCCCCTTAATCCCGATTTTATTTTATTCAGATTTACAAAAAGAAAAGCATAACAACAACAACAACAACAACAACAACAACAACAACAACAACAACATTTTTTATTTCTACCCCACCCATCTGTCTGGGTTTCCCCAGCCACTCCGGGCAGCTTCCAACAAAAGATTAAAAATACATTAAAACAGCAGTCATTAAAAACTTCCCTAAACAGGGCTGCCTTCAGATGTCACAAAACGATAAATAAAGTTTACAAAGGGCCAAGATTAGACGTGAATGCACAAATCATTTTTTTCTTCAAATCAAGACTCCTTGTGCTCTGCTCCCTTTCCTGCCCCTCAGAGCCAGTGCATCATGTGGGGCTAGGCCTCGGTGGTGGTGGCCTCTCCTCCTCCTCCTCCTCACCTGCTGTCCAGCAGCTACTACAAGCTTCCCGAGAGAGGAGGCTGGCAACAGTGGCCTTGGAGAGGCAATGGGATGCTCTCTCACCACCCCTGCTTGGGACAAGCGCCGGTTCATCCTCCTCCCTGAGCTTGGCAGCGGCAGCAGTGGCGAGAGAAACAGGGACATACCAGGATCAAATGAGAATCTGGGGTGGCTTTTGTAATTCTGGGACTGCCTCTGGAAAATCGGGACACTTGGAGGGTATTGGACCTGGGAGACCAAGGTTCACATCTCTGCTCAGCGATCAGATGCACTTCACATCCTTGGGCCAGTCACTCACTCACTCGCAGCCTAACCTACCTCACAAAGTTGTGTGGATAAAATGAGCTCCTTGAAGGAAGGGTGGGGTATAATTGCAATAAATGAAAATGAACATTCCTAACTTTCTGTACATTCTGCTCATTTGAAAGATCCTCTGATTAGCTAAACACCTCCAGCTCTGGCTGGAAAAATACCACCATTTTTAAGCCTTTCACCATGTTTTTGGCATGGATTAGTAGCTTTCAATCCCACAACTGCCTGTAATTTGAAATCCTTACCAAGGAAATCTGGTATTTTGTAGTGGCTGCTTCTCCCCCCCACAGCTATTTACATGTGATGGGGGATGAAAAAGAAACAGATGTTAGACGAAATATATATATATATTGAGGTGCTGAAAAAGGGGCATTGGGAAGAAGCATCGGGAAGGAAGGCCTTTCTAAAAAAGGAAACTTATAAAAAACCTAAACGTTGCTTTCAACTCTTGTTTCTTAATGGATAATGACAGGAGCAAACAGCAGTAAATCACACTGAGTTGGAGTTAACTCTTCATTAGCCAAAGAGGATCTACACAGGCAGTGCTTTTTTCCTAAAAAAAAAAAATGTTTAGGGGTACTCTCATTTTCCTTCTCATATTGAAATACTGCCCCTCAATGAGGCCAAACTTAGATTCACAAAATGTTTAGGGTTATGCGTCCCCCTGCATCCACCCAGAAAAAAAGCATCGGTAATTCATCTCTGTCAGGTCTTGCCCTCATGAAGCAGTTGCTAAGACTAAAGGTCCCTGCCTCCCCATAGTCACCTATGTCTCTTCTCAGGGTTTCCCCCCAAGCAATCGGAGATTGCACCTGGGTGCCTGCCTGCCTTTGCTTATCACCCTTCATGCCTCTTCTGGTTCTGGGAGACCAGGGGGAAGGGAAGCTTGTCACAGCAGAAGGGGGAGACACCTGTGCCTCTTCACAAGCCTGACCTATCTCTGCCTCTTGGCCTCCCTCCTCTTCTGCTTCAGCTTCCCAATCTGATTCTGGACTTCTCTCTGTCACAGACTCTCCCTGCTCACTAAGCCCTGTTACCCTTTCACTGCATTTATGTGGGAGAGGGTTAATAAAAGCCTATGAAACTCAACACTGGACACGCACAACCCCTTTGGCATACCTGAATGATGGACTGTGTTACAGCTGTTTGTTTTCTGTGCTGTACAGCTTTGACTGTAATCATAACATTCAGGTTAAAATCAGGGGCAGAAGGCATTTACTGGCCCATCATAGCTATAATTACTGACCTGCTATTTACTGCTTGCATGTCCATGTTCAACTGTTACTGTGTAATTGTGAGAATCGAGAATGGTTATTAGCAGTAGCTAAACTGAAGCACAGCTGGGGGGCAGGGAGAAGACTAACTCATACACCATCTCTGGAGTTAGAAGATTGTCCAGAAAGAAGACTCAAGTGGTGTGATGGTTTAGTCCCAAGTAAATAATGGGACTTGGGAGTTTCAGCTTTAGCGTTACCAAGTGCCCTACACACACCCAGCCAAGGAGGACGAACACTTACCGTACTCCTAAGGTGCACAGAAACAAACAGAGAGAGGGGGGGGGAGAGGGGCTTCTAGCCACTACATAGCTGGCATTAACTTTTCCAGGTTTGTGCCCCGGCAGAGCAGCGGGAACATGGCCCTCCTGGGGTTCATGTACTCTCATCTGACAGAATATACACACACAACCTGAGACTTCTCCTACACTAGTAATTCTCAAACTTTTTTCTCTGGGCCACACTTTCAGAATAAAAAATTGCTCGCACTGCACCGTGTGTGTGTGTGTGTGTGTGTGTGTGTGTGTGTGTGTGTGTATATATATATATATATATATATATATATATATATATATATGTATAACAAGAACATTGGAAAACACAATTAGGATTGTTCCCAGTATCACTTGATGCTCTTACTCTCATTTTGAAAAGATGTCTATCCATATTGTGAAAATAAAAAAAAAACCAGACATTTCGACGCTATGCTATGCTATGCTATGCTATGCTATGCTATGCTATGCTATGCTATGCTATGCTAATATAAGGACGCGGGTGGCGCTGTGGTCTAAACCACTGAGGCTTGGGGGCTTGCTGATTGGAAGGTCGGCAGTTCAAATCCCCGCGACGGGGTGAGCTCCTGTTGCTTGGTCCCAGCTCCTGCCACCCTAGCAGTTCAAAAGCACGCCAGTGCAAGTAGATAAATAGATACCGCTGTGCCGGGAAGGTAAATGGCATTTCTGTGTGCTCTGCCTTCTCTCACGATGTTCCATTGCGCCAGAAGCAGTTTAGTCATGCTGGCCAAATGACCCAGAAAGCAGTCTGTGGACAAACGCCGGTTCCCTTGGCCTTGAAAGTGAGATGAGCGCTGCAACCCCATAGTCGCCTTTGACTGGACTTAACCATCCAGGGGTCCTTTACCTTTACCTTTTTAACCTTATGCTATAATATGCTATAATATACTACACTGAAATGTTTAAATGTTTCCTTGGTTGTCCTTGAATCCTCCTGCCACATTTGCCACCCTCTCCTGCTACACCCTTTGAGAACTACTCTCCTACATGGATACCCCTCCTGGTACTAGGAAATGGCAGGGCAGGCAATGTTGGGGATTCAGCTGTCCCTCCCCTCTACTGAACAGTCTCTCTCTCTCTCTCTCTCTCTCTCTCTCTCTCTCTCTCTCTCTGCTGCTGACATGTCCTGTGCCCCTTCCTCCATCTCTGACTGCTCAGATTCTTCTCTGTCCTCCAGTCCTGGCTCCTGCCTCATGTGTGGCACAAACCCCCATAAATCACTTGCCCCCTCCCCTGGGTCAGCCTCTGCCCCCCTTGCCTCTTCCATACCCTTGCCAGAGCCCAGCCAGTCCCCTAACGTAAAAGTCGGGACAGGAAAGTATCTCGAATTCTCAGTCTGGAATACTGAAGACTATGGCCACTTGGAGAAATCTGAGGGGAAACTGACCTCTTTGTAGTGAAAAACAAAACTTTATGAACACAATAGCATATTTATTTTATTTTATTAAAAACCACACATTTCATTGAAAATTTTCAGTGCAGAGAAGCAAGACATACTTTTATTACTAGTTGTTCCTGGCCACATGTTGCTGTGGCAATCATTCCCCCCACAAAACATGTGTGTTATTTTAAATCCCCCCACCCCGCCCTGACTTCCCCAAAGGCACGGCCCTCCCCCACTCAGCACCCCCGTTCCTCACACCACCCCCGTTCCTCACTCCAGATGTCACAACACCTCTCTCTCTGGTCCCCCCACAGCTTGATGTTGCCAGCCACGTGTTGCTGTGGCAATCATTCCCCCCCAAACGCACCCCCGTTCCTCTCCCCAGCCCCGCTCCTCATCCCAGACATCACAACACCTCTGTCTCTGGTCCCCCCGCTGCGTGATGTCATCTTCCTCCCGTGTGATTGCACCCGTCACCCTGACCCTTCTCTCTCTTCCATCTGCACACCCCTTGTGCATCTTGGGAAGGCCTGGCCTGTTCCCCTGGCTGGGCAATGCTGGGCAATGCCATGTTATTGTGATGTCACAGATATTCTGTAGCCAATGGCAGCAGCTGAGACGTCCTCAGCTGTGCTGCTTTGACATCCAGCAGATGGTAATACAACTAACTTTGGAAGAAGGTTTTTCTAAAAAAGAAGGTCACAGGTGAGACATCTACCGGTATATAATCTAAAAACACTCGTGTATGGTGCGGCAACGTTGTGTCAAATTTCCAAAGAAATCATCAAGCACTTTTGGAGGTTATCGATTTTGGACAAGGTCATCTTTACATTTTTATTTATATAGATTTATTGAATTTATATACCGGAAGATCTCAGAACAAAATCAAAATATAAAACCACAAAACATATATTCAAAATGAAACAACAACCCAATTACTCCCCCCCCCCAAGAAAAAACCCCCCACATTTTAAAAGGGCACAGGATGTCAATCACATCAACTAAAAGTCTGGTTAAAAAGGAATGGTTTTGCCTGGCGCCTAAAGGTGTATAATGAAGGCACCAGGCAAACTTCCCTGGGGAGACAGGGAGCCACTGCAGAGAAGGCCCATTCTCGTGTTGCCACCCTCCAGACCTCTCAAGGAGGAGACACACAAAGAAGGGCCTTGGAAGATGATCTCAGAGTCCATGTAGGTTAACACGGAAAGAGGCGGCCCTTGAGGTATTGCGGTCCTGAGCCATTTAAGGCTTTATAGCTCAAACCCAGCATTCTAGTAGATCATACCAGGGGCCAGGCTTAAAACAGTTTTAAAAATTCCACCCCAAGTAATGTACTCCCATCGTCTATTTGCTCTGTGGTCTACTGCATCGCCCACAGCTGCCCGCCTAGATGTTTGGCAAACTGTTCATCAGAAGGCCAAAGCAGTTGGTTATTTCCTTCTGTGCGCTGCAAACCACAAGTTCCCCACTAGACCATGAAAGCGGACGAGTTTGCCTTGGGCCCAGGCCATGTCGTCTATGGCAGTTGTTCAAGCCTGAAGTGCTTTTTCAAGTTCCCTGTCACAGACTCCTGGAGGAACTCCCTTCAGGTTTGAATGGAAACAAAATCACCTGATCGTTTCCTCCGCTGCGATGCGTGTCGCACAGCTGTTTCCTTTCATTAGGCGTGGAAGCAGCTCCTCATGGGAATCATCTTCGCTGAAAGCTTAGGGGCAAGGGAAACAGATCCTTTAGGGCAGACAAATTCCTCACTCCTACTATTGACCTCATGCCAGGATTCTTCCTGGCAAAGAGAAGTTGAGACGATGATGCTCGGCAACCAGTACTTACGAGCTTCAGTCGCTGAGGTCAGTGCCACGTATATTATCAGATCGCAACCCGGCCAGAAAGGTTGCTGTTTTAGAAGTCTGTCACAATTTTGTGGGAGGGATTCCAGCACATCTAGTGGAAATCAAGTGGTAATTGATTTATTTTTATATAATATTTTATTAGAATTTTCCAAATTACAAAATTAGATAAACACAAAAAAGAAAACTATAACAATAACACATTACAAAAAGAATAGAAAAAAGAAAAAGAAAAATTCAAAAGAAAACACACAATTAAAAATAATTGTTCCTTTGTTTGTTCACATTATATATGTGAAATCGAGTGGTAATTGAAGTGGGCAATTGCCCTAGTGCAAGGGGTCAGCAAACGTTTTCAGCAGGGGGCCGGTCCACTGTCCCTCAGACCTTTATGGGGGGGCCGGACTAAATTCTGGGGAAACGAAATTCCTATGCCCCACAAATAACCCAGAGATGCATTTTAAATAAAAGGACACATTCTACTCATGTCAAAACACACTGATTCCCGGACTGTCTGCAGGCCGGATTTAGAAGGCGATTGGGCCAGATCCGGCCCCCGGGCCTTAGTTTGCCTACCCATGCCCTAGTGCAGGCATAGGCAACCTTGGCTCTCCAGATGTTTTGGAACTACAACTCCCACGATCCCTGACCACTGGCCCTCATGGGAGTTGTAGTTCCAAAACATCTGGAGAGCCAAGGTTGCCTATGCCTGCCCTAGTGCAACAAATCCACTTTTTTAAAAAACACCAATGGATATTTTGTGGTTAGGAAAGCAACAAGGAAATGTATTGAAAAGTGTAGGGTGAATGAATGATTAACAGAAAGATGTATAAACACCCCACAAACAAATCAGGATGAACTTTGCCCTCCAAACAGATAGAAACAAATGTTTAATAAAGGCCAGAATTCCCCTGTGACATCATATATTTAAAGTGCACAACTTTCCCCATAGCATCCCCGGAGTCAGAGGTACCAGGTTGCCCCCAAGATTGAGGGGGGCTGGCGTGATGTCACATATGTTGCCACACGACGAGTGTGATGTCACACGGCGAGTGACGCATGCACGGTGTTGTGTCAGCTGGAGGAGCCGGCCGATGACGCTGCAATGCGTGTGACTATGTGTAACATTGTGTGACGTTGTGCGCGCGCAATGCATGCTGGGGCCCCTCAACATTGAGGGGCCCCGATCCCTGTCCAACAATGATTGAGGGGCCTGAAGAAACTTCACATGTAGAATTGTGATTTTATGTTGTGAACAACCCTGAGATCTGCAGGTACAGGGCGGTATATGACAACGAAGAAGAAGAAGAAGAAGAAGAAGAAGAAGAAGAAGAAGAAGAAGAAGAAGAAGAAGAAGAAGATGTACGCCTCACAGACCTACAATTCCCAGCTTCCTTAACAAACTACAGTTCCCATGATTCATTTGTTTGTGTGTGTATTTTAAATATCGGGTGCGAATGCAGCCATAGTTGAACCTCCATGTAATCTTTGTGCAAGCAGATCAGGGTGAATGTTTGATAAACAAGGTGTCTGGAGGACCTATGAATAGCCAAAAGATTCCAAGTCCTTTCGAAGCAGCCTCTGAAAAGGGGAGGGACCACTGGAAAAAGTTGTTCATAATATGCCCTCCCCCCCTTCAAGCTCATTTCTACTACACCATTGCATTTTCCTTGTGAAACCAGCATATAATGTTTAGGGACCTTGTCGAGTTGTCGCTGGCCCTGTTTGCCATGCCCTAGGCTCTCACTTGCTGGCACAGCAAGTCTCAGGATTGGACGGCTGGTGGAAGAGGATTTTGTTTAAAATAAATTTGGTCCACGATGAATGAAAACAATGGTCCTGTCAGGAAGTAGAAAGCGAGAACCTATCTAAGCAGAGTGGAAACTGCCTGTTTTTTTTTTACTTTCTGCCCAGTGAAAGACAGCTTTTCCCAGCTGCTCTGTGTTTTTGAACTTGCAAAGTACATCAACAGAAGCTTAGTAATGCAGGAAAGGATGAATATATCATTACGATGGGGTCAGTAAATCCACCGCTGGAAGAAAAAGCAAATGGTGTTCATACAAAAGCAGCATAAGCTATCAAATGGCGGCTCTGGATTACATGGGAAGCCATAAAGTAGAAGAGAAAGAGAGAGAGAGAGCGCGCAAAGGTTTTATAATGCAGCCCTTTTTTTAAATAATAAAAAACCCTTTATTTTAAAAAGGCTATTCTTGGATTTTCATGTAGTAGGTTTTGGAATGCAATACAATCCCAACTGGAATGAAAATTATATTTCGGAGGCCAGATGCTAACATAAGTGGTACATTGTAGCTCTCCAGTCTTTTTTGACACTAGGTTTAAACCAGTTTTTAGAACATAGTGATCATATGTGTTCTAACTGTACATATTTAGTAGATATAATCACTATTTTAACGCAATGTATCCTGGTTATTATATTTAAAAAAAAATGTTTCTGAAGAAGTGTGCATGCACACGAAAGCTTACACAAAGAATAAACTTAGTTGGTCCATTTTGCAAATATACAAAAATATACCATATACATTATCTATACGTACAGGGCTTTTTTTTTGTTCAAATTTATTTATTTAACTTCAAAAACTGCAATTGGATTAATGTATGGCATTTAACTACTCTAATGTTCAGAGCGCAGGCGATAGGGCACATACACTTTTAGCTTCTTTAAAGCATTTTTCACACTGCCAAATGTAAAAAATCTATTAACATCAGCTGCATTCCCAAAGGGATTTACAAACTTGGAGTGTAGGTTTACAGGTGCTCTGAGATATTCTTCTGCCATCTGTCAAAATTGGCCACCTCCATTCATACTACTGCCAGATATATTCCCCTTGTGTTGTTCTGATTTGTAGAATGTGGATGAGCTCATAATACAAGCTTGGAACAATCTCTTTCATAGGACTCTGGTTTCCACGCAGAAACCAGCCATCATCTGGGAATCGGAATTGAAAGAGCTTCTTTTCTGCTCCTTTTGCCATCGTTTTGTCTACCAGAACTTCCTAAGCACTTGGTACACATAATGTTGGCTACTTGGTGTCTTTTATTTTGCTTCTTACGCAACAATCTTTTCTAAATCCAGTCCTCTATACTGATTCTCCCTTCCTTGTGTATCTATAGATGGGAGCATGTTGCCCATTCAGCTAGAGGAGGGATGCCCAACAGGTCGATCGCAGTCTACTGGTAGATCCCCGGGAGGTTTTGGTCAATCGCGGTTGATCGCTGGCTCCCTTAGTGTTGGAAAAAGAGAATCCGGCCCCGCCTTCTTGCCCCGCCCTCCATTGTTGCACGATCTGCAGAGCGGAAGATGGAGCTTACTCAGTGAGGTGGTTTGTTTTACCTAGCAATCTGTTGGTGAGTGGCTGTTCCTCTTTCTCTTTCAAAACCCATAAAAATGAGACTTTCCTCCTCCCTAAATAAAGCTCAACAACTTCGACCTGAACCCACAAAAAAGGGGTAGATCACTGCTAGTTTTTTAAATTCTGTAAGTAGATTGCAGTCTCTTGGGAGTTAGCTACTCCTGTGCTAGAGAAAAGAGAGCTTGGACTCAGCATCTGGCAGGAACCACTCATGGTAGCTGGCTGGTGGCAATTCATCATCTTCTGTATATCATGTCATAATAGAAGTCTTGAGAGCTGCTCCTAGAGCCATGGTGGAGAGCTGGGCCCTCTCTCTATCGGCATAGCCTTTCATGAACACTGGAGTGAGAGAAGCTAGCATGACCCTGGCCCATCCCACTTGGACTATTGCAATGTGCTCTACAGTACGTGGGGCTACCTTTGAAGGTGACCCGGAAACCACAACTAATCCAGAATGTGGCAGCTAGACTGGTGACTGGGAGCGGCCACCGAGACCACATAACATCGATCTTGAATGACCTACATTGGATCCCAGTACGTTTCCGAGCACAATTCAAAGTGTTGGTGCTGACCTTGAAAGCCCCAAATGGAGCGTCTCCACCCCCATCATTCAGCCCAGACACTGAGGTCCATCTCTGAGGGTCTTCTGGCAGTTCCCTCGCTGTGAGGTTATAGGGAACCAGGCAGAGGGCCTGCTCGGTAGTGTTGCCCGCCGTATGGAACGCCTTTCCATCAGATGTAAAGGAAATAAACAACTACCTGACTTTAAGAAGACATCTGAAGGCAGCCCTGTTTAGGGAAGTTTTTAATGCTTGATCTTTTATTGCCATTATTATTATTATTATTATTATTATTATTATTATTATTATTCTGTTGGGAGCTGCCCAGAGTGGCTGGGGAAACCCAGCCAGATGGTTCGGGTATAAATAATAATAATAATAATAATAATAATAATAATAATTCAATTTTAGTCAGTCGCTGTATAATTTCTAAAGTTACATATCTTTAAAACACAGATTAACTAGGGTTGCCATATTTTGAAGAGCAAAAAAAGAGGACTTCTACATTTGCTGACTCTTCCCTTTGAAGAAGAGGATGTGTCCTGGAAAAAGTTGACATATGGCAACCCTAGAACTTAATCCTGAGAACCTTGAGCAATAAGAACCATGTGGAGGAACTTTATTTATCCATAAAGAGTCTCTCCATACAAATATAAAAAAGTAGAATCAAACCAGGAGAGCTCAAATTGGTAGGAGTGGGGAGAAGGAAAAGATAGTTTGCATGCACATAGCCATTGCCTCTGGAATTGGCATCAATTCATTCACTCAGTTATTATGAAAAACCCGGGTGACAACATTGCCAAACTGGTGGAATCCAGTGTTTTTGCCATAATGTCCTACCACATTTTTATTGCCTGGTTTGCCGTGAGAATAGTGATGCCAGCTTCTCCAGTTTGGACTGCTAAAATGCTATGGATTTGATTTTTTTCTTTTTTTAAAAAAATTGTGCATTGGCTTTTTGCATTACAGTGGTGCCTCGCTAGACGAATTTAATTCGTTCTGCGAGTTGCTTTGTCTAGCGAAAAATTCGTTTTGCGAAGTGGCTCCCATAGGAACGCATTGAAATGCAGTTTCCCATAGGGTGCCTCGCAAGACGGGGGGGGGGGGGGGGAATCGTCTTGCGAGGCACCCTATGGGACGCCATAGGAAACTTCGTCTTGCGAGTCTCCATTGAAATCGCAAAACGCTTTCGTTTTGCTAGTTTTTCGTCTTGTGAGGCATTCGTCTAGCAATGTACCACTGTACTGTAATCTAAGGTGGTTTTATATATGACACAAAGAAATGACAAAATATGCAACGGATTACACTGACATCCTGTAACGATTCAAAATATGGCTAAAAACAAGCAACAGCGTTCAAGAATTCATTTAGCATGAATTATTTGGCTGATTTTAACCCTAGCATTGCATTTTGAGTTTTTTGGGTGTGCCTAGCACCACAATGGTGCATATAGTGGATTTTCCATTCAGTGAGTTCTTTCATCCTCTAATCCACAGGACTACTGTACTAACTTTTCTCTTTCGTGTACTCTCCCAACTATACAGATCTTATTTGGGTTGCTTTCTTCATTTTCAGCTTTATGCCAGATGTTCAGCGTCTCCTATACTTCTCCACCGACAGTAATCTATATCTGCTTGAATTATTCTTCCAGACTGAGGCATTTTCCTACATTTGTCAGAAGAGCTAGCAGTTCTTTATAGATGCGTATGTGTCACAGATTTATTTATTTCATGAAATTTATACACTGCTTGATTGAAAACAAGCAAACAACCCAACAACTCTCAGGGCCATTCACAAAAGAGATAAAACAATAAAAGGTACCTTTTTTTTAAAAAAAAAAAGGTACTTAAAGTATCTTGGATAAATGAATGGCTTCCTTTATAAGGAACTTTCCCTTCTTATTCTTTTTTGTAATATGCTTCTCTTGTCATGCATTCTGATTTAAAGAAAACCAGCATGTATTATTGTTGGAGCCGCTGTGATTTTGTAGGTGGCGAAGCTTTTGTTCTTTCTCAAACTAAGCAAATCAAAGTCAGTTAGCTTGAGTTAATGATACAGGCTAACTTTCAGAAGGTGGCTAAACTTTTTTCATATGGATTCTGTCAGTGGTTTCCGCTCATTAAGATAGTTTTCACAGACATCCCTTCGAATGAAGGATACCTAGCCAGTGAGTCAGAACTTTGCCATATTTGGCCTTTTCCATTTATTTTCTCTCACCAGCGGCTGACTGCATCTTATTCAGACTGCACAAATGTTAAAAATTTTGATCAAGGGAACAGAGAGTGAAATGTGACTCATCCCGGCAGTCTGGGATTTGGTTTTGCTGATGTCATTTTAGTTTTTCCAGTCCCAGATCCCAAACAGTTGTAATTGACCAGTCAGACAATAATTCTGGTTCTATGAAGCTAAAAAAAAAAAACTTGTAAAAATGATTGGGGAGGGGTGTTTTCAGCGAGTGAGTTGCCGAATTTTACCTTTCACCACTTCCCTGCCAAATTCCTCTCTCTAACTTAAAGGTAAAGGTAAAGGGACCCTTGACCATTAGGTCCAGTCGTGACCGACTCTGGGGTTGCGCGCTCATCTCGCATTATTGGCCGAGGGATCCAGCTTACAGCCTCTGGGTCATGTGGCCAGCATGACTAAGCCTCTTCTGGCAAACCAGAGCAGAGCACGGAAATGGTGTTTACCTTCCTGCCGGAGCGGTACCTATTTATCTACTTGCACTTTTTGATGTGCTTTCGAACTGCTAGGTTGGCAGGAGCTGGGACCGAGCAATGGGAGCTCACCCCGTCGCAGGGATTCGAACCGCCGACCTTCTGATCAGCAAGCCCTAGGCTCTGTGGTTTAACCCATATCGCCACCTGCGTCCCTTCATAACTAACTTAGATCGTATAATTACTTGAGAACTTGGGATAGCTTGCTATTCTACATAGGACCAAACACTGAGGAGGAAAAATAGGCTGATTCAGAACAGGTCCAGAGTTTGTAAAATTAGTCAGGGGCTGCATTTTATTGGAATGCAGGGTTAACTTTTGGCAAGGGCTTAATTTGAACCAGGAGTGGCAACTCATCCTTTGAAGAAGCGAAGTCATGATGAAAAAAAAGACTTTTACTCAGTGCTTTTTTTTGGGGGGGGGAGGAGAAAAGGTGCGGAAACTCACCACAAACAAACTTTTATATTAGTAGTACAGGTGACTTCCTATTTACATAGGGGTGGGGGTCCTGTTCTGGCCCCCAGTGCACATAAGTGAAATCACATATAATGGGGAGCACTCTTTGTCTAGCTCCTTCCCTTTGACCTTACCGCCTTGGGTCACTTCCAAAAACCCATCCCAAACCCAAACCCCAAAAGTCCCATGGCGATCGCCAAATGGTAATGGGGGCAGGATCATAAAATCTGGAAGCCCCTAGTCAAAAACCAGCACATGGGCGGTAGATACAGATTCAGTCGTTCTGACTCAAGGAACGAGGCAGTTGAACAGCTTGGGAGCTGTATCCATGACTGAGCAACCCCTTTTATGATCCACTCTGCTCACCCTGAAAAGGGGGAGGGGCCAAAAAAGGCGCTCCTTGAAAGATTCCATCAACGGTGTCTCCGAAAATTTTTACACATCACTTGGGAAGACAGGTGAACTAATGCCAGTGTACTGGAAGAAGCAAAGATCACCAGTGTCAAAGCAATGATTCTTCAACATCAATTTTGTTGGACTGGTCATGTTGTTCGGATGACTATTGTTTTCCAAAGTAACTAATCTATTCCAAACTTAAAAATGGAAAGTGTAATGCCGGTGGTCAACAAAAGAGGTTTAAAGACTCCTCTCAAGGCAAATCTAAAAAAAGATAGTATAAACACTGACAATTGGGAAACACTGACCTGCAAGCACTCCAGTTGGAGAACAGCTTTTACCAAAGGTGTCATGGACTTTGATGACACTCAAACTCAGGAAAAAAGGGAGAAACGTGCTAAGAGGAAGGCACATTTGGCAAACCCTCACTGTGACCGACTCCCACCTGGAAATCTATGTCCCCACAGTGGAAGGACGTGTGGGTCCAGAACTGACCTCCACAGTCACTTACAGACTCCCTGTTAAGACCCTGTTCATGGAAGACAATCTTACTTGGCTATGAGTGATCGCCGAAGAAGAAGAAGAAGAAGAAGAAGAAGAAGAAGAAGAAGAAGAAGAAGAATGTATGGAAAGCTTAATATAATACAGTAGGCTGTCCTGTCAGGCTTAGCTATGCCACTTCCTTTCACTTTGGGAGGAACAAGGTAACCAAGCCTTTGTTCTCCTTAGTCTCACTAAGAAGCTCAGCATGTGAAGAGTTGAGCTGGTTGCTGCAGCTCAACCACATGGCTATCACAAGCCTATACCAATAATTTAGGAACTTTCACCACTTTGTAACTAAATTAAGTTTTGCTGCCTGTGCAACTTTCTGAAGTACATGAATCTGACCTTTTGAGAGTTTCTAAGTAAACAGTTTTTTAACTTATCAAATTTCCTATGATGGAGGAAGTGGAAAACTTTGGGAGGGCATATTTTAAAGGTTTAACAGTCCATATTTCTATGCTTTACTGTGCTGCATATTTTGTGATTTTAAATCTCTGCTGGGGTTCTCTCACTAAAGAGTACTTGCCTCAAATTTGTCTAACCTTCCTTTTAAAGCCATATATGTTGGTGACCAACACCATGTTCCGTATCTGCAAATTGCATAGGTTAACCGTGTGCTGTCAGTGGAGCTGTGTGTGTAAAAGATACTTATTATGACCTGTTTTACATAGATTATTCGTTTTTGACAATGTGAAGAACAGAGAGTTTCTTTACTGGACTTCAGGAGACAGCAGATAGAAAGGTATGCAGTGACAATGTTTTGATTGAAAATGATAAATCAGATGTTGCAGGAGTGTCTTTTAAAAAAACATACAAGGGAAATAAGGACACATCATGTATTTGCTTGTTTCCTTTTCTAGATTCCATCCCCACCTTGCAATTTAGGGCACCCTCCTCCCTCCCAGCTCAACAGCTTCACATGCTGCAGATACCTCAGCCTACATCTGCTGTGTTCCTGTGCATAGAGACTGAGCCCTTTGCCAAAGACAATGTTCATCTGCTTCTCTATAATTTACTACCCCACCAAAAAGGCTTCCTGTAGTTATACAATGGGCGTGTTAAGCTGTGCACATTCTTTGATATTTTCTCTTAGAATGCACAGTGTTTTTCTTTGGTTTTGTGCCACTTTTAGGTTTATTTGCAGTGCACCAGAGAAGTATTAACCTTTTGCAGTCAAAAAGAAAGACACGAACTTCCTCAAGCCAGTGCTTTGCATAAAAAGCTCAGCCAGCTATTTTTTTCTCCCTCACACCTGGTTTTTGTTATTTCCACTGCCAGTGGGTTTTGCGTGACTGACTGTGTGCAGCAATTTATTCTCTGGTCTTCCTCCTCCTCATTTGGCTGAGGATATTGAATGGACAATGCTTATTTTCCACAGCGTCTTAAAATGAGAGGGTGGTTGTTTTAGCTTATCTTACCACAGAGAGTGGCCATAGTTCAGTAAGAAAGTACGTGGGCCGCATGCAGAAGGTCTAAGGTTGAAAAATCAGGTGTTTCCAGTTAAAAATGATTAAAATAGTATGAGAAATGTTATATGGGTTTTCAGATCCACGCTCTAGTCATATCTCAGGATTACTTCCACAGAGAGACACATTACTTTTGCATGCTCTTTCTCTTTGGGTTACCACTCTGTAGGGTGTGGTGCCACAAGTCGGTTTTCTCCATGTGACTTATACAGTAGGGATTGGTGAAGCAATGGTGTGTATACCTTGCCAGATATTAATACTGTGCAGTTTGAAGCGATTGGAAGCATAAGAACTGACTCCTTTTGGAATAAAATAATTGTCCAGGCTCATAAAAATATTATTGAAACGTTTACATGCAGCACTCTTCAAGACAAAACAGAAACAGAAAATGATACATCCAAGGAGGCTTTTTTTTTTTCAGCCGGAACACTCCGGAACTTAGTTCCGGCACATCTCCTGAGCATTCCGGCAGACCCTTTCTGTGTCTATAATAATCCTGGTGTTGCGTTTTCTGGGTGGAGGAATTTGGATAGATCGGGAGTTGGCACATTGCCTGCTTTTGGCGCTTTGCTCAATGACTTAGGGCTGTCTGTCAAAAAAAGTGGGCGTTTCTGCATCTCTTTTTCTAGAAAAAAAACCCCCACTGCATCCAAGAATATATTGTGCTGTCCAGCACAGGCTCAGCATCTTAGAAAATATGAAATGATCCAGATCTAGAAACAGAGGTCTCTCTTTCTCTTTAACTGTACCTGTTTCTCTGGAGCTGTTTTCCTTGAGAGCTTCATTTACATCTTCTGTTCCCTGTGGCTGTTAAGAGAAAGACTAACAGCCACCACCCTTTCAAGATGGCAAATTTGCAACTCAATGCCATGGTCCACCTGATCTAAAGTTACAACACTCACATGTTAGCCAGCAGAAAGTAGCAATCATCAACTCAGCAAGAGCTCAGAGTCTCTTAGAAACTACTGTGGGGGGAGGCTTCCGGTCCAGCGCCAGCGCCGATCGGCGGGGTCTTTGTCTCGCTCCGAGACAGCCCGTCTTTGCTAGAGGAGGGAGGGCAGCGAGAGCAACGCTGCATCCCATAGAACCCCGGGTCGGGCGTCCCGGGGGCAAAACTGCTCGGCAGAGCCCAAAACCGGACTCCCCAACCGTCCGGCTGCCCTAGTAAGAGCGCCGGAGTGAGAAGGGTCGAAGTCGCGGGGGCCATTTTGAGCACCATCGTCGCTCTAGCGGGGAGAAGCTCCGAGCCGGAGGCGGAGAGCGCTGGATTCTTCCAAAAGAAAGAATTAGAAATTAAGACTGTAAGTAAGCTCTCAAATTTGGATTGGATTTTGAATATTAATCTGGACTAATTTGGATTTGGGAGAGAGGGAAATAAAACGGAAGCCACCCCCTCCCACCGGTAGCTAAGGAACAGTAAAATAAATACCCGAAGCCACGAACTGAATTTTTAAAACGTATCCTCAAAAGACATAAAAGGTTCTCCCCTGGATGCAGGGTAAAAGGGGAGAAGGACGATTCTCTGCAGAATGATGAAAAAGAAAGAGGAAAACCTTTTGTTTCCCCGGGAGCCGGCAGCCCAGACAACCCAGCGAGCTGACGAGGATTTATAAATGAGTTTTACTTTATTTAGACTCTCAAGAAGCTAGGAGTATATGCTTCTGAAATGTTTGAATTGTGAAATGTTGGTTTGGACCTTTGTGAATCTGGAATTGGAAAATGCAACTACTTTGCTGAGACTGGGAAAATAAGCAGCGACCATTCTCCACCCCACATGATAAGCAGTGACCTTGACAAGACGGAACTATGTCAACAAAAAGTTACTCGCCTGAGTTCCAGCGGATTGTTTTGACAGCCATGTGGGAACTAAAAATAGGACTATGCCGAGATGAGATTCAACAGCAAGAACTAAAGCAGCAATTTCAGATGGTGATTGCTGAATATGATTTTTCAGATGATGAGGATATTGAAATGGAAATGGAGGAGGAAGATAGCGACAATGATAACGACAGCAATTTGGATGATCTGGTCAATGAGGTGGACTTTGACTCTGACGTGGAGCGTGAAGAGAACAACGATGATGACTGGGACAATACAACACAAAATGAAGCACACCACAAGGAAAAAGTTGATAATGCTTTACAAAAAGAGAAGCGGAGTACCCCTCCTTTGAGGAGGGAACGACAGGAACCAATGGAATTACAGATTTCCCACAAGGAGAAGGACATGAATAACTTAAGAAGGGGAGAAACTCAGGGGGGCCCTATGGATATCTGGGGGACAAAACATTGGAAAAAGGGGGTGGGATGAAGGAAAAATGGGAGTGTAATTATTAGGACGGATCATCAAGAGCAAATTAGGATTGTTGATTACGGAACTTGCTGGATTGGAGGGAGGTAGTCGGAATTTGGGGAAGAAAGGTTATATTGGGATTTTTTAGAGTGTAAGAGTTAATTATGGGAAAAGTTAAAATAAAAGAAGTTTAGGGATTTAAAATTTTAAGAAGTCTATTGAGGGGGAAAAAAATTAGGCAAGGGAAGAAAAATTGGATAATGAATTATAAGGATTAAGAGATTCAGTGAAAATGGTATTAGCTAAGTTTAAAAATTTTATGAAGGGGAAAAGTAAGTTGTTTATAGATATGGAAACTGTTAAAGAGGATAGTAAAGGGATGAAAACTGGGAAAGGGGGGAGGTAGGGGAAGCCCACAAAATATGGTTTATCAATGTAAATTTGAAAAAGATTGTTTTTATTATTGTTTTTTGTCTTTTTTCTCTTTTATTATTCTTTTTTTGAAATTTTTTCTCTTTTTTCTTTTAGTGTAGCTTTTTTCTTTTTGGATTGCTGGGTGGTTGTCTCTCTGCTTTCTGCTCCTGGAGCTCTCTGGTGGCAGGGGGGGACTCTGGGGTGGGGGTGGGGGAGGGGGGGACATAAACTCATCTACAAAATGGAACATCTTCTTCTTTTTTTTAAAATAATCTTTATTCAAGTTTTAAAAAGACACATACATAACAAAGGAAGACAAAAAAAACCACAAAAATAATAAGAATATTCAAATTATATACATACACGAAAATAATAAGAATATTCAAATTATATACATACGCAAACAATATTATCACAACTAAAGGAAAAGAAAGGAAGAAAAGAAAAAGAAAAAGAAAAAAGGAAAAAGAAAAAGAAAAAATACATATTTTTTTTTAAAAAAAAGACACTTCCCATTATTTACAACACGCGTTTCTTTGTTTCTTCTCTTCTTCCTGCTGATCCTCCTAATCTGGTCCAAAACCCATTTTCACTTTATATTTAGTTTAATTTCCTCTCTCCTTTTAGATTCTAATCTAAGCACTTCACTAAATTTGTCTCCATATTTTCTTTCTCCAAATATTCTTGAACATATATCCATTCTTTCATTATCTTTTGCCTCGGAACTTGTCTAATTATTGCCGTTAATTTTGCCAGTTTTAGATATTCAACTAGCTTCTCCTGCCATTCTTGTATCGTAGGTAGGCTAGCCCCTTTCCATTTTGATGCGAGCAATACCCTTGCCGCTGCACATCCATACAGCAGGATATTCGCTCTATCTTTTGGTACATCCGATGGGGTCATACTCAAGAGAAAGGTTTCAGGGGTCTTTTTGAATGTACATTTTAAAAGTTTTTTTAACTTTTCATATAGTTGGTTCCAAAATTCGGCCACTTTGGGGCATGTCCACCAGCAATGATAATAGCTCCCAATTTTGTCCTGACATTTCCAGCATTTCCCCTCCCCTGTCTTATAATATTTCGCGATCTTATCTGGGGTCATATGCCATCTATAGAACATTTTCAAGATATTCTCTTTAATTGATATACAGGCTGTAAATTTAGCGTCGAATTTCCATAATTTATCCCATTGATTTACCGTAATTGGCCTGCCTATATCCGATGCCCATTTTATCATATTATTTTTCGTAAGTTCATCTTTTAGCTCCCAATCCAATAAGAATCTATAAACTTTCCCAAGTATTTTTTCCCCGTTATCTAAAATAATTTCTTGCAATTTAGACTCTGGGGGACTCGGGGGGGGGTGGGGGAGGGGGGGACATAAACTCATCTACAAAATGGAACATCTTCAACTGCCTGCCTGCATGGGATACTCCTGTGGCAGGGGAGGGCCCATGGGAGGTTGGTGGGTGGAAAGAAGGTGGAAAATTTGTCTATGAAAGTGTTTCTTTTATATATGTTTCTTTTTGTAATTTGTAAAATCAATAAAAATTATATTAAAAAAAAAAGAAACTACTGTGGGGAAAAAAAAGCAATGATAGCAATACACATTTAGCTATTTTCCATTTTAAGCATTCATAAATACACAGGCACTTTTGTTTCAGTGTCAATTAAATCTGTTAGATGTACTTAACATACTGACTTCCCATTGCTGGCATCACTGTGGCTTACTGGGAGAGAGAATGGGGGGGGGGGGAAGGCTGGCATGGTGCAGCTGCAGTGGTGGAGGCAATCTGGCACTCCAGCCAATGTGTTTGCATCACACACACCCTTTTCCCAGTAAGTTTCAGTAACAGGAGGCTGGGTAAGCACCACAGCCCTGCTGACGGCTACTGCTGTATAGGTTTGCAGCCTAATCTCTTGGTGGACTACTGGCAACTGTTCACAAAAGGCATGAGTCATACAGATGAGTCTATTGAATGCAGACAGGAGAGAAGAGCTCTTTCCCACAATATTGGCTTAAGTTGCAGTGCAATGCTTGGAAAACAGCCAAGACAATAACCTGGTGCCAACGGCAGTGTATATATTTATGTCCTAGTTACAGGATGTTCAATAAGTGTTTATTTTAAAGTTAGGATGACAAGAGAGAGTGCACAGGGCCAAAGCCAAATCTTTGAAAGCTAATGTTGGAGCAAATGTTAAGTAACATCCCAGGGTCGTTTTCTTTTGGGCGAGGGGAGAGTTGGGCCTCGTTTTGCCAATTTTGTGTTCCTTGTTTTATATTTATTTTAGTAAAACTACTTGCCTGCCATTATTGGGAAATTATTTTGCATTCTGTTACTTAGAGCAATGGCAAACACTGGTCTCTGGAGGAATAAGCAGTAGATCATTTTACATTGTTGTTTTCTGTATATGGTAAGTATATTAAAATTTGCTTTGGTGGGACAGCAATGGGCAATGTGAGCAGCCCTGATTCTCTTTTGCCATTGTTTTGAAACTTTGTGGGAGGAAAGAACGCTTGAGAAAATGTTGTTACTGCATGTGCTAAACCAAGAGCGGGGAACCTCAGCCTTGTAGGCAAAAGTCCCACAAACTTGCCGAACAAGCCCCCCTACCAGATAAGTGTAGCCTTATTTATTAGGTCACCCCAACCTCAAAAGGAAAACATGATAAATGGAGGAAGAGTTAGGACTCCAAGCTTCTTCCCTTCTAATCTGAACAAGAAAGTGTTGCACAGTATTCACAAATAATGCCATTTGGACACACATTGCTAGGTCTCCTTGGAAAATTAGTAGTAAAACAGAAGTACTAAGCAGGGTGCTCAGCAGGGACCCAGAACATCTCAGATGGCATGGTTCTTCTTCTTCTTCTTCTTCTTCTTCTTCTTCTTCTTCTTCTTCTTCAATTACTTTGGCAGTGAGCACATTGAACGTCATGATAACACTTCCTGGCTTTCAGCTTGTGTTATGCCAGCCCCTCCCCTCCCATTCCATTCATTGGTCTTAAAGGAATGTTTCATATGAAAAATAAAAGCTTATTTATTGCGAGGCTTGCTCTAGTTCCCTAGGTGCTTACTGTACTTACAGAACTCATTCTTGTTCCAATAAGAAATCTTTTGAACTTTGGATTGAAATTTGTGATATATTTTACGTCTCAGAAGTCTTTGCTTTATTCTATCACACCATTTCAATAGAGTGTTCTAACAAGACTTCCTGATTAGTCCCAGATGTCCATAAAACTACTTCTCCAGAAATACAGGAAGGGGGAGTATTCCAGCCTCACAATATAGAAATCGCTTATCTCTTGCTTCTTTTTAAACCAAACTATTTCTTATTTAGGTTAGAAAGTATTGTGAAAGTTGGCTTTCCGTTCACTATGTTTAAGATATCTTCACTCTTCGACATATTCCAGCCAACCTGCAACCAAACAGGCTTGTGTTACGTATGTAACTGAAGGTTTTAGAAGTTTAAAAGTTGGTGAATGCGTGGGCTGACTCGGTTGAAAAGCGTTCTGCAGGAAGTGATCTGAAAGTTTGGTGGGCTTTGATTTGCAACAGCTCAACTACACATATGAATCACTACTTGATGCTATGGTGGTCAGCTGAAGAACATGTAGGGATGCACGAGGAAAATGTGATTTTGTGAATTCCAGTATGAACTGGTCCGATCATCACCTTCCAGACTAATGTGTGGCTCAGAACATAGTTATCCACAAGCTTTCACCCATCTAGAATGTTCTGATGCTTTAAAACATGGCTTCAAAAATGTACCAGAATGCATTCACAATGCAGATTCTGAGACAATGCATTCAGGAATGCTTATTTTGAGAGAAAATACATTTAAATGTAGATTTGTAAATTCTTTTAAAACAAAATAAAAATGCTGAGTAACGTGAAAATGGTAAGAACCACATTTATGACTGAATGCGTGCAAAAAGTTACACAGATATAGGCAGATGTGTCCATTCCTAAAAAAATAAAAAAAAATGCATGAGTGTGCCAGGTCTAAAAATGTCTTTCTGATATTCTAAGATAAGAATGGTGAACTGTCACCCTTCAGATGATGCTGAACTCCCAATATCGCTGACCATTGACCATTGCTGGCTGGGGCTGATGAAAGTTGGAAGTTCAATAACATCTGAAGGACCATAGGTTCCCCATCTGTTCTCTCTCGTGTTAGTTCATTAGCTAATTTGTATTTCTCCCACATTTAAAATGGTCAAACATCCAAAATAGTTAATGGGAAGAATTAGGAGAGAAAAACTAAGCGTGATTCATGGCAAAACATCACACTGAGCTTTCCAATATGCCCTGTTGCACTTTTTCTGGGGATTTGTTTCATGTCATTTGCATAGGTGCCAACTCCCAGATGGAAAAATCCGGGATCGGCAGCAGCGCGGCACCGGAAGTCACGCTGCGGCCATTTTGGAACTGGGCAGAGCAGCACCGGAAGTCACTTCTACGCATGCTCTGCCCATTTCCAAAATGGCCGCAGCGCCAGAAATCGCTTCTGCGCATGTCCAGAGACTCCAGACATGCGCAGAAGGAGCCTCCCCGGGCCGGTAAGAATACCGGGGATTTACGGTTTTTTTAAAAAAATCTGGGCTGCCAGTGGGAAACGGCTGGAAAAACGGGGGTTTCCTGGGGAATACGGGAGACTTGGCAGCTATGCATTTGGACTACCATGGAAAAGGTACCTGGAAGAAGATTGAAATAGGTAGTGAGTTTCCTATTGGGCAAGGTGCTCTGTGTGCAGGACGCAACCACTGAAGGGCTTTATAGGTAGACATCAGTGTCTTGAATCAGGCTTAAGCTAAACAGCAACTACACCAAAACTGGTACGTCTGCACCATCTTTTGTTCCTTAGGAGGTGAATAGTGAGTAGCTCTTCCTTGGAAAACACAAGCATGGATGATTATGTCAGGATCCCTATTCTCTAGGAGAAGGCATAGCCACCTTGTATTTTTCAAGGTGGCTATGTGGCACTGTGGTCTAAACCACAGAGCCTGGGGCTTGCTGATCAGAAGGTCGGCAGTTCAAATCCCCGCGATGGGGTGAGCTCCCGCTGCTTGGTCCCTGCTCCTGCCAACCTAGCAGTTCGAAAGCACGTCAAAGTGCAAGTAGATAAATAGGTACCACTCCGGCAGGAAGGTAAACGGCGTTTCCGTGCTCTGCTCTGGTTTGCCAGAAGAGGCTTAGTCATGCTGGCCACATGACCCGGAAGCTGTAAGCTGGATCCCTCGGCCAGTAAAGCGAGATGTGCGCCACAGCCCCAGAGTCATCCATGACTGGACCTAACGGTCAGGGGTCACTTTACCTTTTTTTATGTAACTGAGTTTAGTTTACTTATTGCCTGAACTGCTTCCTGTTTCTCAAAAAGAAACATGCATGGAGCTCTTCTAGGTTGCACCTCCTATTCAGTTGGCTAGAGTGTGTGCAGAAGAAGGTGGTCAAGATGATAAAGGGTCTGTAAACCAAGCCTTATGAGTAACAGTTGAGGGAGTTGGGTGTGTTTAGCCTAGGAAAGAGGGGACTGAGAAGAGATATGATGGCCATCTTCAAATATCGTATCGGGTCTCTCCTTTTTTGTTATAGCTAAAGGGCTATCACATGGAAGATGGAGCAAGCTTGTTTTCTCCTGCTCTGGAGGGTAGGACCCAAACCAATGGATTGGAAGTTACAAGAAAGGAGATTCTGACAGAACACCAGGAAGAAATTGTTGATGGTAAGAGCAGTCTGACAGTGGAACAGACTCCCATGAGAGGTGGTAGACTCATTGGAGGTTTTTAAGTAGAGGTTTGATGGCCAGCTGTCATGGGTACTTCAGTTGAGATTCCTGCAGTGCAAGGGGTTGGACTAGATGACCCTTAGGGTCCCTTCCAACTCCACAATTCTATGATTCTTACTCCACTTACAAGGGCTTGCACACCTCCAAGAATACCAGTATTCCTCAGCAGCAACATCTGTATCTTGTCTAGGTTTCATTTCATTCTGCTAGCTTCATCCACTTGATGACAGCATCCAGATAAGAGTTGCTCCCAGCTGTTTCAAAGGGGGGGAAATATAGATTTGGGTGTCATCAGCATATTGATGACACCATGCTCCAAAGCTGTGGACAATCTCGCCCAGCAGTTTCATATAGATATTAAGCAAGATTGATGATAATGATGGGCTACTGTGAAAAGTTACATGACGGTCCCTGTGGGGTTGAATAGGCTATACTTTGAGTCCACTCTGAAAGCACACTAGAGCAAGACAGATGACCAACATGGCATAGCAAAATGCCACGCTCTACACTAGGGGAGGGGACATAACTAGAGTATGATGGTAGAGCATGGTAGAGCATATGTGTTGCATGGAGATTTAGTGTCAGTGTAGACAATATTGAGCTGGATGAGCCAGTGATCAGACTGGGTATAAAGCAGTTGCTTACGTTCCTGTCAAAAGTCATGATAACTCAAAGATAATGGAAGGATCATCTCCTGGAGGTTTTATATGTATGCAATTATGTTTCCGAGCACAATTCAAAGTGCTGGCGCTGACCTTTAAAGCCCTAAATGGCCTTGGCCCAGTATACCTGAAGGAACGTCTCCACCTCCATTATTCTGCTCGGACACTGAGGTCCAGCTCCGAGGGCCTTCTGGCAGTTCCCTCACTGTGAGAAGTGAGGTTACAGGGAACCAGGCAGAGGGCCTTCTCGGTAGTGGCACTAGTGGCAGAACTTCATGCTCTGGCCCTGGGGGGCGGAGAGCAGGCAGGGGCGGGGCTGGCGCACGTCCTGGGGATGTGGCACGCCGCGTGCCGCCTGCACTCCTCTTCCTCCACCAGTGAGTGGCGCCCACCCTGTGGAACACCCTCCCATCAGATGTCAAGGAAATAAACAACTATCTGACTTTTAGAAGACATCTGAAGGCAGCCTTTTAAGGGAAGTTTTTAATGTTTGATATTTTATCACTTTTGTATGTGCTGTAAGCTGCCCGGAGTGGCTGGGGAAACCCAGCCAGATGGGTGGGGTATAAATAATAACACTATTGTTGTTGTTGTAGCTGTCATTGACCTCGCCCACCAAAGCACACTCCTCCATCGTCTCCCAAGACAGGTGGCTGCCAACGGCAACAACAGTCCAAAATGACAGAGGCCAAATTGAAATGAGGTAAGAAATGTGACATTCAGCACAGGTTGCACAACTTTTCATCATGCAGAAAGGTTGGAAATTGGCCAGTGGCTCATCTACTGACTTCAGTGTTGTGGTTTTCAGAAGAGGTTGGATCATAATGACCTTCCTTGCAGAAGATGGCAACCCCACCTCCCCAATCCACCTTACCTCCATGATCTCAAATAAACAGCATGGTTCCTTCCAGTAAGCTTTAATCGGGCAGAATTGGGAAGGTTCTCAACTGCACCAGTGCTAATGTTACTACTACTAATATAATATTCTGTGATATTTATCTAGAAAAGGAGGTGCCAGAACTCACCATAAATGCCTTCCTTGTTTTCTTATAATGGCAATCGCATCTGCCTGAGAGTTCTGGATGAGTTCTGACAGAAAAAAAAATGCCCTGAATATATTAAATTTGTATATTACCCTACACCAGAAGATCCCAGGGTGGTTCACTGCAGAAAAAAAAAAATACAAAGTGAGAAGACGATATGTAAAACAAAAAAAATCAAGCAAACCAATAACCTCCCTCTCGCAAACATATTTAAAAAGCCATAGAATGTTAATCAGCCAAACACCTGGTTGAAGTTAAACGTTTTCACCTGGTATCTAAATTGATGTAATGAAGGTGCCAGGCGATTCTCCCTGGGGAGAGCATTCTGCAAACAGAGAGCCTGCAGAAAAGGCCCGTTCTTGTGCTGTCACCCTCTGGACTTGTGGAGGAGGCAGATGATGAACTCAGAGTCTGGGTTGGTTTATATGCAGAGTAAATAAATAAATAAAAAAGTCTTAAAATGAAGCATAGCTAGTGATAAGCTCACCTATGAAGTCCAAAACACCTTTGTTTAAAATTCAGAACAGTAATTGAATTTACATTTGACAAGCAGCGTAAAGCCACGACAAATTTTCAGGCAGGATTTTACCGAGACTTCTATGAAGTATTTGAAAATCTGTTTCACATATGGATTCAATCCATAACAATGTACAGAAGGCTGTAAAATATTGGAAAGAAGTCGACGGGGAGGGAAAATGGAAAAGTAAAGAGAGTACATAAAAGACCCCTCCTTTTAATAAATCTGCTTTTCATTCTATATTTGAAATGACCAGGCAACTGTTTTCACAGTTTTATAATATTATTATACTGGGCTACAATTCCATTGGTGACTTCACCCCACCAAAAAAGTACAGAAAGTGAATTATATCTCTTGTGGTTAGTTAGCGTACACATCCAAACCTTGGAAAAGAGTCTGGTTTTTGGACAATTCCTATTTTTCCAAAGTTATTCTCATTCTGGCAAAGTTTTTACATCCCTTTCCCCTGTAAGAATTACTTCCTTTCACCCACTATTGTCACTGTAAACTTTCTCTCTCAGCCACTAGCCACCCCATAGCTGTCAGAGGTAAATAAAAATATATAAAGAAAAAATATGCAGACTGATAGAATTATAGTGTTAGAAGGTATCCTGAGGGTCATCTAGTCCAACCCTCTGCAATTGCAGGAATCTCAGCTAAAGCACACATTGCATATGCCATGAAGGAGAGTCCACCACCTCTTGTGGGAGTCTGTTCCACTGTTCTTTGTGTCAAAAAATTCTTATTGATGTTTAGTCAGAACTTCCATTTTTTGTAACTTGAATCCATTGGTTTGGGTCCTTGCCTCTGGAACAGGAGAAAACAAGCTTGTACCATCTTCCATGGAATTATTCCACAAAAAAGTGTTTGTGTGCTCACTAATAAGCATCAAAATGGCCTTCTTTCCCCTCAAACATGGTGATATTGGGAGAACATTCTGCAAAGTGACCTTGTTCTAATGAGGGTGAGGAAAAATAAATCTCAGAAATGTCATTGGATAAGTATCGTTTGAGCTAAGCTGTAACACCCATTCTCTTTTATCCACCCATTTGTACAGAGACCAGGACCTTCCAAATTTGCCTCAATATTTTCTTTAGGCAAAATTTAGTTACATCTCTAAGGGGGTAGGGGAGGGAGTTATTGGTTCGTGGGTATTTTTTTTTTTGCTCTCGTTTTTATTATGTTTTTATCTTGTATTTTTATGTTGTGAACCACCCTGATATCTATGGATAAGGAGCAGTATACAAATTTAATTAATTAAATAATAACAACAACAACAACAACATCTGACAACAGAATTCCTGTAGAACAGAAAGCACTGATAGATATGTGTAGAGAAACAGAGGCCAGGAACCAATTTTTTTGCCAGAGTGACAGATATAAAGCCTGAAGTTGCAGCTATGCCCTAGTTGGACGACAACGACGACTACTACTACTACTGGAAATGCAATCTATTCCCAAATAACAGGAACTGTGCAAGTCAAGGATAGCCAATCTGGTTCCCTCCAGGTGTTGCTGAACTACAATTCCCATCATTCCTGACCACTGGCCATGCTAACTAGACCTGATAGGGGTTGTAGCCCGACAACATCTTAGGGTGGGCCCTGTGTTGGCTACCCTTGGTGTGAGCAAAGCCAGGCATGAGGGCATGAATTAACTTCATGCTGAAAATACTTGCTTGATCGTTCCAATTTAGAACTTTACTGGGATATTAGGTCCAAGGAAATTGGATTCATTCGCAGAAAATAACTCACATGTCTGGAAAAAACCAATCTGTTCTTCATTTGGGTCCCTAAATTTGAGCACGGGAGCATCAAATGTCCTCCCTGAAGGATGCGAGTAAGTGAAATATTGCTTGGGATATTGTTTATTATCTTGGATTTGGAGTCTCGTCTTTCATTCCTGAAAGTCGCCCCCTCTTACGCTGAACCAGTTGTTCACTGGGGCATTAACATCAACATTGTGGATGGGCAGTTCTGGGTAGCCAATTGGATGCAGATGTTGACGTGAACAAGGGAACGCTCACTGCAGAATCCATCAGGCTTTGGACTGGAGTGCAGGTCTAAAACGTGGGCAGAAAGATTTATGTGCATCCCTATTGTGAAACAGATACACGGGTGTTTCTGCAGCTGTGGCTTATCGATGTCTGTATTGCAGACAGATCATGTGTGTAAATCTCTTCAAGCGTTGAAGCTCTTTCCACAAATAATATCCAGTAGGAGAGATGCAATGCACACACAATCTGTAGTTAACCAGATTCTGCATTATGTAATGGGTATTCTCAAATCTATTCATCTTATGAACACTATTCTAAATCGGAATAGTTTATGTAATTACTGCACACACCCTCCAAGAGGTGGGCGGGGTTTGTGACTCAGCGTAGGGCTTCCCGGGACCAGGGTGGCCGTTGCGCCACCCCCATCTCAGCGGACCAATGGACTGTGGGCTGGGCAGGGGCAGGGGAAAAGGCTGGTGCTCCTCGGCCCAGTCTCACCTGATTGCAACAGGGAAGTGAGCATCACTTTCTGATGCTGATCAGTGTCCTAATTTTATCGACTGTCGATACCTTCTCTTATTATGAACGCCTGCTGCAAATGTTGGTTAAACAGGAGTACGGAGAAATGCTCAAATGTTAGTCATAACATGTACCGGATTTGTCACTCTTGCGTATAATTCAGCTTAAGCTCTCTGTTTTGTCTGTCATGAATTGCTTAGACAGAAGAAATGCACTCATCGGTTTCACATTTCACACAACTACTGAGCTAGTGAAACAACTTGCGATTGTCTTCTTAATCTTCAGTAACGCCCCCCAACCCTTTTCCTATTTTAATTTGAACTAGGAGAGGATTTGAGATAGGTCAAAGCTGCACCATACATTTGAAGCACTATCATACCACTTTAACATTCATGGCTTCTCCCAAGGAATCCTGGGAACTGTCATTTGAGAAGGGTCCTGGGAGCTGTAACTGTGAGGGGTTCTCTTAACAACTCTCAACACTCTTAACAAATGACAGCTCCTAGATTCTTTGCGAGAAGCCAAGGCTATACAAGTTACAAGATAGAAGTTTCTGCCGTTAGGCAAAGTGAGGCACCTGCCTCGGGTGGCTGATTTGAAGTATCATGAAAGGACTCCAATAGCACTTACACTATGATCCTCTGTAGATTTACCCAAGTGTAAGTCCCATTAGATTGGTATGCATAACTTTACTTGCCTGTAAAAGTGTAATAGTTAGTCAATCAATCAATCTCCTTTATTCATAGAATGCAATAGTCCTAAAGTATGCTACATCTTGAAGACTGACCCAAAATCAGCCTCTAATTCAGGCATAGGCAAACTCGGCCCTCCAGAGGTTTTTGGCCTACAACTCCCATGATCCCTAGCTAACAGGACCAGTGGTTAGATATGGTGGGAATTGTAGTCCCAAAACATCTGGAGGAATGAGTTCTAATTTAATATCCATGGGGCAATAGATAATGTGGAAGATTGTCATCTAAATCTTTTGTGTTGGAAAGATGTACAATCTTCTACAATCTCTCACTTGCTCTCTGGAACTGAACTTTGTGTGTGCTAAACTCCTTTTGAATTCAGTGAAGTTTTAGAATTCAATGCAGGCTTATGTGAGGAAGCCGACAGAATGGGTATGTACTAGCTCTTTAAAGCTTTCTTTGTGTGAGTTTGTTTTATTGCAATGTATCACATACTTCTAATCCACTGGCAACAGAATAATAACTGGAATCGTTGTTTGTTTTAAAAGGGAAAAACAACAACAACGTTTACATGAATTCTTATGAAACAGAAAATTAAACATATGTGGAATACCAGTGCTGAGGAAAATGCCAAAAAATTTATAAAACCAGTCATCTGTACATGAATGTAACTAATGAGAGTAATGAAACAAATATAGAATGGAATAACTGCAATTTTCATGAATGGGTAATAAAACAAATACAATCTTTAATAGTGAAAATGATTGGGTGTGTGACTAAACATATACATCTTCTTGCAGACCCTAATAATAACCAGAATTCCACAACCTGTTAAGTAAAATTCTGCCAGCGTATAACAGATGATCTCATGTTATTTGATTTAACAAATATTTGGATCTGATTTGTCAAAAATAAATGTAACAAATATACTGTATTGCAATTCTTACCTTTGTTTAGCCAAAACACCTCCAATAGTTCTGCACACTAACAACATGCCATATCATTGTGCCAAAATAAACAAGCAGTTTCTTCTATTACCACAGCCTACTGCATACAAATTAAAATTCCTGAACCCCCCTAAAAATCTAGTATGATAAACATTCCTATTATGTAGTGGAACAGTTGTTGCACACAATACATTATTCACTGTGATTTTGCTACGAGATATGTTCATTCCGTTGTGTGTTCCAAAACACTCCTCTTAAGTATGCAAGTCAGGTTTATAATTGATTGCAGTGGGTTTTTTTTGTTTTTTGTCATGTTCTTTTCCATTGCAAGAAAGCTAACGTTTTAGTAAAAAAAAAACAAAAAACTGTTTTGAACATATGTGAGAGAACATTCAGTGATGAATGATGCGGAAAGCTCCACCAGAAGTTTCACTTTCATACAACTCTAAAAGATACAGGCACCTTCTGAGGAGGAGGATTAGGCTGCATTTGCACCATACATTTGAAACAAAATGCTTCCCTCCAGGGCTGTCTTAAGCATATGCGGTGCCGGGGTGCAAAGATCCGCCCCCCCCCCAGGTTGCCCAGACCCAGGCGCGCAGAAGGGCAGAACCGGCTGGCCACCTCAGCATCTCGCTGCCTCGGTCGGCCCTGAACTCGCGGCGCAGAAGAGCCCGCCGTGGCACTCTGACCGACGGGCGGGTTATTCCCCAGACTAAACTCTTGGGCTCCGGACTCTCGGCCTGGTGCCCCTGAGAGCCCAGCGCCCAGGTGTCCCGCACCCATAGCGCCTATGGGTAAGGTGGTCCTGCTTCCCCCCACCCAATGAAATACGGAAACTGTAGTTTACCTCACACAGCGCTGCAGTTCCCAGCACCCTCAACAAGCTACCAGTTCCTAGGCTTCTTTGGTGAAGCGTGCTCTTCATATTGTGTGTTCAGCCATAGACTTGTTCCCTCTTTCTCTGCCAACAGTGCACCGCCCCTTTTGTCTCTTTCTGAGTTTCTTTTGCAATTCCTTATGCCCCTCTTTCTTTGTCTGATGTTCCTTCATGGCCCCTCTTTCACTGACCCTTCATTTCCACAACTTCCTGTCACACTTAACCTTCTTTTCCACCTCTTTTCCCCAAGCTTCTGCCTTCCCCTCAGTAGTCCTTACCCCATCCTCCAGCCTTTATGGCTCTCTGGTCACCCAGATCCCCTATCTCAGGCATATCCAACAGGTAGATTGTGATCTACCGGTAGATCACTGGATGTCTGTAGTAGATCACTGGTAGATCACTGGCTTGCCCCTAAAAAGCTCAACAATTTTGTGGCTCCCCTAAAAAAAGCTCAACAACTTTGACCTGAACTCCTAAAAACGGGCCTTCTTCCTCCCTAAAAATAGCTTAACAACTTACTCCCCAAAAGGGGGTAGATCACTGTCAGTAGATCGCAGTCTCTTGGGAGTTGGCCATCCCTGCCCTATCTCATGGGATTTCTTCTCACTTTGCTTGCTTCCGAAGCCCTCCTTTCCCTAGCCTCCCTGTGAGGTTTTCCTAGAAAGAGGGACCTTGAAACTGACTTGTTCCACACATATTTTATCATTCAGCCTTTTCACAGCCCCAGCAGTCAGAATGATCACAAATTACTGATTAGGCTTGATGTGAGACATGCAGCTATATCTCTTGTTTTTCTTGAATTAATTATAGCTGCAGGGGCCTCTACTTGCTATCAGGATCACAGTGCACAGGGAGGGAAGATGAGGGACCTCTAAGGCTCCTTGGATCCTCCATAGCCTGGAGAATCAGCAGCTTCACTGGGTAACTTAGTTCTTCTACAGAGAGTGGGATGTGATTACTCCACCAGTGCAGAAGAACTCGTCTTTCTTGTTGGTGTCTCAGGCAGAGGGACCAGTAAAGTTAGGCTTTGCTGAACCCACTCAGGTTGCTTCCTCTGCTGTGGCAGGCCCAGGTAAGTGGAATAACTAGGAGTCTGTGGACCAGTAGGGGCTTGTTCTGGTCTAACGGCTTGGCTTCTCCTCCATCCCACAAATACCCTAAATGGATACCCTTTACATTCCACTGGTTACACCATTGGGTTACACGCACAAACATAGGTAGGCATCTTGGAAGCAAGACCCCAAATTGTCCTCAGCCTTGGCACCAGAGGTGGATCACTAGTTCCACTATGGAAGAAAAGTAGGCTATAAATGTATGGAAGTAAATAAGCAATACCACTCAAATGCTTTATGCCCTGGACGCAAGTGCTTTGGGGAAACACACACACACAATGTTTGAGCTTTGCACTGGTACAGTATCTGCTTTTGGAGGCTGAGCTCAGCCTGGGAGCACTTAGCCCATGCCTTAGCCATGGGACTCCTCACCCAGGCTCCATCTGGGTAAAAGAAAAAAAAGAAAAAAGCCAGGATCATGCTACAAAGGCTGAGGAGGGACCGTCCACAGCCAGGGGGAGTTCAGCCTCTGACATTGAGGCTGAATGGGTCCCAGGCCAGAGGGAGTGGCAGTGCAACAAATGCTAGTGGAAACCTGACCCCTCCGCAGAAGTGCCCGGCTACAGGCAATGACTCCTAAGGGGTAGTGGTCTCCTGGGGAGTAAGAGTTAAGGAGGCAACTTTTTTGGGGGGGGGGGCCTTTGGAAGAGCATGTTTTTCCTTGAAGGAGAACTACCTGTGGCTTTGCCAACCCCTGTGCTTACATCTTAATGCCAGGCAGGGGAGAATAAGCGGGAAGGGGATGTACACCCTTTCACATCTTGCATCCCCCCCCCACAAGTTGGCTTTGATGATAAGATGGAGATGGGGGCCTCAAGGGGACCAGCTCTGAAAGAGATTCTGTGAGCAGAAGGTGGGCTAGACACCTCTTTCTGCCCACCAGTTATCTTTGAATTACAGTTAGCCAGCAACGGATGACACAGAACAATTTGGGGCGGAAGCAGGAAGTCTAAACTCTGCCATTTTCAACGTAGTCCATTGCTCGTTTTCAAAGGAGCCAAACAGTAGGGCCAAACAGAGGGTTGCTGGTGTGTTGTGCCACCCCCACAAAAAGTATTTAAAGCACATGCTCCCTGCAAGGAACCCTGGGAACTGTAGTTTGTTAAGAGTGATGGGAATTGTAGATCTGTGAGGGGTTCCCAGGATTCCTTGGAAGGAAGCCATGGTGTGAATGCGACAAAGGTCTAACACGAGAAGCAGCCCCTTGTCCATCTGATTTTATGGCCCCTTATCATGGGGATGTTTTTTTAAAAAATTGCTGGTGGTCAAGGGAGGAAAACGGAGAGCACTGGGAGTCAGTGGACTTGTTTTTTTGTGTGTGTGTTTGTGTTTTTGTTTTGCACAGCAGCCGCAGAGCAGGGGCGTATAAGCAGGTGAGGCCATCGAATTTCGGCAACACTTAACACTTAAAGGCCCACAACCTTTCTTGAACCTCCGTTGCATGGTACAGAAGCTAGAGCCTGCCCCAGGCATAGAAATGACCAGTTTGCACATGGTGAGGGAGAGAGGGACAGCTTTCATGGTCACCTAGGAGACATGGGTAGCTTTTGAGAATGCAGCAGCTAGAGGGGAAGGGGAATGGTTAAAACTCCCGGACAGTCATCAACAAGGAAAATCTCTCTCTCTCTCTCTCTCTCTCTCTCTCTCTCTCTCTCTCTCTCTCTCTCTCTCTCTCTCTCTCTCTCTGTGTGTGTGTGTGTGTGTGTGTGTCAGAAGCTTGGCGGAGGGGGGGGGGTTTAGGTCTCCCTTTCCCTGGCCCGTTACTATATAAAGAGTGTCTTAGCATCTCAGCCTCCCTTCTCCTCCTTCCAAAAGTGCGAGTGGCAGAGTCATCTTCCCTCCGCCAAGTATGTTCTGCTCCCAATAAATTCTTTGCATAGGAGATCTTTTCCTGAACAACAGCGGGGTTGGGAGAGGGGGTGGGGGGAAACCTCCTCTCAAAAACTGTGCATGTGAATAAAAAAAAAATAATAGAGGGAAAAAGTTTGAGCGGAGAGAGGGAAGCGAGTTCTGATTCGGTTGTTTACCATCAATCACGCTGTTCCTTGCCAGGGACTGGATGATTATGAGCCTCAAGAAACTGAAAAGGGGCAGGAAAAAAAGTGGAGGCAGCATTCTTCCTATTTAAAGCTGCATCACTTGGGGGGGGGGAGTGTTTGCAGACTCTGCGAGAGCTAGTGCAGTTTTTTTTTTTTAAAGCAGGCAAGCATCGGGGAACTAGCAGACTTCTTTTCTTTTTCATCCTGCGTGAGTGCTGAAAGGAAAAGAGCTGGCTTCATGGTGTTCAAATAATATTTTTACACTTTTTTTTGCACCCCCGCCCCAGGAGGAGGATATACATGTCTAATATTTAGACATGATGGCAACCTGGACTCAAAGAAGAACTTTGGTCATTCTTATTGCTTTTCTAGGATGTTTGGGAACAATACGAACACAAGAGGAAGAAGAGTTTGAAGGGGGTGAGTTTTTTTGTAATATATATATATATATTCTTCTTTTGTTGCTTGCATACGTTGAGTAACAGTGGATCGGGAAGTTTGGAAGGGACTGTGTGCGTGTCCGTGTGGTCTCTTCCCTGCGTGTTACCGTTGCGAAATGGGGGCTTGAAAAGAAACGGGCTGGAGATGGATTTTAAAAGTTGAAACGTCTTTTGCTTCCTGTGCAAACACGGGAGTAAGTAAAGAACAATGAAATATACAACAAAGCAAACGAGAGGGGAAAAAAAACCCTCTGCAGTGAAAAACCCTGTTACTTGGCATTGCCTCTCTGTGTGAGATTGTGGAAAGTTTTATTTTGTGTGTGTGTGTTGCAACAAAAGAGAGTGGTGGGGATGAAAATCTTGGAACATTTTGAGCTAAGGGAGAGAGAGAGAGAGAGAGAACTAAACACAAGGACTTGGAAGGGTGGAGTCCTTATGCACTGCCTGAACTACATCTGTTTTATTCCATTCTTTGTTTGAGTGAATTACACAGAACTTTATTCTCTTTTTCTCTGCTTTTCTCTTTCTCTTTTCGGAAGAAAGAGCTGTCTGCCTGTTGCCCAGCGACTTGGCTTGACGGAATCCAGACTTCTGACATACTGTGTTCCCACCCTTCAGACTTCTGTGTTATCTGGATATTGGCATTTTGTCCCCTGATGTTAGAGAGGACAGGAAGTTAGGAGGCTCGGGTACTTGTCTTCGTGGCATTGGAGATGGTTTCAGCTGGCCTGTTTGCTTCCTATTTGTATCAATTAAAAAGCAATGTTTGGGAGGGTTTCATAATACATAGGTAGATTCTGCTGTCTTAATATATTTTGGCTAGCTGCAAAGTCACATGTGGCAGTGAAAGTATCCCTCCTGGGATCTGATATATTTGTCACAAATTGTAACTGAGACTAAGGTGGTATATAAAGATCACTTGCAAACTACTGGATTGCATTATTAAAATGGTGTGTTAGTAGGATGCACAATTGTCTTTGAACAGAATGCAGTAAAATGCTCAATACCGTACGTGGTTCGGGTTTGAACCAGGTCAGAGGGTTCCCCCCTCCTCTTGCAAAGGAAGACAAGCATTTTTCCAGTTCTGTACAAGAGACTTTATGTAACCGTCTCAGCTGGCTCAAGATGATTTGCACCAGGGCTTCAGACAGAACCGATTTGATGGGAAACACACAGCCCACTCCGAAGCCATCTGTACACAGATGTGAAATTAAGTTGAGTGGGTTTTACAGAGCGATCCTATGCATGCTTACCCACGAGTAAGTCTCACTTTTTTCAGTAGGTCTCGTTCCCTAGCAAACATGCTTAGGATTGCAACTACAACACCCTTTTGTCGAAAGTAGAAAAGGGAAGCTGGAGCACAAAGTTTTAACTTCAAAGTAAATAAGAAAGCATGCTTCGAGCGAGATGTCTGACGGGCTAGGTTAGTACATGCCATTTGTCTGTTTGTTTCTGTTATGGAAACCCTGGGGTGAGCCAGGGATGTTGCATTGCAACACATTTGCTAATGGATATTACATGCGGAGAGGTTTTAAACTGAGCAGATGAGGATGACTTGGCAGCCCAGAATGTGAACTATTTTATGGCATGACCGTAGCCTATTCAGTTATTGTCCCTTTCTGCCTAGCAGTTTTACTACGCTTTGCTGCTTGCGTTTAAAACTATATGAGTTGCCTTGGATTCAAGACTTTGAGGGGCACAGCTGTAACCTCACTTTCAGAGGAAGCACCAGCTTGTTTTGTGGTAGGGATTATCTAATGACACGATCCGTGATGCAGAAAGCATGTGTTTCGTAAGTCTTTGTAGTACTTTTATTTAATGTGGGATTACAGCAAGGCCAGCCAATGCGTGTCATATTGACCAGCCAGCTGCTGGGTGTAGCTGATTCCCTAGCTTGCTACTTTTGCTGCTGCATCTACACTAGGGTATGTTGCAGTCACAGAAGGCAATGTGGTGTCTGGAGGCAGCACTGAGAGTATATTCATGGGAGAGCTCCCATCATAGCTGCCAAGTACCCCATATCTCCCGGGAAACCCCAGTTTTTTCGCACCGTTTCCCGGCGGTCCCCCGTATCGGTTCTTCTCCCGTTTTTCTGCTCCTGCCGGCGGCCATTCCCCCCCCCCGCTTTGCCCATCTATGGGCACAAAAAATGGCCGGCGCCGGCAACGGAAGTCGCGTCTACGCATGTCCGGAAGTGCGTAGACGCGACTTCCGGCGCAGGCCATTTTCGGTGCCCATAGATGGGCAAAGCAACACCGGAAGTTGTGTCTACGCACTTCCGGACATGCGTAGACGCGACTTCCATTGCCGGCCATTTTCCGGTGCCCATAGATGGGCAAAGCGACACCGGAAGTTGCGTCTATGCAACATCCGGTGTCACGCGGTTGCCGATCCCAGATTTTGCAGTCCAGGACTTGGCAGGTATGGCTCCCATAGGAATAGGAAACTAGAATTTCCCCTAAAGCTTCCTCTGGACACATGCCTCCTTGTCTCTGCATACTTCCAAAAGTGCCTGCTCTGAGGTGGAACAGGCTGTTCCCTTGAATTGGACAATTTGTGAGATGTGCTGGTGAGTTTTTAAGACCCTGCACCTTTCCAGACCTCTGCATGTACTCCTTAGCTCCAGCTGGGATGGCATCGTTGCTACTATTCTGGTTGAGTCCTATTGACTACACTCATCTTTAATGTGGGCATGGATGGCTGGAGGCCTCACTTTTCTTCAACAGAAATGCTAAAAGTCAGGTGGGATGCTATCCCACTTCTTTTTAGGGGGCTCTGTAACTTGCTCTCTAGTTTTCAGGACGGCATAGTTGAATGTGCCCTAACCACACCACTTACGTTGAATTTAGATTCTGTTTAGATGATTTATAGCCCATCCTTTGTACAAGCCAGAGGGTGGTTTACATCAGAATGAAACCAGATTGAAACAATGCAAAATAATAGCACAACCTCTAAATGCATAAAACAACTCACATCAATTTACTAATAGCAGCAGCAGTGCACTAATCAATTTAGGTCTCCTCCTCTTCCAAATGCCTATTGAAAGGAGGACTTTTTAACCAATCACATGCACTTATATAGAGATGAGGCCTAGCACACTTCTGCAGGGATGGAGTTCTACATACTTATTTACAAGATTTCTTTCCCGTGTTTCTCCATAAGGCCTCAGGGCAGGTTACAACAATCTAACATGCATTTTTATAAGATAAAGATAAGACTGTTAAAATTAGAAAACAAGTAAAACCATTCTAAATGGAAAGGAACTGTATAAAGTCAACAAAAGAATCATTCCTCCCCAACACACACATGCCTTAACTGGTGAAGGTCAGGGTATGACAAAAGCTGTACAATGAAGGTGCCAGACACACTTCTGCGGGGAAGGAGTTACACAATTTAGGGGTTGCCACAGAGAAGGCCTTCTGAAGGCAGCATAACTGCCAAGAGTGTCCTTCTGCTGATCTCCATACCTGAGAACATGTTGTTGTTGTTTAGTCGTTTAGTCGTGTCCGACTCTTCGTGACCCCATGGACCATAGCACGCCAGGCACTCCTGAGAACATACCCTCCAACATTTCTCTGATGAAAACAGGGACGTTCCATTCAATAATGATAATTTTACAATTTATAAACCACTGAGCCTAGGGCTTGCTGATCAGAAGGTCGGCGGTTCGAATCCCTGTGACGGGGTGAGCTCCCGTTGCTTGGTCCCAGCTCCTGCCAACCTAGCAGTTCGAAAGCACGTCAAAATGCAAGTAGATAAATAGGAACCGCTACAGCGGGAAGGTAAACGGCGTTTCCATGTGCTGCTCTGGTTTGGCAGAAGCGGCTTTGTCATGCTGGCCACATGACCTGGAAGCTATACGCCGGCTCCCTCGGCCAATAATGCGAGATGAGCGCGCAACCCCAGAGTCGGTCACGACTGGACCTAATGGTCAGGGGTCCCTTTACCTTTACCTTTACCCCACACATCTTAACATTAAACATTAAAAAAAACAAAACCTTCCTTATATAAGATTGTCTTCAGACGGCTCGGGCATCAGATAACTCCGTAGCCTCCAACATTTCTCCAATGAAATTAGGGACATCCTAAGGAAAAGTGGGACATTCCAGGATCAAATCAGAATCTGGGACAGCTCCTCTAAATCAGAGGACACCCCTGGAAAACAGGGACACATGGAGAGTCTGTGAGAAGGTTAATTGGGATAGAGAAGGTCTTTCAGGTACTTGTGGCCTAAGTTGCTTAATGCTTTAAGCACTAACATGAGCACCTTGTATTGGACCTGGGAACAAACTGGCAACCAGTGTAGCTGTTTGAAGACGGGGGTTACGTGTGCTCTAAATGGAACTCCAGCCAGTAATCTGCCTGTCGCATCTTTGACAGTTGAAATTTTGTTATATTTCCCAAGGGAAGACCCATGTAGAGCACACTGCAGTCATCCATAGCTGCCAAGTTATCCCTTTTTTACAGGGATTTTCCCTTATGCTGAATAGGCTTCCTCGCGAGAAAAGGGAAAACTTGGCAGCTATGCAGTCATCTAGTCTGGAGGTTATCCGAGCATGGAGAACACTGGCCAAGTCATCAGAGGAGGTGCCACTGTAAAGGCCCTGCCCCAGACCTTCCATGCCACATACCTCATTCCACATTTCCTCGCCTATGGGCAGTTGCCAGATGTTTCTCTCTTCTCTACCTTGGAAGTTCTGGCCTACTCAGACATCACCTCTGCTCATTTTAATAAACTGAATCCAGCGCTGTGGTGATCATTTGAGTTTAATTGCAAAGGTTTGACTTTCATGAACCATGAAGGCAAATTATGACCTATTTTCTGTTCGGTTTTGTTTAAGCCCTGAACTAAGTCTGTGGCTTTGGGGTATGCCTTCTAATTTCAAACCTGTACAATACCTGGCACATTTGGTAATAGGGTGTTGATGTGTGTATTTATTTTATTTGCTCATGCTGCGTGTCACCTTCCTGCCCATCCAGAGAAACAATAAAACATTTTTTTAAAATAATGAAAACTATAAAAAAAATACCAACTGAAAGGACAAGTTTGGTTGGGTCCCAACAGCAAGTTGAAGGCCAGCAGCTGAAGTAGAAAGTATGCAGCTATTTAAACACACCCCTTTGACCCTCCAGATTTCGTTGGACTCCATCTCCAATCAGCCAGCATAGTCTGTGTCAGGGAAGATGAGGGCTGTAGTTCAATAACATCTGGGGGAATCACAGGCTCTCCATCTCTTCCTTGTAGAATTGAAAGGTACAGTATTTACCATTTTCTGTTTCCGCCTGGTTTCTAACAAGGGACCATTAGCGTGTTAGGCGAACGTGATAACTACTACACTACAGAAACTTACATAAAGGTACAGTATTTATAAAGCCTGCAATGAAACTGCTGGAAGAGCTTGTTTGCATGGAGAGATCCACGTTAGAAACTTATCATCAGGCTGGCCCCAGAATGCCAAGGAGGTGCACAGACTCTGATGAACACGGGGGAATTCTAGACATTGCGCTAAATGCACTGTTGCCAGCAAAAAGGCAGCCATGGCCTCCAGCTCACCACTCTCTTGCATCCATACAGCACCCATGCTCTGACATTGTAGTACAGGGGAACCTTGGTTTTCGAACTTAATCCGTTCTGGGAGTCCGTTCAACTTCTGAAACCGTTCGAAAACCAAGGCGCAGCTTCTGATTGGCTGCAGGAGCTCCCTGCATTCAAGCGGAAGCTGTGTTGGATGTTCGGCTTCCGAAAAACGTTTTGCAAACCGGAACACTTATTTCTCGGTTTGCAGCGTTCGGGAGCCGATTTGTTCGGCAACTAAGCCGTTCAAGAACCAAGCTACCACTGTATTGAGTTTTCCTTCCTCTACTCAACATTGTTGGCTGACATAGGCAGGATCTGAAGGAAACGTGGAACATTGTGACATCAGCGCATTGGTAAGTTCTATTGGGCAGGGAACCTTCAGACCGTGGGGCCTCCCCATTCTTCCCACAACCTCCCCTGCTCTCTCTCTCTCTCAATGCTCCCATACGGAAATTAGATTGTTTTAAGAAGACCTTCCTTTAGCTGTAATGGGAAACTATTTTTCAGCTTGATTGCAGTTGGGTTGAGGAGGGGAATGGGAAGGGCCTTTGTGATTTTCACAAAGACCACACCCTGCCCTCCAGCAGTTAGACTCCATGGCTTTTATTTTCAAGCTTAATTGTTGTGTGCACATGTGCACATGGCAGAGAAAATGAGTATATGTGGACAGATGTGTCCAAGAATGAATGGACAGATGGATGGGCTGGTGTAATGCTAGATACGAGAAAGGTTGAATATGGATGTACGTGGATATACGTTTATGTGAGAGAGAGTGGGAACGCAGCTGGCCCCATCGCTTCTAGGAATCTGGCCTCCAGTTGAAAAAAAGTTCCTCATCCCCACACTGTATGTTATGGATGTGATATGGCAATAGATGTTGTGTTGTTCTTGGTGGATGTTTAACGTAGCCTTTAGTTGTGTTTATGAATCACTGCCCTTAGTTACATTAAAGTGTAGACAGGTATGTGTTCTCTTCAGTGCTCTTGCTGATAGCTTGAAAGGTCAATATTATTTGAATCACACCTGGAATTAACTGGGAATCAAAGAATCTCATTCAAAATGATACAGTATATACTATGTGTGTGTGAGAGAGATGTTTGGTTGTTGTTCAACCAAGTTTTACTCAGAGGAAACCCATTAAAATCAATGGACCTCACTTAGTCATGGTCATTAATTTCTTTGGGTCTGCTCTGAGCTAGTTGAATACCACCAATTGAAACTTAAAAAAATATACTGGTATATCTGATCACAAAACACAGATCCGTTTACAACTGTGGCAGGATCTTGGTAGGTGATTTTATAGCCAGTGCTGTTCCTTTAAGCACAGTTACAGTGCTTATACTATGCCTCTTGGGCTGATTGGAAGGTGGGCAGTTCGAATCCATGCAACGGTGTGAGCTCCCGATGCTCTGTCCCAGCTCCTGCCAACCTAGCAGTTCGAGAGCATACCAGTGCAAGTAGATAAATAGGTACTGCTGCAGCAGGAAGGTAAATGGTGTTTTCGTGCACTCTGGCACTCATTGCAGTGTTCCATTGCACCAGAAGAGGTTTAGTCCTGCTAGCCACATGACCCAGAAAGCTGTCTGTGGACAAACACCGGCTTCCTTGGCCTGAAAAGCAAGATGATCGCTGAACCCCATAGTTGCCTTTGACTGGACTTAACTGTCCAGGGGTCCTTTGCCTTTTACCTTTTACTATGTCAGCATTGGAAATAGTTACAGTATAATGGATGCTATAGATTTTATGATCTGCTATTATATTTTCAATGACATGTGGAAGGGAAAACAGATGGTTACTAAACTATGACCTGTAGTAGGCCAATCAGCCATTGAGTTACTGGACAGTGTGATAGCAGGAACAGCATTTATCAAATCCTCCCACTTTGAATTTGGCATAAGGTTGAACACAGCTGAATCAGTACGTGCTCCGAGGTTGGATTAAGTATAGCTTGGAGACCCTGGTTCAGTTGGGGGCCTTGATTACAGCATAATGATCTACAAGCTCCCTTCTGTACAGAGAATACAGAAATTTCACTGAAAAGAACTGGCAAACTATTGCAATAGATCATGACTTCTACTAATGATTTCCAGATCCAGCAAAGAGAAGCAGCAACAGTTGGAAAAATGTGCAATTCCTGCTTTCTCAACAATGACTCCTCTGAAGGATCTGTTTCCCATGGAAAATCATGATATAATATAACTAGGAATGTATTTTTTTTAAAAATGGTATAAAACCAGTGTTGCTGGCATGTGGGGAAAAAGAAGATGACTGGGATGGATTAATGAACCCTATGCAAACCATATTGCAGGCCCCTGAACACTGGGAAATAGGAAGCTGTCTCACTCAATATTGTCTACTCTGACTGGCAGCAGTTCTAGAGAACTGCAAGGGACCTGCTTAAAGCTGTGACATCCCTTTTCCTCTTTCTGCAATCACCACATTGCTTGAGGGTGAGAGAGGAGACCAGTGGAACTGGTCTCTCCAGCAGGTTGTGGCACCAGACATAACCAGTATCTACTTAGCGACCATATGATCCTACATTTCTCTGATGAAAATAGGGACGTCCTAAGGAAAAGCAGGATATTCCAGGATCAAATCAGAAACCGGGACAGTTGGAGGGTCTGAGCAAATGGAAACTGTCTAGAGTCCCACTGCATGAACCAAAACAAAGTCTGTGTAAGATGATAGTGCAGGCCGACAGGATTTGAATTATATAAAATGTTGAGGGATCTTGTGAAACTTACTGACAACCTCACCTCCTTCATTCTGTGGGAGCATCTTCTTCACTGAGGGCAGCAGCATTGGCTAGGCCAGGCACCCACAAACTTGGCCCTCCAGATGTTTTGGGACTACAACTCCCATCATTCCTGACCACTGGTCCTGTTAACTAGGGATGATGGGAGTTGTAGTCCCAAAACATCTGGAGGGCCGAGTTTGGGGATGCCTGGGCTAGACTGACTGGGAATGAGTTCAGCAACATCTGGAGGTCCATAGGTCTGCCACTGCTGCTATACATGTTCAGGAAGAAATAAGTCCCATGGTGTTCAGTATAGGTTAAATCCTTGAAAGTAAGGTTCAGGATTGCAGGGTTAATGCTTGATGTCAACATGATTCGTTGCGAAGCAACATGAAGGAGCAGCTTACAGAGCTTTGGTTAACAGAGCCAAATGTGTAGGAAGCACAGCATGCAGGAGTAAGGATCAATTCCCTCATTTATTCCCAAGGCGTTTTACTCACAGGCTGCCGTATGCATAATCCTTCAGGGTTGGCTCTGCCATTAGGCAAAGTGAGGCAGCTAGCTCACTTTGGGGTCTCATGAAAGAACAGCATCCTGTTAGTGATTCAACGTGTCCTTATTATTTTCTCACTGCTGAGGGTTAGAAGAGATGGTTGTGGGATTTTCTGCCTCAGGCGCGACAACAGCTCAACCAATCTTGGGTATGATGACCCTTCATGAAGGGGAGGGAGGGCATTTGCTGCTCCAACCCAGGCAGCAAAACATCCTGGGTTGGCTGTGATCATAGGTGCCAACTCTATGGGGCTAAGGACACCTCAGCACCTCCCAAGTATGTGGGGATGGGGCTGAGCCCCTCCAATCTTGAGAGGCCAGGTGGGCCCTGCCTGTCCTCCTCCTGACTCGTGTGATGTCACACATGTGACATCATGTGCATGCAATGAGCCACACCAATGTTGGGCGGAACTCGGCACTTCTAGCTCCGATCCTCCTTTTAGGCTGGTCCTGCTCTTGAAGATCAAACCTATCCCTTCCTTTCTGGCCTGCACTAGAATCTGACTCTTGCCTGTTTTGACCACTCCTCTGCCTTTTGTCCAGCTGGATGGACAGGCAACCCTCCCTAGACTAGAGTTTGACAATTTCTCAAAACCACCCCACCCCCTAATGGCTTCTAATTTGGCAACATGGCCATTTCCACCATTCAGTTACAAGCCAGTGATGATCTCACTGTGCTATTGCCCAATTGCCACTGCCTTCCTGCAATCACATCTAAAGAGTAGATTGAGAACTGTTGCATTACACCTGGGACAAGCACATAAAGCTATTCTGTTGAGCTTATCCAGGAGAAAAATGTTTCAGAATGTGATCTGGCTTTATCTCTACTGCTCTAATTCCTGTCCCCCCCCCCCCGCCCGCCCATTATAAGGCTCCTATGCTATGGGTGGGGAGGTGGATCTGACCAGAGGGCCAGATCTGGTAGCTGGTGTCCATTGGCACTGGTAGGGCAGAAAGCTGAGAGCCCAGCAGATGACGGAGCCAATGATAGATGGGGCAACTAATTCTTGCTTGGCCCCTATCCTTCTCCCTTCTGAGATCCTCAATGTCAGCACTGAGGCAAAGGTGGAGAAAGCTGACAGTGCAGGCCTGGACTGGATGTTAGAAAGAAGGCAGGCAGATTATGGCTGGCTGGGGTTGGTGGGGCAGAGCCCCATCTGCTCTAATGAATCAGCAATCATTGACCATGCACCATGCCAAATGTGCTTCTTATGCCTAGCGTCCACCTCATCAGAAGTGTGGTCTTTCATTTGGCAGGTTAGGTTGCAATCTGATGCATATGTAGGGCTCTTCCACACTTCATCTTTTCCCATGCCGAGAAAGCATGGGTCCGAGCAGTTTTCTGCATGTTCTGCACTTTCTAGGCATGGGTCTGAGCATGCCTTTACCCCCAGAAAACCTGCTCTTTAGCGCTAAATTGGAACAAATGGCAACCTGCGAAAAACCCAATTGCTGTTTGTTCTGATTCAGCACTAAAGATCGGGTTTCCTCGGGGGAAAGTGGTGGGAGAAACACAGGTGTGGATAGGTCCTTAACTTGGGAGTAAGTCCTATGGTTTATTTTGTTGTTGTGACCATCATGGTTATTTCAACCATCACTAAAAAGAAATATATGTCCTAACCATACTATGCAGAATGTGCATATAGACACGCCATTAAAAGACAGTATTAGCAGTACATATATATTTTGAAATGCAAACCAAAACACATGAGTTTCTATATTTCATTGACGATCAGATCTTTACAGTCTTTATATTATCCTAGATGAACATTCTTCTCAGTTTTTGGGTAGCAACCACAAATCTTACATTGAGTAAGTCCTATTGGAAAGAGTGATACTTGCTTCTAAATGAACCATTTGGGCTAAGAGAAGGTGTGTTTGTGTGTGTGTGTGTGTGTGTGTGTGAGAGAGAGAGAGAGAGAGAGAGAGAGAGAGTACGTGTGCATATACCTAAAATATCTTGGTTAATGCAAATGTTAATCTTTTATACCTTTATGCTCCTAATATTCTTTCTTGTCTTGTTACTCTGCAACAGTGTTGCTATTCCCCAAGAGTAATATCACATTAACTGGCAGCATGCATCTCAAAGGACATTCTTAGCTTTGTGGCATATATGATGCTGTGGTCTAAACCACTGAGCCTAGGGCTTGGCAATTGGAAGGTCGGTGGTTCGAATCCCTGCAACAGAGTGAGTTTCCTCCGTTGCTCGGTCCCAGCTCCTGCCAACCTAGCAGTTTGAAAGCGCGTCAAAGTGCAAGTAGATAAATAGGTACCGCTACAGCGAGAAGGTAAACGGCGTTTCGGTGCGCTGCTCTGGTTCACCAGAAGCAGCGTAGTCATGTTGGCCACATGACCCAGAAAAACTGTCTGTGGACAAATGTCAGCTCCCTTAGCCAGTAAAGCAAGGTGAGCGCCGCAACCCCAGAGTCGTTCACGACTGGACTTAACTGTCAGGGGTCCTTTACCTTTTTAATGTACCATTTTTATTAGCACAGAATTATTGGGCCTTGCTACAAAATGTCCTATTTTCATATTATTTTCCATACCAGCTCCCCCCCCCCAAACCCCATGGAAAACCAAAACTTCTGCCCAAAAGCAGCTATTTTGCTATATGCTTACCTAGGAAAACCCAGCTCAGAGGTAGCATCTGTTTTTAAGTAGAACCCACCCAAATTTCCAGCTGAGCTAATTGAGCCACAGGAGGTTAAACGGCTTAGCCATGAGGATGGGGATTAGAACCTCTAGCAGCCGCTTGTTTTCTCTCTCTTGGTTATTTAAGTGATTAGACCACACAGGATCTGTTGCTTTATGAGACATCCTAAATAACGGCTTCTTGTGTGAATGTGTGTGTTGCAGAGGGAGGCAGAGGGGCTTCTGGATGCAAAGGCAACTGTTTACAATGTGGCAACTCATATACAACTTGTATATCATAAAAAAGTGGGCCATAAAAGAAGCACATCAAATTCCACCTAATGAGCATGTTTCAAATGCTGGATGTGTGGTTTTTGTCCCCCATTCATAAGTGGTTTTCTAGATGACTGAAGGTCAGATCCAGACATTCACTGTCTGGAGCAGGCATCGGCAACCTCCAGCCCATGGGCCAGATATGGCCCATGGAGGCTGTTTATCCGGCCCACGGGCCGCCCATGAACCGAGCTGCCCGCTCGGCAAGTCCCTCGCGTGCTGCGGTAAACCAGTGCAGCGCGCCGCGGGGACTCTCTGAGCAGCGCCGGACATTGCGTCTACGCAGCCGCAGAAGTGATTTCTGGTGCTGCGGACATTTTGGAAATGGGCAGCCAGCACCGGAAATCACTTTTGCGCAGCCGTGGACATGCGCAGAAGCGATTTCTGGTGCTGCGCTGCCCATTTCCAAAATGTCCACAGTGCCAGAAATCGCTTCTGTGTGTGTCCGCGGCTGCGCAGAAGTGATTTCCGGTGCTGGCTGCCCATTTACAAAATGTCCGCAGCGCCACCGGAAATCACTTCTGCGCCTGTGCGGCCCATGTCTGGCCCACGGACGGTAGTCTGTGGGAATCCTCTGGCCCATGGGCAGAAAACGTTGCTCACGCCTGGTCTGGAGGAATACGTTCTGGCAATGGTGCTGTTCATGATTTTTTGTGCTAGAGCTAGTGGAAGGCAAGTGCTTTATAAATGTGTATAAACCTATGGACCATGAAATACTAAGCAGTGAGCAAACATGTACAGAAGTACATTGGAGGTGCCATCATAAAACAGGTTTAGAACATAAGGAGCAGCGTACAAGAGCTAGTGCAAGAGAAGGACACCTCTAGGGTTCAGTTCTTTTCTTATGCTAGAAGCCCAAGTGGAGTCAGAAAAAGCTGTATATAGACGATCGCCTCTGGATCCAGCCCTGAATGTTTAACATGCCAATTGAGCACAGCTTGGGTGGATCTTACACGGGGGGGCGGGGGCGGCGGCGCTATAAATAACACATTCAAAGTACTGTTTTTTGACTAATGTAGCTGAGTCCCTTATGGTCCTTGAAAAAAGTCTCAGTCATGGTAACAAACCACTGTGCTTCAAGAGCATTTGTTAGGATTATTTTGCATATAAAACAACTAGAACGTTGGAGCCAGGGGTGCCAACTTGAATAAAATATGGTGGGGGGCCCAGGTAATCGATCACATGATGCAGTGCACACACACCATTTGAATGGGAATGCCAATCAACTTAGTGGTGGCCTGGCCACCTCCACGGGTCTCTAGGAGTTGGCTCCTAGGATTGGAGTTGGGTTCCCTTGAAAGGATTTGATATTGTGTTTGCAGCGCTGATTCTCTAGGAAAGGTCCTAGCTCAGAGCTAGAGCAACATCTTTGCCTATAGAGGGTCTCAGGTTCAGAACCTCTAGGTAGGGCTGCGATTATGGTCTGCCTGAAACTCAGGAGACTTGCTGGTAGCCTGATGTGTCTGATGGTATATAGCACCCTATCATGTTCCTATTTTACATCCGTCTTATGACCCTAGGAGTGGCACGATGTATGTTATAGAAAGCCACAATGGATATGAGAATCTTTTTTCTCTGCTGCATAGTTGCTTCCCCCTTGATGACCCTTTTATGCTGTACTTCTTTACAACATCAACTTCATTGGATTGGTCATGTTGTTTGGATGCCTGATTATTGTCAGCCAAAGCAACTACTCTGTTCCGAACTTAAAAATGGAAAGCGTAATGCTGGGGGTCAACAAAAGAGGTTCAAAGACTGTCTCAAGACAAATCTAAAAAAAATGTAGTATAAGCACCGACAACTGTGAAACACTGGCCCGCGAGCACTTCAACTGGAGAACAGCCTTTACCAAAGGTGCCGTGGGCTTTGAAGATGCTCGAACTCAGGGCGAAAGGAAGAAACATGCTAAGAGGAAGGCACGCTTGGCAGACCCTCACCGTGATCAACTCCTGCCCGGAAACCTATGTCCCCACTGTGGAAGGACCTGTGGATCCAGAATGGGCCTCCACCATCACTTACGGACTCACTGTTAAAACCGTGTTTATGGAAGACAATCTACAAGTGATTGCCAAAAAAGAAGAAGACTTCTTTATGTAGTCCTGGGTGCTGCTTGGAACCTCTAATCTTTTGCCAATGAGAATCTATTAGGGAAATTCCTTTAGAAGTGAGAAATCCCAGCTGTGTTCATATATGTGTCATTCTCCCCGACTGTCACCTATTCCTTTTGCGAAGTGGCCTGTTTCTAATTAGGCGATTAGCAAAACACCCACCGTTATGATTGGCTGGATGTATGTGCAAAGAGGCTGGACCTTATTCACATTTGTGGAGCAGATGTAACAACATGATGTGTCCAAACATTGGATTCCACCCCCACCCCCCCTTTCTTCCTCTGTTGCATGTAGGGATTTCCTCTCTCCTTTTGTATTTCGAGGCAAACAATACTGTTGTTCAAACCAGCAAACAAAGATCAGAAACCTGGATGTAATTCTCACATATTGCTGAAGCCTTATCTTTCCTGATGTATGCCATGCTAAATAACTCCTCCTCTCCTATACCTTTCTGAAATGGGATGTATAACCCAAATGACTAAAGCAGTTTCCTTTAAGTTATTTAATTCCAGTTACGAATCACATTCTGGGAAACATCTCAAAGTGATTCAAATTTTAAAACTCAACAATGAAAATGCATGAAACAATTTCCTTTAAGTTATTTAATTCCAGTTACGAATCACATTCTGGGAAACATCTCAAAGCGATTCAAATTTTAAAACTCTACAATGAAAATGCATGAAACAGTTTCCTTTATATAAACAATTCAGGTCGAATGCAGATACAGACTGATAATCCATAGCCTTGAGCAGAATTTTAACCTTACAGCAGATCACTCCTTATAAAACTCCTGCAACTCAAATCACATTCAGCAACATTTACTATCTAACAGACAGTCATGGCCCCATGGTCACGCAGTGAGCTTTGTGGCTGGTGGGAATTTGAACCTAATTCTCCTCAATCCTAGTCCAACCCTCTTTAAGTACTATGCAAACTCAAAAAATGAGGGGTGCTAAAAAGTTGTAACATGATTTGGGACTTCAAAAGATGTTTTGGTTAAATTAATCTAATTTCGTTTTACTTGGTAAGTAAAATGTGTATTGAAATTGCATAGAAGCCATTAAAAATGATTGTCAAGTACTTGCAATTATTATTATTATTATTATTATTATTATTATTATTAGGCATTGCCTGACATTTTCAGAAAGTAAAATTATTTGGTTTTCTGAATGCAGTTTAGGTGCTTCTTCATTGAACACAGACTTACCAAGCTAAATGTTGTCCAATCATTAAAAAAAAATTAGCAGATTTGAATTCATCACACCCAAAAACACATTTTAAGGACCCTCGCTGAAAAAAATATGCCAAAAGTAAGGTCCACCCCTTAAAATGACACGCCCAACACTGTCACACTGGCCCTCATCTACAATGAGCATTTATAATCTATCTGATAAAAATCCCAACTATGCAACTTCCAGAGCCAAAAATGTTCATTCCTAGGAATAGCCTCTAATAAACTAGGAACCCTCTTAAGTCATTCACCTTTTAGAATTGTGATTGAGTCATCACACAAGGCTTACACTGCAGGTGAGTGTTCTATCGCCATCCCTCTGTGTCCATTTTCATCACCCATAAATTGGATGGTGGCTGCAGTGAGGACCCTCTTGTACCCATGAAGGGTCTATGTGCATTTTGGAATTCTGGTCCCCACCCACCAACACACACCCCAGGCTCCAAAATGTGTGGGGAGCCTCCCTCCACAGATATAAAAATAAAAGCCTCCTTGCTGCAAACAGTCACTTTCCAGATCACAGAAGTTGATGAAAATGGGGATGGGGTGGAGCTACAATTCTTTCCCCAAGGGCCCTTCCCTCATACAACAATTCACCCTCTTTTCTAACCCCAGGACTGAGAAAAAAAGAAGGCAACATTAGCAGATCAAAAATGTATCCAAATTGTGTGACGGCTCTACATGTTCCAAAAGTGATCTCTCCATTCTGCCCATTGCATATAATGAAAGTGGAATAGGGTGAATTGCTTAATATATTCAGGCTGCTACTCTTTGACACAGATTCTTGTCTCTTTCAGATGCATAACTTGGAGTTGCTATTTCCTTTGGTAATATGCTAATTGTTAATAGTATCAAATTTCACAATCCACATGTTATGTGCTTGCTTAACAATGTCTTGAGGCACGTGAAGTACTATTCAAATGAAAGTACAGGCATGTTACTATGTGCTCTGGGCTATGGTAGGCAATTATGGTTCATCAAGTACAGTACGACTTGTCCTTAATGTTTACTTATATTTAAAGGAAAAGAAGATAGCTTGCAGCAGTGATATTTGCCAAAATGAAACGTTAGTGCAATTCCCACGTGTAAACGAATGGCTTTTAAAAAGTCTTGTAGGAAAATAATTCCCTCCCAACACCAAAATAAAATGGAGGTAGTTGTGGATTTCTGGTCTTTTCCAATACAACCAGTGAAAATAAGGATTTTTAAAAATAATGTATGGCAGTTTAGTGCTTTTTAGGGGTGGTCGTTGCAGTAGTGTTGTTGTTTTTACATGGGTCAGAGTAACCTTGTGCCTTGTAATGGCTTCAAAGAGAGTGATGACAATCTGGGCCCCTGTCTACCCAACAAACTATCTATCTATCTATCTATCTATCTATCTATCTATCTATCTATCTATCTGAACACTTAGTGATTCCATATAGACATCACCAGAAATCATGGTTTGCACTAACCACAGATAATAACCTGAGACGTGGTTTCTGCTTCCAAACATACAAATTATAGTTAGCATTTCTTGTCTACTTTCAGTTTCATATGTTTACTAGGGTTGCCATATTTCAAAAAGTAAAAACCAGGACACCTCGAAAGTTGTTGAGCTTCTCTAAGATCCAGGACAAAGCATTATCAGAAATCCCCCCGCCCCCGGACATCAATTCTGCCTTTGAGATCCCGGTAATGTCTGGGACTACTCTATTCCGAACTTAAAAATGGAAAGCGTAATATTGGTGGTCAACAAAAGAGGTTCAAAGACTCTCTCAAGGCAAATCTAAAAAAAAGTAGTATAAGCACCGACAGCTGGGAAACACTGGCCTGAGAGTGCTGCAATTGGAGAACAGCGTTTACCAAAGGTGTCATGGGCTTTGAAGAAGCTCGAACGTAGGACGAAAGGAGAAACACGCCAAGAGGAAGGCACGTTTGGCAAACGCTCACCTTGATCAACACGCGCCCGGAAACCTATGTCTCCACTGTCGAAGGATGTGTGGATCCAGAATTGGCCTCCACTGTCACTTACGGTTTCATTGTTAAAACCGTGTTTATGGAAAATAAAAAAATTCCTTCAGTAGCACCTTAAAGACCAACTAAGTTTTTATATTGGTATGAGCTTTCGTGTGCATGCACACTTCTTCAGATACACTGGAAACAGAAGTGCCAGACCCTTATATATATACAGAGGGTGGTGGGGGTGGGTGGGAATGGGTGATGGGCTGATGGGAGTGGTAAACCTGTGGATGGCTGTTAACGGCTGCTGATGACTGCAATTAGTCCTGGGGGGGGAAAGCAAGGGCTGAGGCGCTAAAGAAAGCTTGATCATGCATAATGAGATAAGAATCCGTTGTCTCTATTCATCCCAGGTGGCTCCATGGTTTTAAGCTTGGTAATGAGTTCCAATTCAGCAACTTCTCTTTCCAGTCTGTTCCTGAAATTTTTCTGTAATAAAACAGCTGCTTTGAGATCTTGTATAGCATGTTCTGGGAGATTGAAGTGTTCTCCTACTGGTTTCTCTGTCTTATGGTTCCTGATGTCAGATTTATGTCCATTTATCCTTTGGCGTAGGGTTTGGCCTGTTTGTCCAATATAGAGAGCTGAAGGGCACTGTTGGCATTTGATGGCATACACAATGTTAGAAGATGAGCAATTGAATAGTCCTGAGATGGTATGTTGGATGTTGTTGGGGCCAGTAATGATGTTGTCCGGGTGTATGTGGCAGCAAAGTTGGCATCTGGGTTTATTGCAGGCTCTGGTACCAGTGTCCATGTTAAGTCTGGTGGTTGTATTATTGTGGGTGAGGAGTTGTTTAAGATTGGGTGGCTGTCTGTAGGCAATGAAAGGTCTTCCTCCCAGAGCTTGAGAAAGGGATCTGTCATTGTCCAGGAGAGGCTGTAGATCTCTGATGATGCGTTGTACTGTTTTAACTTGGGAGCTGTATGTGATGACTAGTGGTGTTCTGTTATTTTCTTTTTTGGGTCTGTCTTGCAGCAGGTTCTCTCTAGGTATCAGTCTGGCTCTGTTGATCTGTTGTTTAACTTCATCAGGTGGATATTTTAGTTCTAAAAAGGTTTGCTGTAGATCTCTTAGGTGAGATTCGTGTTTATGGAAGACAATCTTACTTGGCTACAAGTGATTGCCAAAGAAGTAGAATAATGTCTGGGGAAATCTGGATGTATGGCAGCCCTGTGTTTACTGCTGACCCCATGGTGTTGTATGCTCTGGAGCAGGCACCCCCAAACTGCGGCCCTCCAGATGTTTTGGCCTACAACTCCCATGATCCCTAGCTAACAGGACCAATGGTCGGGGATGATCGGAATTGTAGTCCAAAACATCTGGAGGGCCGAAGTTTGGGGATGCCTGCTCTGGAGGAACAGCATTGGTTTGTAACTATGGTTTGTAAAGTAGGGCACCATGCAAACCATAGTTTATTTTTCTGGTTCATGAGTCTCTTGCACAATGTGGCCTGTGATTCATGCAACACCTTAAATAACTGTATAGTCATGCTTTATCGAACAAGGTTTGATGTGATGCCTGAATTGAACCAGAGGTTGAAGTGTTTACATGGCAATTATGCAGGTACCTTATGAGTCCAAGGCTTAGACTTGATTTAAAATTCGTAATAGGGAATGGCTTTTCAGTGACCCCCCCCCAATATGGTTTATAGAAGGTGATGACCACTGAAAAGCCATCGCCTATTGAAATTCTTCAGATCCCTGGCATCATGTTTAATACACGTGTGCTGCCTTTACTGCATGTTGAGGGACTTGGGTGGCACTGTGGTCTAAACCACTGAGCCTCTTGGGCTTGCTGATCAGAAGGTCAGCAGTTCGAATCCCCATGACGGAGTGAGGTCCCGTTGCTCTGTCCCAGCTCCTGCCAACCTAGCAGTTTGAAAACACGGCAGTGCAAATAGATAAATAGGTACCGCTGTGGTGGGAAGGTAAATGGCGTTTCCGTGCACTCTGGTTTCCATCACGGTGTTCCGTTGCGCCAGAAGCAGTTTCGTCATGCTGGCCACATGACCCGGAAAGCTGTCTGTGGGCAAACGGCAGCTCCCTCAGCCTGAAAGCGAGATGAGTGCCGCAACCCCATAGCCGCCTTTGACTGGACTTAACCATCCAGGGGTCCTTTAGTGCATGCTCACAATAAGGAACTTTTAAACATGGTGTGTGCCACTATAACAAATGTCATTTTAGTAGCTTCCGAGAGCATAAAATGTTTCTCTGCTGGGCATTAGTAGATTGCTGGAGGCCCTCAAAGCCTTGCTCTCATACACTGGTGGAGGAAGAGGAGTGTGTGGGGAGCACACCACCCCCGGCAGCGCGATCCCAGTGGGGTGCCATCATGGCTCCCCCCGCCCACGCTTGGTGCCCTGCCTCACCCCCATGACATGCGCCAGCTCCACCCTTGCCTGCTCTCCACCCCCCGGTGCTGGAATATGAAGCTCCGCCACTGTAAGGGATCATTATATGGACCAGACCAATAGTGGGAAAGGGTTTCCTTTTCTTTCTTTCTTTCTTTCTTTCTTTCTTTCTTTCTTTCTTTCTTTCTTTCTTTCTTTCTTTCTTTCTTTCTTTCAATAGGTATTGAGGTTGGGTAACAGGGAACCAACGGAGGTCAAGGCAAATTGAGACAGAGATGGAGAAGGTCATATGTGGTTTAATGGATAGCTAAGAGGAGGCTGTGCTATTTATGGTAAATGGACTCGGGCTATTCACAACTGAATGTGCTTACTATCACTCAACTTGGAACTGGAAGAGTGACTTACCATTGTTACCGTATTCAATTTTCTTTCTTTTTTTTAAAGAAAAGGCATTATGGGAATGCTAAGGTATCTTTATGGGAATAGTGTTTCAGACGAATGCAGTATCTCAACCGGTAACAATGATGGAGGACAATTTCCAGATGTTTAAATGCTTGTCTTGGCAACGAGAAGGAATACTGAAACACGTACTGGCCGAATGAGAAAAAAAGGAAGTGAAACAGTGATGTACGAGGCACAAGAGCTCATAGAGACTGGCACAATAAGCAGAATATGCAAAAGAGAGAACAGATGCAGGGTGTAGGAGCCAACAGAATCATTTTGGTGCCCAGAATACATGCACTGTTACAGCTATAATTCATACTAGATAACAGAGAACAATTGCTAGTCTATTTTTATCCATTTATTTGGCTTGGGAATTATAGCCAAAGGGGAATTTCAAAGGTGCCTTCTTATAATTCATCCACACAGAGTAATGGTGCTTCCAAGTATCTTCTGAGCGATACTTTGTGCAGGTAGTTGAGGATTACATCTGAATATCTATGCTGCAAACCAGGATATGTAGCCGTGGTTCTAAGTGGGCTTACTACCTCTGGTTTGAATTAACCATGGCATGCAGGGGAGACCTGGCAGCATTTTTGAAGAAATGCCAGTTTAGAAATGGGATATTTAGAGTATTGAGGCATCAGGCATCAGGCAACACTTAACTTTTCTTGCTTGTCATTTCTCTGCTCCCAAATGCCCTCCAAAGTGACTGGCCCTGGTGGAGTTCGAAAAGCATGTTTGCCTCTGCAAAGGGTTAAGCATCTCTCTCACACACTTATTCTTCACTACAAAGAGTATTTCATCGTCATCATCCACAGCTTCAGCACTCAGTTACATGCAGATAATGTGGACCCAGGTGGTGCTAGGGCTTGCTGATCAGAAGGTTGGTGGTTCGAATCCCTGCAACGGGGTGAGCTCCCGTTGCTCGGTCCCAGCTCCTGCCCACCTAGCAGTTCAAAAGCACATCAAAGTACAAGTAGATAAATAGGGACCGCTCCGGCAGGAAGGTAAACGGCGTGTCCGTGCGCTGCTCTGGTTTGTCAGAAGCAGCTTTGTCATGCTGGCCACATGACCTGGAAGCTGTCTGCGGACAAACGCTGGCTCCCTCGGCCTATAGAGCAAGATGAGCGCCGCAAACCCAGAGTCGGACATGACTGGACCTGATGGTCAGGGGCCCCTTTACCTTTACCTTTAATGTGCACTTAGCTTCTATGCTAATCTTGGTCAAATCAATCACTCAGGCCCAAATTAGATGTCATATGTAGTCATGCGTATCCTTTCTCAAATATTTCCTTTTTTACAATTAAAAGTAGCCTTTGGAAAAGCACCTTTGAATGGAAGGGCTGTTTGTGTGTGCAAAGTTACCTTTCCAAGCTGCCTGCATGGGAGAAGTTAGATAGATGCATGTATGTATTTTCCCTGTGGGCTCTCTGCGTGGAAGAGAATTGAAGGGACAAACAACCATCCACAAATGAAAGGGGTTAAACAGAATCTTCTCATCCAAGGGTATGTCAAAACTTTGGCCCTCCAGAGGTTGCAGAACTGCAATAAAATTTTGTATGCATGCCGAACTTCCACCAGCCCCCAGCCAGTATGGACAATGGAGAGGGATGATGGCAGCTGTAGTTCAGCAACAACAGGAGGACCAAAGGTTCCCCACATCTTGGCTTCAATGCACAGCCTTCTGAGACTACTTTTGGTTGTAAAAAAATGGAATGATACATGCAATTGCCTGTCTTGTCTAGTTTGGGCTGCTGCTTAATCCAGACTGGTCATGCTCTCTGGCCAAACGGTTGACTGCAGTTATCACAAATGCAGTTAAAGACGATGCGATCCCTGCAGATGGAGGGCTGTAGTACTTGCCCCAGCCGTTCTTGATTATGCGGAAATCCCCAAGGGCAGGAGTGGGCAACATTTCCCAGCCCAGGGTCTGCATGCTAATGGGGCCAAAACTGGGGCAGAGCAATAGATATGAAATTGATCTTTGTACGGTAGGTTCATTTCTACACTGATGCTCACACACCCGCTCTAATGTCCTTCCGGGCAAGCAGGATTCATTATCAGATGTCAATGACGCATCCCACACAGGCAAAAACAGTCATGGAAGATGTGCTGCAAGGCCTGTGAGGGGTGTGGCTTGGGGGAAAGGGTGTGGCCAGGGAGGGGGTGTAGCTTACGGAGACTGCTGCAATGCACTCCATTTGGGGCTACTTTTGAAAGTGACTCAAAAACTACAACTGATCCAGAATGCAGCAGCTAGACTGGTGACTGAGAGAAGCCACTGGGACCATGTAACACCCGTCCTGAAAGACCTACATTGGCTCCCAGTACGTTTCCAAGCACAGTTCAAAGTGTTGGTGCTGACCTTTGAAGCCCTAAACAGCTTTGGCCCTGTATACCTGAAGGAGCAGCTACACCTTCGTTGTCCAGCTCGGATGCTGAGATCCAGCACCAAGGGCCTTCTGGCAATTCCCTCAGTGCAAGAAGCGAGGTTACAGGGAAGCAAGCATGGGCCTTTTCGGTAGTCATGCCCATCCTCTGGAATGCCCCCTCAGCAGATGTTAAACAGATAAACAGCTATGTGATTTTTAAAAGACACCTGAAGGCAGCCATTTTTGGGGAAGTTTTTAGGGATGTATTGTGTTTTTACTATTTTTTTGTTGTGAGCTGCCTAGAATGGCTGAGGCAACCCATTCAGATGGGTGGCATATAAATATGTTGTTGTTGTTGTTGTTGTTGCAACGGCTGGACAACTTTAGGTTCTCTACCACTGGCTATGGGGGAGAAAACCAGATGACATCATTTAGCTTCCCCTTACTGTTGCCATCTAGACACTGCCACAGCGCTCACCATGGTGCCCAGAGCCATTAAAATTTCTAGACTGGTCCAAGCAAATCAAGCCGGTAAAGGCTGACTCTCAGCAGCATGACTGACTTGGGATTTGAAGGGGTTAATCAAGGCTTTCTGGAAGGTTCTGTATGGTACTTCAGCTAAGTCCTGCAAAGGGCAGGCCATGATACCTCTTTCCCTCCTGGCTTTACAACCGACTGAAGTGAACCCAGAGCTGATATTTGAAGCACTTCTCATCTCTTCAAGGGAAGTAATAGTACCACTGTATTCTGCTCTGGTCAGACCTCACCTGGAATACTGTGTTGAGTTCTGGGCACCACAGTTCAAGAAGGATACTGACAAGCTGGAACGTGTCCAGAAGAGGGCAACCAAAATGGTCAAAGGCCTGGAAACGATGCCTTAGGAGGAACGGCTTAGGGAGCAGGGTACGTTAAGCCTGGAGAAGAGAAGGTTAAGGGATGATATGATAGCCATGTTCAAATATATAAAAGGATGTCATATAGAGAAAGGTTGTTTTCTGCTGCTCCAGAGAAGCAGACACGGAGCAACGGATTCAAGCTACAAGAAAGAAGATTCCACCTAAACATTAGGAAGAACTTCCTGACAGTAAGAGCTGTTCGGCAGTGGAATTTGCTACCAAGGAGTGTGGTGGAGTCTCCTTCTTTGGAGGTCTTTAAGCAGAGGCTTGACAGGCATATGTCAAGAATGCTTTGATGGTGTTTCCTGCTTGGCAGGGGGTTGGACTGGATGGCCCTTGTGGTCTCTTCCAACTCTATGATTCTATGATCTCTTCAATGATATTTACCTTGGGGTTGTCTCGGGATCAAAGCGACTATTCTATCAGCAATGCTTCCGTGACTCTTTGGTGCTTTCCAAACTGCTGTGGAGCTAAGCATGAGTTCCCACAGAAGCTCTGTTCTGCAGTGTCCAGTTTCCTGTTTGCACCATCAGGAGAGGCAAGAGGTATGAATTTGCTTATGAGCCTGCAATGCAACAGTAGAGGAATTTCTCGGTGAATGCTAATAGGCTGGCTAGTTGCCTGGTCCTCAGTGCTTTGTTTAACTTGAGCCCAGAAGGTCCGGACTGAATTTCACCCTAAGGGCTACTTCAAACATTTTTGGGTAGGAAATGTGTCACATTCAGCCCCATGACTAGAGCTCTGACCAACTGGGGGTTCCTAACTAGATTATTCTCCTGGCACAGAGAATATAGTTTGTTTTGTTTTTAAAATTAATTCATTCCCTTCTTCCTTATTCCCATACTTTGCTTTTCCCCATGTGCTTGAAGACGTTCCTGTTTTCCTGAATTAGGTGAGATTAAGCATTTTCTAATCTCTCCCTCCAAATAAAACAAACGTTACAATTTAATGCAAATCCCAGGATACTAGTGACCTTTGGCTGCAGATAATAACATTCCTCTTCAAGCATTCAGCCTGGACATCTGAAGGATAAATGGGGAGAGGGGGCGAGTCAGTCTTGCTCTCAATACTGCCTGGTGCATCCCTTCCACTCTCATCCTTGCTTTATTCAGCATGAAACTCTGACGGGGGCTTGTAAATGTGTTCAGGTGAATGTACCTACAAGCCTTTTTTGGCAGTGAGGAGCTCTTATTTGGGTTCCCAATTGTGAGGAGACCTGTGTAATCTTAGCAGGCCTTTAAACATGACGGCATGGAGTTCAAAGTAGCGCTGATGAGATAGTTCTGTCACCGCAAGAATTTTGGCTTGTCTGATGGCATCATCTCCCCTCTACTCCCTGCCATGCACTGTTCTGGGGCTTCTCCCAACTACCCAGAGCCAATTTGGGGAGGAGGAAGGAGAGTGGGAAAAGTTGTTGTGCTAGTGGGACTCAGTGTTGTGAGTTGCAACTACAGTGGTGTCTCGCTTAACGAATGCCCTGCTTAACAAAATTTCCGCTTAACAAAAGGATTTTTCGAGCAGAGGTTGCCTCGCTAGACGAATTCATTTTATGAAATATTCGTCTAGCGAATCGTGGTTTCCCATAGGAATGCATTGAAATTCAATTAATGCGTTCCTATGGGCAAAAAATTTTTTTTAAAAAAAAATTCAATGCATTCCTATGAGATTCGCTAGACGAATTTTTCGTTATAAGAAAAGACCCGTGGAACGAATTAAATTCGTCTAGCGAGGCACCACTGTACTTAGTTGAATCTGGCCGCCGCATTAGAGGTTTCGAAGATGTTCTCTGGCAAATTGGGTGTGATGTGGCTTTGTAGACACCTCCAGGGACATTTCGCTCTGTAATGTGCAGGCTTGTCAGCCTGTGGATAGTCTGTCGCTGTATTCATTCACAGTGCGGCTGGGGTTAGGAAACAGCATGGTTTCAGCTCATGGGGTGGTATGTGCTGAGTGAAAGTTTCCAATATCAGAAGAAGCCCATATGCAGAAACATCCCTCACCTTCAAAATCTTGTAATGCGTTTTAATATTTACAGTATAGCGCAATGTGAATTTTTGGCATAGCGGACTGACCAAAATGGGAGTGTGCGGAGATATACAGCAGCCATAAGATGATACTTAACATTGGGCGTATCAGTTGCATGGCTCGATGACTTAGTTCCACAATGCACATGCTATGGTAGAATAAGTTTGCCAGTAATGACCAGTGTTGAGCTTTTTAATGTTTACCTCACCCAGCAAGCAATTACAGAAATTATAGTAACCATAACAACAGAGTGCACATATAAACTATACACTGCGGAAGGCTTATAAAGAACTTGTGCAGCAGCCGAGCTCATATTACAGAGTCTGTATTTTCAAGCATGCTACCCCCTATGTTAAGCATTCCACAGATAGTACTGAAAACTAGGCAGTGTTCAAGAGCTTCTAAGTCACTGAGTGATAAGGATACATTTACATTGTTACTGAATGGCTGTGAATATTTACGCCATTCATGAGAGGAGCATAAAGACGTTTTTGTGGCACAGTGAATAATGTAATATTTGTGCTCATGAGATCCAGCTTCATATCCCACCATCTGCTTACTGGAAGTCTCCGGACACCCCATTTTCTCTCATCTGCTGTTATCTCTCTGTAAAACCAGGAATGCCAATGGTACTTTATGGTAGATATGTGAATAAAATATGGGAAAGCGATCTTCTAAACATTCTAGAGATCTTTGGCCAAGCCAAGGTGCTGCAGGAGTAGAGATGTAAGTAGGCACTGATTTCCATCCAACCCAAGTTCATGTCATGCAGCAATGTTTCCATTCCACTGTGGTTTGAATTCCAACAAAAGCAAAACAAAACCCTGTTATTTGTCTTGCTCTCTGCTGTGAGTGGAATTTTACATAATTATTCCACACCATTGCAAAGGAAATGCAATATGAAGGTCAGGAGACTTTGTCAATTGCATATCACGGACGGAAAACAACAGCAACAAATATTGATGGTATTTGCTGGATTGATTTCCGTTCCAGACATGGGATGAGTAAGTGAACTTTGGCAATTTCTGCTCCCATTTCCCTTTCCGTTGGAATTCTCCAACATTCCGATGCGGGAGACATTTGTGGTATGGCGCTTAAATGGGTGATGTGCCGAAGAAGTGAGCTCAGCAACGGCTTCCATAGCCCCACTTGGCAATTTCCTGGTGGTTGCGCATCTGCTATTTCGTAATAAAATAGCAAGATGGGCCAGGCTTGTTTGCAGAAGATGGGCCAGATGTCAATCAAATAAATAAGGGTCAGAGCTTAATAATTCCTGGTGGGACCTTTTCTCTTCCACTTTCTGTATTTCCATGGACTGGGGAGAATATGATGTTTGTGCACTCTGCTTTTCCTGCCTTAGATAATCTTCTGTCCCTAGATGACGAAATGCCTTCATGCACAGTGCACTTAGGGGATGCTCACTGCCTTCAGAGTGCTGCAAAGTTGTCTCCCTCCCATGCATTTCATACACATCGTGTGTGTGTGTGTGTGTGTGTGTGTGTGTGTGTGTATGTGTGTGTGTGTGTGTGTGTTGATGTGTCAGGGAAGTTTTTACCATATGCAAAGGTGTTCACACCTTGCTAGAGAAGAATTAGGAACAGCTTAAAGACTCCAACCTGTGTGAAACTGGTTTGAGAGAAACTGCATCAGATAGTAGTATCTTGTAAAAAAATAAGTACAGGATGCAAATGCATTTTGGATAATGTCACGTGAAGATGGATTAAAAACTAAGCACTGGAAATGCAGGGAGTGCATATAAATGGGTGTGTGTACACTGTCTAAGTCTCTCTCCCACATGCTAAACCTTAAAAGTATATGGACCAAGAGGGGCAACTCAATCTCCAAGGCACTGATTACTGTCAGCTGATGTTGATCAAGTTCCTTTTGTTATTGGCAAAAGCTGCTGAACAAAGTTGCTCAGCTCTGCCTTAAACCCTGACCACCACCCATTCATCCATTCATCCACTCGTGTTATTTGTACGCTACTTTTCCACACACAAAAAAACCATGCTCAAAACGGCTTGCAACAAAGAAAATACAAATGCATTTCAAACCAACAGTACGAAACAATTTCATAATAAAATCGCAAAACATAGTAACAATTTTATAACAGGGCAAAACAACGACACAGTAACAATTACATAGCAATAGTAGCAAATATAATAACATACAAACCCCCTACATTTCAATAGTACACAGTGGTACCTCGGTTTAAGAACAGCCCTATTTATGAACTATTCGGTTTAGTGTCCCAGTTTGTGAAGTTTACCTCAGCCTAAGAACGGAATCCGAACGGTGGAAGGGCACCGGCGGTGGGAGGCCTCATTAGGGAAAGCGCCCCTCGGTTTAAGGACAGTTTCGGTTGAAGAACGGACTTCCGGAACGGATTAAGTTCGTAAACCGAGGTACCACTGTAACTATAACAATATTACATACACAACATGCAGCATTCAACAGACTCATCTGAGACCCAGGTCCTTTGCCTCTGGTCATTTGGTTTTTTTTTATAATAATATTTTATTAATTTTCCAAAAAAGAGTTTAACAAAACACTAAAGACAATAAAAAGAAAGCAAAATAGAAAAAAGAATACAAATACAAAAACAGAGCAGAAAACAAAAACATATAAAACTTTATATCTTATCTCCCTCACAATGTATATTGGGACCTCCTCGGGTTCCCGTCCCTGTGGTTCTTATATACGTTTCTAATTAGCAAATTCTATATCAAAATATTCACCTTGTAAAAACTTCTTCTTTCCCTCTAAATAACATCTTCACATATTCCACAGTTTTATTTACAACTTAATTTCTAGTCTAAAATGTTACTTTAGCATGTTTTTTTAAATACAATTTAAAATCTTTCCATTCTTCTTCCATCGCTTCTTCTCCCTGGTTGCGGATTCATCCGGTCATCTCAGCCAGTTCCATGAGTTCCATCATCTTCATCTGCCACTCATCAATCGTTGGTAATGCTTGTAACTTCCAGTTCTTAGCTATCAAGAGTCTCGCTGCTGTGGTGGCATACATAAAAAAAGATACATTCTTTTTGGGAATCTCATTTCCTACAATGCCCACTAGGAATGCTTCTGGTTTCTTAACAAATGTGTTTTTCAACACATTCTTGAGTTCATTATAAATCTTATTCCAGAAGTCATTCACTAGTGGACACGTCCACCACATGTGGTAAAAGGATCCTACTTCTTTCTTACATCTCCAACATTTATTATCATGATTGTGATATATCTTTGCCAATTTTACCGGTGTAAGATACCATCTGTACATCATCTTCATTAAATTTTCTTGTAATAGACTACACGCAGTAAACTTAATATTCACCTTCCACAATTTCTCCCATTCCTCAATCATAATATTATGACCAACTGCCTCTGGTCATTTGGATCTAGGGTTGGCTGCTCAAGGACTTAACCACCTATCATGTCCAGTCTATGAGCATGGCCAAAACCTGTCAGAAAAATAAAATAAATTCTGGACAGTTCAAGAAATCTCATGACATTGACCATTAAATATTGTATGACAAAACCCCTGTCCATCCTATGTGCGTTTGCCATTTGAACTTGTGTTCTGTCCACTTGATTCATGAGCAAGACAGAAATTTCAGTCAACTTTTCCATGGGCAATTTGGACAAGCTAAAGCTGTAGTGTTTGAACTGAGTTTATCAATTCTTTAGTGAGGGCCCTGCTTTCTGCATTCGGGATCCACTTATTTGATACAATCTGAAATCAAAGGGGAAAGAATTGTGTGGAGAAGTTTTTGTTACACTCTTTCAGATTTGCGCAATAATAGGTTCTGTTGAAGTATATAAATAATATATCCAGGTTTTGCTCATTTTCATATAACTTTAAAGCATAATGTTGAATAAAAATCATGAAAGCTGGTATTTCTACAATAAGAGACATTTTTTTAAAATGAAAGAAACTAGTCTGAAGCCACTCTCATAATAACAAGCTCTAAAGGAGAGTTGTAGTTTTTAGTGGTGGAGTTTACCCTACAATTTTGGAACTGAATGCATGGTTGTTGTTTTTTATATTTGGTACCAGATTTGAAGTTCACCTGCTGTTTGGGTGGAAAGAGTGTAAATTATAATCTGGAATTTCAGTTTCAATTTCAAGCGGAGGGAAATGTCACAGGCTGATTGAGTTCACCACAATCTGTGGAACAAATTTTTTGGTCTTCCATTTACATAAATTCTATTTCTATATCAGAGCAGTGAAATATGAAATGTTTTCCTATAGTTTTGGAGTAGTGGAACACTCAAAACTAGGGTGAGCGGGTTACTTGGTAACCATTGGAACAAGTCACAATCTTGCACTTTTTCAGTTTGATTTTATCACACAGATTGGGAATCTGTTGGCTTCCAAGGTCTTAGCCACAGTTACCTTTCCTCCACACTTTAAAGCTCCATGTCTGAGTGCTCTTTTGTTGTTGTTGCTCCAGAGCTTTCCCCACGAAAACCCACTCTTTGCTGCTGCATTGGAGCAAATGGCAATCCACAGAAAAACCTGAACTGGCATTTGTTGTGCTTCAGCTTTAAATAGCATGTTTTACATGGGCAAAAGTTAAGTGTGGATAAGCCCCCAAAGTTGCTGGATTAAAACTCCCAGTGTCCAGGTCTAGGTTCATTGGCCATAATGACATGGGGCTGGTGGGAACAGTTGTCCAACAACATCTGGAGGTCTCTGGATTCCCAGTTTTGTTTCATTATTTGGGATACATACAAGGGAGAAATCTACTTCCATCTACTGCTGTTCAATCACGCCCCAGCCTTGAAAACAGCACAACCCACTGCTGTTTGAAACACTTGCTTATTATGGAAGTTCAATGGTAATTATTGAAGACTGAAGAAGTTAAGAGATGAAAGCATGTCTGGCATTAAAAGGAAAAAGGCACTTGTTTGTTCTGAATGTTCAAAGACATACTCTGTTGAGTGGCAGGCAATCCTCAACTCCCAGCTCCTCCTTCCTCCCAGCTTTATCCTCCTTCAGATAAAGTAAACCAGTGATGTAATTTCCTCTAGTTACCATCCAAGCATATGGCCAGGATTTCAAGGAGAGACTGGGGGCTTGAAGCTCTCATTTTATGCCTCTGCTAATGTGGGCTTGGTAATGGAAGTTTAGGAATATGGCTTGCATCCCAAATGGTACCCTACATATCTGACATTAAGAACCACAGTTTAGGGCTATGTGAATCTGCCTGTTTTGGTTAATTTCAGTTTCTCTTTTTTTCAATCTTAAATTCAGTTCTCCACAATTCCACAGCCATTTTTCTCTCTGGGTGTTTGAAAAATGCTGTCGTGAAAATTTGACGGCATTTTAGTGGAAATGTCTCCTGATAAACTGATTGTAATGCAGTTTTCACCAATCCAGGGGGGTTATCTTTTGCAAGCGATTCCCCCTATTGTGACACGTTTTTTTGTATGTTGTTTTCATACGCATATTTAGGCACACGTCCCCCCTCATATAAGAACGTCTGTATACATTGCTTGGTTAGATAACTATATCATAAAATTAAGAGAAGTGAGAATTTCAAATGGTAGCTAATAGGAGTGTGTCACAAATGGAGATTGTCTGTTGCCTGGATGAGAGTACATGCGGCTATGGGCATCCCAAGGGCTCATGTTTTATCTCTGGAAACTGACAATGAAAATACCATTTTCATACCCAAATGGTGTGATTCTTAAATAAAGTATTCAGCAAAAATAGGAGAAAGACCTTCTGCATATATGATGGGATTCCTAAAGCTGCTTGCATGAACGGAGGGTATTTCTGCAAATTCCACCGATACCCCCTGCTAGAGGCAGCCTCTCTTCCACGTTCCCACAGTAGTTCCTTTGGAGAGTGCTAGGTATATAAAAGCAACAAGTACAGTAGTACCTCGGAAGTCAAACGGAATCTGTTCCAGAAGTCCGTTCGACTTCCAAAATGTTTGGAAACCAAGGTGTGGCTTCCGATTGGCTGCGGGAACCTCCTGCAGCCAATCGGAAGCCACAGAAGTCGTGTCACACCTAAGCAAAGAAAACAAAATGTCAGTGCTCAACTGGCCCTGTAAGTGACAGCCTGCCATCTTTTTTAAAAAAGAGCTGTAGGAGCAAAAATATGGCCATGATGTTATGTCCCAAGAGATCAGTAAATTGCCTGTCCTAAAAAATTGTCTGTGCCAGACTTCTCTTATATAGACTTCAATTTCCTTTCTGAGTAGAGAACCATCTGGTTCTACTCAGGCCCTCTGTGGTTATCCTTCCTCCACATCAGCAGGGCAGGCTTCCAGCTTCAACTAGTCAGTGTCAGCTGTATTCTCCTCACAAACGTTTTGTTCAAACATGCCAGTAGTGCTGGATGCGAACGAAAGCTTTGGAACCTTTGGACCGAGCATGACTACAGATGTTACCAAATGAGGGGAAACGGAAGTAGCAAGTGGCTCTTTGTAATGTCCCAACTGGAACTTGGGTACCAATTGCTGCTCAGCGAAGTCCACATTTCCAATATGGACTTAGAGATGGCAAGCGCATCTTTGCGTGCATGTTCAAAGCATAGTTAATCAGAGTTGGTGTGTGCATTGAGCGTGGCTTGTGCTGGTAGATTCGGAGAGGAAGTTTCAAAGTGGCCTCTAGCCTTGTATCAAGAAACACCTCAGTTGCTCCCATCTATAAAAGTTGTATGTTGTCGTTGGCTTCAGTGTGTAAAGTGGTTTACACTTACTCAGCCTAAGGCATGGGTAGGCAAACTAAGGGCTGGATCCGGCCCAATGGCCTTCTAAATCCGGCCCGCGGATGGTCTGGGAATCAGCGTGTTTTTACATGAGTAGAATGTGTCTTTTTATTTGAAATGCATCTCTGGGTTATTTGTGGGGCATAAGAATTCGTTCACCCCCCCCCCAATATAGTCTGGTCCCCGCACAAGGTCTGAGGGACCTTGGACCAGCCACCTGCTGAAAAAGTTTGCTGACCCCTGGGGTAAGAAAGGCACAAAAAGGTCAAGGTATCTGGATAGGAAATTCCTAATTTAACTACATAACCACCCAAAGATGTGGTGAAGCCTGCTCCCCAAATATTAGGGGTGGCATAGGGACAACACACATTGGTGCACGTTGAGTCTCCCATGTGGCTTCAATTTACACAGGGGTTACATTCCAGGGAATGCGCCTAAAACCAAAGTCGCGTAAAGTCAAAACACATTGGGTGCAATGGTGGGTGGGAGTGCCAAAATATTTTTTCCTGGAGGCCCACTCCCTTTCTGCCCCCTTTCACACTTATGGTCTGATCCTTAATATATTTCCTCTGAAGAAAGTTTTACTGATGATCATGGGAGTTAAATTTCAAGGAAGACTCTTAACATTGCAGACTTATTTTAATTTTTAGTATATTGCAACTTTCCTTCGTAACCATAGTGGCTTGTCAATATTTTCTTTCGGGAGGGAGGGAGGTGGAATGGCAGTCAGGGGTAAGCTACTTGCTAGGGATGCAGAATATTTTCTCTTTTCTTTTCTTAAATGTATTTATTTGGTTTTTCAAATTAAAGTTTTACAGAGATATATCAAGCATAAATCATAAAAACAAGATTCTATGGAATCTACTGGAACGCCCTCCCAACAGATGTCAAAAAGGAAAACAACTACCAGACTTTTAGAAGACATCTGAAGGCAGCCCTGTTCAGGGAGGCTTTTAATATTTAATAGATTATTGTGTTTTATTCTTCTGTTGGATGCCGCCCAGAGTGGCTGGGGAGACCCGGCCAGATGGGCGGGGTACAAATAATAAATTATTATTATTACTGGACTTCCATCCTCTCCTTTGTGTGTCTGTGCCGACCTGTGGAATGATGCCAGTACCTTTAGTAGCGGCAGCCAGCAGGAAGCCTCAATTGGGGTCAAATCACCATGTCGGTTCAAGAGGTCTGCCTGGCCCTCAACTTTTTGGCCTCCTTAGGGCTTGGTAGGGTTGCAGATGTACTGGTGGCCTTGCTGTTCTATAAAGGCCTACAGGGCGGGGGTTGCAAACTGCACATTTATTCAAAAACCGAGAACACGATCTAGTTACCTGTCGTGTCAGCTCCCCTCCTCCCTCCCTCTTTGTCTGCTCAAGGGAGTTTCCCACCACGGACCCCCCTCCCACCAGCAGCTCTCTCATGAATGGACAGCTGTGCTTGCTGCAGAACTGGCTGCAGAAAAAGCAACTGCTCGGCCATGAAGCGTGTAATGTATATTAAAGCAACTGTATGGTGTATGCCTGATTTTCGTCATCCAAAGCACTACTCTATTCTGAACTTAAAAATGGAAAGCGTAGTGCTGGTGGTCAACAAAAGAGGTTTAAAGACTGTCTTAAGGCAAGTTTTAAAAAATGTGGTATAAACACCTCAATTGGGAAACACTGGCCTTTGAGAGCTCCAATTGGAGAACAGCCTTTACCAAAGGTGTCATGGACTTTGAGGACACTCAAACTCAGAACGCAATGGAGAGACGTGCTAAGAGGAAGGCACGCTTGGCAAATCCACACCGTGATCAACTCCTGCCCAGGAACCAATGTCCCCACTGTGGAAAGACGTGTGGGTCCAGAATTGGCCTCCACAGTCACTTACAGACTCATTGTTAAAACCGTGTTTATGGAAGACAATCTTACTCAGCTATGAGTGATCGCCAAAGAAGAAAGAAGAATAATTGTGTATATTAAAGAATGCAAACTTTACAGGAGGGGTATGAGGGAGAATGATACAGAAGAGTAATTTGAAGCATGTAGAATTCTTCCCTTGCCGACAAATTCCTGGACACATGCTACGAAAACAAGCTTGAAAATATCACACAGGGAGTCCCATCTGTTTCAGATACAGAGTGCTGGCATTTCTAGTAGCCCTTGTTTATGTGGAGACACACTGAGACTATAACCTTTTACACGACTGTAAGAGGCCTCCGTGTCACTGTTGCTATATTTCTTATCTGCCCTTACTATGACGTCCCATTGTGATTATTAATACTATTTGTTAACTTATATTTTGTCTGCAAGCCTATATTTCTCCTGTCCTGGTACATTTAGTAAACTATTCGAAAAAAGCACAATATGCCCAGTCAAAGTGCCATTTGCTTTTATGTGGTATCTGTGCGAGCCACATTATGAGTACTGTACATGCTTCAATGAAACATACACAAAGGGGATAGGATGTTCTCTACGGCGGGGTGTCTAACCTGGTGCCCTCAATATGTTGTTGGACTCCCATCAGCCCCAGCCAGTCTGGCCAATGATCAGGGATGATGGGTAGTCCATCGACATCTGGAGGGCAACAGGTTAGCCACCCTTGGTCTGTGGCATGCACCCTTATCAAACCTAAATGGCCTTGGCCCAGTATACCTGAAGGAACATCTCCACCCCCATCGTTCAACCCGGACACTGAGGTCCAGCTCCGAGGGCTTTCTGGCAGTTCCCTCACTGTGACAAGTGAGGTTACAGGGAACCAGGCAGAGGGCCTTCTTGGTAGTGGCACCCGCCCTCCTATCAGATGTCAAAGAAATAAACAACTACCTGACATTTAGAAGACAGCCCTGTTTAGGGAAGTTTTTAATGACTGAATGTTTTAATGTATTTTTAATCTTTTGTTGGAAGCCGCCCAGAGTGGCTGGGGAAACCCAGCCAAATAGGCAGGGTATAAATAATAAATTATTATTATTAAGCACTACATATTGCATTTTAGTGTTCAGTAGGGACCCAGGTGGCGCTGTGGGTTAAACTACAGAGTCTAGGGCTTGCTGATCAGAAGGTCGGCGGTTCGAATCCCTGTGACGGGGTGAGCTCCTGTTGCTTGGTCCCAGCTCCTGCCAACCTAGCAGTTCGAAAGCACATCAAAGTGCAAGTAGATAAATAGGGACCGCTCCGGCGGGAAGGTAAACGGCGTTCCCGTGCGCTGCTCTGGTTCGCCAGAAGCAGCTTTGTCATGCTGGCCACATGACCCGGAAGCTGTCTGTGGATAAACGTCGGCTCCCTTGGCCTATAGAGCGAGATGAGCGCCGCAACCCCAGAGTCGGACACGACTGGACCTGATGGTCAGGGGCCCCTTTACCTTTACCTTACAGTAGACTTTAAAGCAGCCTTCCCCTACCTGGTGCCCTTCTGGTTTTGTCGGATTCCAACACCCAGGAACCCCAATCAACAAGGCCATTGGCTCCCTCATCTGGAATGCACCAAGTGAGGAAGGATAATGTAACATATACAGCCTTGTGCTCCACAGTCTTAACACATGATAGGGGAAGACAGAGGATGGAAAACTCAACGAGCAGATATGTTCCATGACAATCCTTGTGATTTGCAACCTCAATACCATTAAGAAGTGCTTTTTAGACGACTAAGAGAAGAGTTGGCCACTGGGGAAACGCAGGTTGCTAGTATATATGGTATGATGTCATAGTCATTTGCTGATCGCTATGGAAATACATCTGCAACCAATTAGTTATGTTGCCAGCAAGAGAAGAGGGAACATTCTGAAATGGAAAGCTTGAACAGCACAGACCAAAGGCAGGATTCAGTGTTGATGATTGCAAGAAGAGACTCAGATGATGGAAGTGAACTGAATTTTTAATTCTCAATCACTTTATTTTGGAAGACAATCCTTACAGATTACTCTGGTTATTTTGATGATGAAAAGGCAAACTTGTATACCAACTGTTAGGAAATTGGAAGCATGGTCTGATGAAGCAGCTAATGTCAAAGAACGGCTGTTATTAAGACCACATTGCAATGTTTTTTGTACATTTATTAAATTTTTGAGAACAGTACATTAAATCCAGTCAAAATGGAGGGAGATGTTCCTTCTACAGCAGCGTATCATTTATACATTAATGCAGCAGTGACAATTTAGCACAGTTAGGGTGTAATCCTATATCCTGCAGGACTTACTTCTGAGTAGACATGCCTAGATCTGCACTAGGAGATGACGATTAATAATGAACGTCTAAAAAAGTGGATATATATCTGCTTTGTTGAGAACTTATTATTAGAATAGTGCTGAGAAGTACTGTAAGTTTGTATGTTTGACCCACCACACTTAAAGATGGCCATTATTTAACTGATTTCAAATATTCAATCAAGCTATATGTTCATATGCATGTTGCTAACACATTTAAACAGTAACATTATTCAAATGCGTACTGCGAATATCACAAATACTGCTTATCACCCCCATGCCTAGGCATTAAGGCATTTATATTTGGCACAGCCCAGTCAAAATTATGTATTTATTTGTATACCACCGTATACCCATCAGGCCCTGGGGATCTGAATTTGTTTAAAGTAGCTAGGTGTTTTTTTTCCTACCTCTTTTCCTATCTTGGGCTACAGCTCCCTCCTTACATCATTTATTCTGTTATCACCAGGTTGGGCATCACTTTCCTTTGGGGCGAAGACAGAGGCAAAGAAGGTGTTGAGTAGTTCCGCCTTTTCTCTGTCACCCAATAGCATTTCTCAGTGTTCCCCACGCAGAGGACCTACCACTTGCTGCTTCTTCCCCTTAATTCGGACATAGCCAGTTAAACCTTTATATTATTTTTAACCTCTCTTGCAAGCCTGAGCTCATTCTGAGCTTTAGCCAGTCTGACTTTCCCCTTGCAAGTGTTGGCTACTTGTGCACACTCCTCCTTTGTGATTTCCCCTTTCTTCACAGTGCCACCTGCTCTCACACTCTCACACATACACATGCCACCTTTCAAACATAAGATGGTTATGATCTTCTTGAACTGCTTCTTTTCATTTGTATCTGAAAGGCTTGCTTGGTTGCAGAAAGCTAAACTACATTCTAGTCCACCTAAAACTGAATTCAGTTCAATACTACAGGATAAGGTGTTCTGAAATGGTGGGTTGATCCTCAATTCTCGTAGCTTTTAAAAGAATGCATTGCCCAAGGTGGACGGCAGCTGTAAAAATGAAGCATTGAAAATTAGGTATGTTGTATATAACGTAGCAAATCATGTCAAGGGCATATATGATCTTGATAAGCTGCTGTATGATACATAAATTGGAACTAATGAAGAATGTGGCTTCCTGCCTCTTAACTGGGCTAGCTGCCTAACTCTACAATACTACTTTAGTCTTGGCATCAATTCCATGTTGTTTTAGGACTCAGTTCAAGATGCTGGACTTCACCCATAAATCCAAGCTGGGCCTTCGTTTGCTACCTTTCCCCAAACTACTTTTGAGTATCTGTTCCTGTTTGAATAAGAAGGGCAAATAAACAAGCCATTCTGGTGCTTTTCTCAATTACTGTGACATATATGCTAGTTTCCAAATTTTGTTTTCTTATGTAGAATGAATTCAGGGCAAATATTGTGCTTTTTGTTGGTTCACAATTCTATTCAGAAAGATCTGGATGCCATACAAAAATCTGCCATATTTTTTAGTGAACCAGCCACATGTCCTCCCTGGCTAGGGATGTTTTCTGTGTCCAACTTGGTTCCCAATGATTAGCATTATGGGATGGGAGAGAAATTCAGTTCAGTTTTCATTTTAATGTGAAGCTACGTAATTTTCACTTTCTGAAACCGGAACACAGCTATTCTTTGTAATTCGCACTCCTCCGAATTTTGCAATGATGTTTTCCTACCAAGTAACGTGTCAAAAGGGATGCGGGTGGTGCTGTGGGTTAAACCACAGAGCCTAGAGCTTGCTGATCAGAAGGTCAGCGGTTCGAATCCGTGTGACGGGGTGAGCTCCCCTTGTTCGTTTTCTACTCCTGCCAACCTAGCAGTTTGAAACCACGTCAAAGTGCAAGTAGATAAATAGGTACCGCTCTGGCAGGAAGGTAAACGGCATTTCCGTGCACTGCTCTGGTTCACCAGAAGTGACTTAGTCATGCTGGCCACATGTCCCGGAAGCTGTACACTGGCTCCCTTGGCCAGTAAAGCGAGATGAGTGCTGCAACCCCAGAGTCGGGCACGACTGGATCTAATGTTCAGGGGTCCCTTTACCCTTTAATGTGTAGAAAAGTGTACATATTAGGGGAAAGTGTTCATAGTAACACACATATTAATGGAAATAACATACAAAAATACATTCTATGAGGGGAAACAATTTGAAAAACTAGGATAATGATGAATTTTTGTCAAAATATTCAGAAACTGACACAGAAATCTGGGAAACTGAATTTATGACCGGAACAATGAGTAACAGAGAAGCTGGAACTGACCGACTAACCCATCCCAAATCTTACTGTAGCATCTGTACTATGAAATATTTTGCTGCTTTTACATAAAACCACCACAATATTGCATGCCTTACCATCTTGTGTAATCTCATGGAAACCTGCTATATGGCTTTTTATGTCAAGACCTTTCTAACACTCTTACACTTCCCTTCAAACAGCTTTGCTCAGATCTCATTCTGGATACAGTGAACAAACACTAATTAATCCAGGATCTATAGTTTCTGTGATGCATCTGACTGATTGATTGCAAGCCTTCTTCTTGACCCATACTGTGGACACTTCAAATCCTAAAATGCAGCATGCCTGCGTATTTTCTGGGAGCAATGAAAAATGAGAATTTTTTTAAAATGATCCTCTCCTCCGGATGCATATGCCACCCCGTAATATATAGTTATTAGGGTGGCACACCATAAAATAATTTTTTTAAAAATGTGATGCCTTGAAATGGGGTGTTTGGGATGGAGCTGTTGGAGGAATAAATCAGGGAACTCTTGCCCTGGTCTGCATGAGCAGAAAGGGCTTTGGATGAGACTGTTTCACTCCGCTGCTTTCCAGCCAAAGGTTGGCTTTCTTTGCCCAGTAGTAAATAAACAGAAGGAGGTAAGGGTTGCTTTCTCAGTATCTATTGGAAAGAAAAAGTTATCTCTCTGGGACGTGAGAACAAGGTAGTTTCTGCATATGTTCCAGTCTGTGCATTCACTTGTGACCTGGCTCATAAAACGTGTTGCTATTTTACAGCAGGGTCATGTGACAGGAACAGGAAGTGCCTGCATTTCCTGCTCTCTGAGTTATTTCCAAATTGAGAGCGCAACTTCTGCAACGAATCTCAAACCGAGGAGCCCATATTAAGCAGAATGGGGCAGCGATGCAGGAAAGGGAGAGAGAGAAAACAAGTGGGAAGAAAACTCATGTCCTGTTTTCAGGCTTGCCATAGGCATCTTGTTGGCCACACTGAGAACAGGATGCTGGTCTATATAGCCCTTTAGTCTGATCTTTTAATGTCATTCCTGTTTTTTCTTTTCCTATAAAGTTTACAATGTGAATTCTGAGCTGTGTAAATTTTCTACGGTGTCTTGATTTTTGAGATGCTTATACATAGGTTCACAGGAGTCCTTTCACGAGCTGAAAGAAACCTTTGGAGCCAGCTCCACCCACCCACTCTGTTTTTTTTGGTGATCATGTTTTTGAATTGAAAGTTTCAAGACGGTTCTAAACTTGTATTTTAAATTGTTGTAACTGGCCCTGGCACCTTGCAGTGAATCACAGAAGAAGGGCCAATCAATATAATAATAATTATTATTATAATTATCATTATTATAATAATGTTTTAGAGAGCCTTTCAATCTTATTTTTTTAAATAAAAATAATAAATATGCATAGCATGCAGATAGAAATACAGGAGGTCTGAAAATACATTACAAAGTAATCTATACAAATGCTTCTGCCATACAGAGTGGTTAGTTATTTAAAGGTGCCACAAGACTTTTTTATTTATTTGTTTTTGCTGCAGCAGACTTGCATGGCATCCCTCTGGAAATTAGGGTGAAACAACTTTAGTTTGCCTCTTAATGATTGGAATTCAGGTCACATCACGGAAAAGAATAAGCCATGGACACAACATCTGGGGATATTTTGAACTAGGAGAGGATAATATGACTGAAAGAATGCAACATTTGTGCAGTGTGTTTAGGGCTCTGTCCAAACAGACTTTAACTTACTGATGCTTCTGGAGCCTTTTCTGAACACAACTGTTAGCCAGCCAGTAATCTAGCGTGTTAGTTCTGTTTGGGTGTATGGAACACATTTTGCAATGGCCTGACCTTGCCAGAGATAACAGGGGAGCACATGAATCCTCGGCTGTGGGTTTCTTGCATCTATTGCCATATTAGGAGATTGGAACCAAATGTTTGTCTGTGCTTCAGCTGTATGGAACGGAGGTCATCCAGCACTAACTTCATATCTCCGGGCAAATATGCTCATCACAACTAAGAAGTTTAAGTTTGTACTCGTTCATTACGTTAATGACTGGAGAGGCTAAAAGACTTTGCGTGTGATTTATTGAGTTCTCCAAGACAATGGGAATTCCGAGTGCCTGGTTTATAGGATTTGGATTCGGCTTTAACGCAAATAGCTTGCCGCGTCATGAACATAAGGAGCGGAGATAATTTACGTTGCCTCTTGGAAATGCACCGAAGGTTCCGTGATGGGAACACATTTTAACGTTTAGCAACTGCTCCCAATAATGTGCATTACAGGCTATAAACGTTGTAGTAAGTGGCACAGCCCTGTGATATTTGGGGTGCCTGCTAAACTTTGAAAGGCCCACCACCGTTCAGCTGGTGTATCTCTTGGTGTCTTAATATATGGGATCCAGCTCTGTTATGTCCATATGTGGGTTCTTGCTCCAGGCAATTTAATATTCAGAACAACTCTGCGAATGTGTGTGGCTTCCTTTCCAGTTATCCTGGGATAAGGGAGAAGCATCTTTTACACAACCCATATCTATATATCTATATCTGTTTCTATATCTATCTATACAGTGGTACCTCGGTTTTTGAACGTAATCTGTTCCGGAAGACTGTTCAACTTCCGAAACGTTTGAAAACCGAAGTCTGCATTTCCGGAAGCATTTATGTCCGGAAAACTCAAAATGGAAGCCGCGTGGCACATTTGGCTTCCGAGAAGCATTCAAAAACCAAAGCAGTTACTGGTTTTCAGGGTTCGAAAGCCGAAACGTTCGACTTACGAGATGTTCGAAAACCAAGGTTCCACTGTATATCTATATACAGTGGTACCTCAACTTACGAACGACTTGACAACTGAATTTTTCGACATACAATTTCCTTACATTGTGCTTACCTACGATTTCCCTCTTTCTGTCTTGGTGCTGTGCCCATAAATTCTTTTGTGGTTTCCTCAGCCTTTCTCATGGGTTGGGGAGAGGCTTTTGTTGCACTTACCTTATTTTTAATAATAATAATTAATAATAATAATAATAATAATAATAATAATAATAATAATATACCCTGCCCATCTGGCTGGGTTTCCCCAGCCACTCTGGGTAGCTTCCAGCAAAATATTTAAAATACAATAAAGCACCAGACATTAAAAACTTCCCTAAACAGAATAAAAAAATTCCTTCAGTAGCACCTTAAAGACCAACTAAGTTTTTATTTTGGTATGAGCTTTTGTGTGCATGCACACTTCATCAGATACACTGAGACAGAAGCCACCAGACCCTTATGTGTATTCAGAGGGTGGGGGGTGGGGGTGATGGGAATGGGTGATGGGCTGATAGGAGTGGTAAACCTGTTGATATTTTTATTATTATTATTATTATTTAATATATATATTTATTTTGTTTCGACTCAGACCAACACGGCTACCTACCTGTAACTTCCCTAAACAGGGCTGCCTTCAGATGTTTTCTGAAAGTCAGAGAGTTGTTTATATCATTGACATCTGATGGGAGGGTGTTCCACTACCAAGAAGGCCCTCTGCCTGGTTCTCTGTAACCTCACTTCTCACAGTGAGGGAATCACCAGAAGGCCCTCAGAGCTGGACCTCAGGGGCCTGGTTGAATGATGGGGGTGGAGACGCTCCTTCAGGTATACTGAGCTGAGGCCGTTTAGGGCTTTAAAGGTCAGCACCAACACCAAACGTACTGAGAGCCAATGTAGGTCTTTCAAGACCGGTATTATGTGGTCTCGGCGGCCACTTCCAGTCACCAATCTAGCTGCTGCATTCAAGGTGGCCGAGGGTTTTCATAAGTGTCTACTCTTTTGCCCTGCAAGGCATTTCTCTGTTGGTCTGCATTCTGTGCAGCCTTCTCCAGCTGCTTGCAATTCCTGAAAGCTTACTTCTTCTCCAGCGGGCTTTCCTGTAAGCCCAGGAGACTGCAATAGCAGATGGCATGGTGGCATTCACCTGACCTCCCAACAACCAAGTTGCTGCTGCTCACCGGAAGGGTGACGAGCAAGGAGGGAGAGAGGTTGGCATGATGTAAATACGCCAGCAGAACCAATATGGAACTCTTGTTGGTGTGTTTGCACTGCACTGACCTCCCCATCTCCTTCTTCCCTGTAAGCAGCAGCCACTCAGCTTTTGAGGATCAGACGAATGCTGCCTTCCCACCATGCTGTCTGCTACTGTCCATGATGTGCTAGGCAGCTGTTCATTGTTTTCTTTTCTTTTAGTACAGTATTTTTTAATTTGAAAGAAGTTGGCATGGGAATCTTTTTATTATTCAAAAGGGCTTCCTGCAAATATATATAATATATATATCAGTGAGTGTACTGCTCTCAGATGCTCAATAGTCCATCTCTGTGGCTTCCTGCACTTCAGTTAGAGCCTAGAGCAGGCATGTCAAACCTGCGGCCCTCCAGATGTTTTGGCCTACAACTCCCATGATCCCTAGCTAGCAGGACCAGTGGTTGGGGAAGATGGGAATTGTAGTCCAAAACATCTGGAGGGCCGCAGGTTTGACATGCCTGGCCTAGAGGAACACATAATAAGGTAATTCGTCCCATGGGGCTTTTTCAAATCAGGAAGCTCAGGCAGTAGGGGAGGCTTCAGAGCAATGAATGAATATTTAGCGGGAAGAAAAGCAGACAACACACACACACACACACACACACACACACACACACACACAGTGTTTACATGCAAAAGATTCCTCTGATATTTTGGAACCTCCAGTCTCTTCTGCAGTTCGGCACTGACAATGCTGAATTTACCCATAGGAATGGTTCCAGATAAGTCTTTTTACACTTTGCTTGTCTGGGAAGTCAAATTTAACAGGAGATTTTTTTCTTTTATGACAGCTATAAAATATTTCACAAAGACAGTGCCCAGTCAAAAAATAAAGAATTACAGGCCTGAAGCAAGAACATAGGGTCTAAAGAGCCAATGAACTCTGGAGCTTGCAAGAGTGCATCTATAGTCATAATTTACTCTTTTTCTTTTATGCAATTCACTGATTAGATTCTGCCCAGGCTACTCACTGACCCAACTATTTTTGCAAGGATTCACACTAAGTGACCAGTCTGAGTCACACTGGTGGCTTTTTTTTATTCTGTTAGAACAGCACCATCATGGGAAAAAAACACCCCACCAATCCACTTTTATCTGCTCATAATATTACTTTACCCTATAGGAACTTTAATGATAAATGAATTTTACAATGACAATTCATTATTCCTGAATGAAACCTGTGGGAGGGATCAGATTGCTTAGAGTGGATGCGTTCAGCCAAATGTGTTCAGTCTATGGCCCTTTAGGGTCTCTCCTACAGCCCCCACCCTATCCTCCTGTTGTTATCACAAACATTAACAACACTGAAAATATGAAAAAATCTATAGAGATGATGGCTCAGCAGCTGGGATGCCCATTTCTGCTTTGAAAAAATTGTAGAGTTGAGGAAGGATATGGGAAGAGTTTTATTAGAGCTGCTAAGTCTGCATTTTCCCAGATATTACTGGGATTTCAAAGGTGGAAGTGATGTCCGGGGAAAATTTCCAGAAGGTGGTGGATCTTAGGCAAGTAAACTGAATGTGTTATTTTGGCATTTTTGGAAGAAGAAGAAGAAGAAAAAAGCTCAATTTTGGATTTTGGGGGTCTTCCTAAAAACAGCTCAACACATTTCAGGGTGTCCTGTTTTTTTTTTTTTATGGCAACCCTAGACTTTCATCTGCTAGCTCTTCTCTTTTTTCCAGACTTAAAACGTTCAAAAAAATACACCAGGGACAAGTGCTTGAGGTGGCAGGATTCCTGGGTGTAAACAGTTATCGAATCATAGAATTGTTGAGCTGGGAGGGACCCTGAGGGTCATCTAGCCCAACCCCCCGCAAGGCAGAAATCTTAGCTAAAGCATCCTAAGCTGGGAGCTGCAGAGGCAGGCAGGCAGACTGTGTGGCAGGCTTAACTGGGACAGGTGCTGAAATGATTGTACAGTGCCATGGTGGGTCTATTGATGATGACGATGACGATACGGGTAGGTAGCCGTATTGGTCTGCCGTAGTTGAAACTAAATAAAAAAAATTCCTTCCAGTAGCACCTTAGAGACCAACTAAGTTTGTCATTGGTATGAGCTTTTGTGTGCATGCACACTTCTTCAGATACCTATCTGAAGAAGTGTGCATGCACACGAAAGCTCATACCAATAACAAACTTAATTGGTCTCTAAGGTGCTACTGGAAGGATTTTCTGTTTTTGTTTCAATGATGATGATGATGATGTGTGCATGTGTCAGAGAGAAAGAGAGTGAGGGAGAGGGAGAGGGAGAGGGAGAGGGAGAGGGAGAGAAGGATAGAGTAAGAGAGGAAGTGAATGGAAGAGAGAGGAAGAACTCCAGATGCAGAAAACTGCACCAGTGCCATCTGTTTTGTACTTATTTATGGCCATACTGAATCAATATAGGCAGACCTCCTACATAAAAATGCTTATAGCTGAAACGAGAATTGCAAGAAAGGCTTTATCAGGCAGTGAAAGAGGGAGGAAAAGAAGAAGGCGTTATATTGCAGAATGCAACATATGCAGATTGCTGTGACTCTATTTTGAGATGCAGTGAACCTTCCCTATTCAACATCATTCCGCATCCTTGGCAGAGGTGTCTCCTAAAATGGAGTTGGTGGTACACCTGCTTCCTTGGGAGGGAGGTTGAGATACAATAAACATGTGATAAATCAGGGGTGAGGAACTTGCAGCCCACCCGATATAAATATTGGACTGCAATTCCCATCATCCCTGCCCATTGGTCATGCTAGCCGGGGCTGACAGGTGTTGGAGTTCCACCTGGAGGGTTGTAAGTTCCCCTTCCTCAACATCAGCAAAACTTGTGTTTCTGGATGCCAGATTTGTATGCTTATTCTTATGGTTGTCAGAGGCTCACTTGGTGCGGTGGAACTGCTAATCCCCCACAGGTGGGATGTTGTTCCTCACTGGGAGGAAAAAGGGGATTGGCGAGAAAGGTTGGCGCAGTGCAAAGGCAACAGTAGGAGCAGATTGGCTCCTGCTGGTGAGTTTACACCACTCTGACCTCCTCACCATGTTGCCTCTTTCTGAAAGCAACAGTGGCCAACCTCCTGGGAAGCTAGCATAGAGGTACTGCCCCACCCTGTGAGCTGCTTCTGATTTTTATATTTCCTAAGAGCCTTTCAGCATAAGGTTCCAGGGTGGGTACTTGTAGCCAGTCAACTTGGAGGACTGATTGGTGTCCTTTAGCAAGCAGTTCTTATGATTCTGGCTCTGTGATCTGTACATACAGCCATACAGGACAAACTGACATGTATGTAGGGACATGGGAGAAATTTGGAATGGGTTGCTTTTTAAGGAGAACCTAACTGGTTTGACCTTCGTGAAATGACACAGAAACTGGAACACAATTATCCCTTGAAAGTCAGTGAACTTTGTGATGCAGTCATCCAAACAAACAAATAAAATGTGTAGAAGGATGTGCATGTTGTTGGAAAACGTGCACGATTGTGAAAATGACATGCATAATGTATATTAGGGGAAATACTTTGCAAAAATGGTATATTAACAGAAATGCACACTAAAGTGCTGGTGATTGTGTGTGTGTGTAAAATCACAACCCGAAGCAGTGATGTGATGTGGAAAAATTAGAAATGGAGAGAAACCAAAAGTGACAGATTCATCCATCCTTACAGGTATGTACACTGAAAATCAGTAGACTAACTTAATGTCTTCCCTGTTTTCCGAGGACTGTAATTCTATCAGCAGCACTGGATCTCACTGCCACTGATTATCCTCCCCCTGCCCCACCTTCCTCCTGCTAGATTCTGTTGGCTTCTCCTGCTTATGCAAAGGAAACACCAGTGGGTACTTTGGAGCTTGTAATCCTTGAGAGAGCATATTTCATTGGAGACATACTCTTCTCTCCCTCTCTCCCTCCCCCCCAATCTTGGCATTCCAGCAGCTGTTGTGAATGTTGTCTGTTCTGTTCCAGCACTGCTTTCGATTGGCTCCAGCAAATCCAATGAGATCTTATAAAGAGAGCTGGCCTCTCGGACAACTCCCCAATCCGAACATCGTCAAGCGTAATCTACTCTCTCCACTCCCGGCATGATAATGGTCTTCCCTTAGACCAACACTGCTTGGGCCTGGGCAGGCACCAGAAATATGTTCGAAGACATAAAGCCTAGCCTAGTGACAGTATAGTACATATGTAGCCCACACCCTATGCCTGGTGTGCTCTGGTCCATGGGGTCAGGAAGAGTCGGACACGACTAAACGACTAAACAACAGCCCACACCCTAAGACTTGGGGTAGAATTATCCTAGTGCATTTGGAAACAATGAAGCATGGATAGCCAAGGTGGGAGTCAGGGCTGTCTTAAGCATATGCGGCGGTGCCGGGGTGCAAAAATCCACCTGGTGCACCCCCCCCCCCGTTGCACAGAGTTGTCGAGGAATGCAGGCAGGGCAGAGCAGCGCGAGGCGGCAGCGCTAGGCCGGGCGCCTCATTGGATGGGCAGCACACTCTGGGCGGGCCTCTCCTCGGCCCTACACCAATCCCTGGCATGCAGGAGGGCGGAGCCGGCCGCCCGCCTCAGCAACTCACTTGCCCCCAAACTTGTGGTGAAGAGCTGCCCACAGCAGAAGAGCCCGGGCGGTGCTCCAAAAGGCTGGCTCTTCCCCGGACTCCAACTCTTGGGCCCCGGACTCTCAGCCTGGTGCCCCTGAGAGCCCTGCGCCCGGGTGCCCCGCACCCCTAACGCCTATGGTTAAGACGGCCCTGGTGGGAGTGCAGCCCTGGCTCTTAGTTCATGTGCCCTCCTGCTTCTGCCCTAGACTCTGCATCTCATCTGTGCATCACATTGACCGCTGCTGCGTTACAGGAACGTGATCTGAAAACTGCAGGCTTAAAAACTGCAGACCAAAGGCCTGCTGCATTGCCTTTGGAGCGATGGGTTAATAATCTCTCGGCACATCATAAGCCCACAAACAATCTTGCTGCATAGTGTGCGTGGTTTGAAATAACTCAGGACATTCCTGCATCCTATAATTTGGGGGCTAGAAAATTCTTGGAAAAATTAGTGGAGCAGTGTTTCGTATGTAGTGAGTTTCTATGATCTCTTGAAGAACAAACACACACACACACACTAAACCAAACCACAATTCCTCCTTTGGTTGTCAAAGGCTTTGCAAGAAGGAACTCTAGCAAATGTGGGTGGATGTGGCAGGAAGCTGCCAGTTTTACCCGAGAGAATGGCTCTCTTCTTCAAAAATAGATATGCAACGTGGCACAAAGACCTGTTTGTATCTCAAGGCTGGCATCTCTTTCTGGGTGGGTAGACAATCTGCACAGAAATGGTTATTGTTGAGGGCACTGAGCGTTCTTTAAACTTGGGGGCGGAACTGTGTCCTGATTTCTGAAGAATTTTGCATTGCAGAAACTAGGGAAGGTGGAGAAATTCGATCCAGTTCACATTTCCTGAAACAATATGTGAACCGAAACCCAGCCATCTTTCAATATTTGCACTTCTCTAGGTGTTGCAGTAAAGCAGGCATAGGCAAACTCGGCCCTTCAGATGTTGTGGGACAACAACTCCCATCATCCTTAGCTAACAGGACCAGTGGTCAGCGATGATGGGATCTGTAGTCCCAAAACACCTGGAGGGCCGAGTTTTCCTATGCCTGCAGTAAACTTCTCCGGCCAAGTAATGGAGGCAGAAATGGGTGGCGTATGCATATAAATGCACAGATTGGTGAAAGTAACGTACAAAATTGGGAAAGTGGCTTTTCAAATTAGAGAAAAATTGCAGACCAAAAATGTGTATATTAAGAGAAATTTGCACCAAATGCTGATGATTTTTAAAACAAAACTTTTTAAAAAGTGAAATAAAATTGCAAACTGGTTTGGAAATCTGGAGAGCTGACCTTAAGACTGTGAAACCAAGACAGACAGGCAGACAGAGAGCAATCTTGACGGATTCTCAAGCACACACATTTAGTTTGCAGCGGTTTGTTGGCTCGTTTCTATTTTGGGCCCACCTAGGGGATGGTAAACCCAGCCCAGAGGAACACTGAAGCACAATAAGATTTTGTGAAAAGAGAAGAATTGATAATAATATGCAGCACATCTTCTCCCTCCTGGCTCCACCTTGAACATTTGTGCGTGCAGTGTTTTTTTTTTTAACTTTCTCTTTACAAAATGGACTCTTGCAGTCCAGGTCCTTGGAGCATTGTGAGACAAGCCATGTGTTTGTAGCTAAGTTATGCTATAATCTCCCTTCCTCCCCAGACACCTCTTTTATAAATGGAAACTTGTCACGAGGCCTCTGAGCTGGCTTTGGTGTGTGTCTGTTATAGAGTTGCCCTATTTGAGTTAAAGGTAAGCTATGACTACGGTCATTGCCCTGCTCTGTGCAACATCAAACTAATTGAGTCCATGACTAATGAAACGGTACTTTTTTCCAGGGGGATTTTGCAGGAATGCCTGAGGGATAGAGCTAAAGGGAAATTAAAAACTAAGGCACCACAAAGGGCCTGAATTGTAAGCTACCATGCACCAGCATCATAGCCAACTAAAATTATATGTCTGCAGCTATTTTGCTTTCGAAACTACAAATCAGCAAGAGGGGGAAAAAAGCAAGCATATGCCACACGTTAAAAATAGGAATGGGGGACCGAGACCCTCCAGACGGTGTAGCTAGACTCTAATTCCCATCAGTCCCAGGCAGCATGGCCAATGGTCAGAGATGAGTTGCAGTTGGAGACCCACAACACCTGGAGGACCACAGACCATTCTCTAAGTGGACACCTTGCTTCTATAGAGAGGAGGCATAATGTAGCAGAGGGATCAGCCAGCTTCCTTGGCATTAAAAAGATGGACCTAAGCTGCTCAAGTAGCACTGGCTGTCTATGCGTTTGACCAAATGGAAGTTCTCATACAGAAGACAATAGTGACACAGATGCTTTCATTCACGAACTGGCCAGAAAGCTTAGCTGACTCAGAAAAGAGTTGATTGCCACTTCCTCCAATCCATTTCTCCACATCGAGCATTTTAATGGGCATTGCCATTCAAATGGTGTACATGCACTGCAGCATGTGATCGATTATGAGGAGCGGGGCTAACCTGCCTCCACCTCAATATTTTATTCAAGATGGCATCCCTGTAAGCATGTCTGTTCAGAACTGGTAAATTAGGACTGCCATATGTCTGGGATTTCCCAGACATTACCGAGATTTCAAAGGTGGAAGTGACGTTCGGGGGAATTTCCAGAAGGTGGCGGTTTGTAAGCTGGGAAATTGCTCAACACCTTTGGGGTTTGTCTTTAAAAAGCTCAACAACTTTCAGGGTGCCCTGGTTTTTACTTTTTGAAATGTGGCAACCCTAGGTAAATAGATTTTATTTTTACTCACCATATATTATCTCTTATCTCTTCTACCGTGTTTCTCATATTATAAGACATGTCTTATATTTATTTTTTCCTCAAAAAAACACACTATGGCTTATTTTCAAGGGATGTCTTATTTTTTTCCTCCTCCTCCTGCTGCGGCCGGCATTGCTGCTGCGCCTATCACTATGTCTTATTTTCGGGGTATGGCTTATATTCCTTGAATGCTTAAAAATCCTGCTATGGCTTATTTTATGGGTATGTCTTAAAATATGAGAAACAGGGTATTATTATTATTATTATTATTATTATTAAATTAATATACTCAACCAATTCTGTCGTACAGTCGTACCTCGGAAGTCGAATGCCTTGAGAGACGAACGTTTCACTCCTGAACGCCGCCAAACCGGAAGTGAGTGTTCCGGTTTGCGAACGTTCTTTGGAACTCGAACGTCCACGCAACTTCTGTGGCTTCCGATTGGCTGCAGGAGCTTCCTACAGCCAATTGGAAGCCCTGCCTTGGTTCCCAAACATTTTGAAAGTCGAACAGACTTCCGGAACGGATTCTGTTCGACTTCCGAGGTATGACTGTATTCAGAAGGGCATCGTGAAGATTCAGATTCACATTCACAACTTTCCCCACATACTTATCTACATTGCTGCATTGGTTCCTTAGCCTACAACCGAACCTTGCTGCAATTGGCTGCAAACACTTCTAGTGCCCGTCCAAAGTTAGAGCAGGGGCTGTAGTTCAGTGGCAGAACACGTAGGTGGTCCCTGGTTCAATCCCGGGCGCCTCCAGGTGTGGCTCGGAAAGTTCATTCTTTGAAATTCCAGTGAAGTCAGTGAAGACAACACTGAGATAGGTGGATCAATATCCATCTTGGTGTATTTCAGCTTCCTTTGTTAGGAACTGGCATCCACAAAGATCAAGGTAATTAAGCAATCTGATATTATAAAGCAGTGTGGGGGTTTTCTTTCCTGGGATATTTGAAACAGCTGGTCACCTCTTCCTAATTAAGTATTCCCGTCGTGTTCAATAGACCTTGTAATAGATTGAAATGGAGCTGCCATGGTTCTTCTGCATGGAAACAAAGGCAAAGGGGGAGAAATTAGCTTCCGTTTGAGTATTTTGCTTGCTTGGAAACTGAGAGGCTGCAATATCTCTGAAGCAGAAGTGCTACGTTGGATAAAGATATCTAGATCGCCTGAACTGAAGTAACAGCTGTACATTGACTGGCAATAAAACAGGCATCTGGCTTGCTCTCTAAACTTGCAGAAGAGAACCAAATGATAGATCTGATAGATTCCCTCCTCCATGGTTAATTTTCCTATATAGCATTGAAGGTGCTTTCCTATTGCAATCTCAATAACTGAATCTTGTCGGGAGAGAAGGACCGCTTATAATAGTTTTGCAGTGTGTAAATCGTCTACCTCCATTTCTTATTCACACAATCTGCTTTTCAGTTTTGTTGGCTGGCACGCACGCACACACACACACACACACACACACACACACACACACACATTCTGTTCCCCAAACTAATGTTTATTCAGTGTTTTCCAAGCATATCATTCCTGGAGTGAGAACTTGTTGGTAAGATGTAGAAATGGTTACTGCCAATTTTTAGAGCGATGAAAAGAGGATGCTTATTTCAGAAAAGCTGACACAGCTTTACCTATAAAATAGCAGCCCAAGACATCTGTTTTCTATAAACTCATTGTTATCTTTACTGTGGAGCTTAAATCATGATGTTATTTTTCCTGTCCTTTCACGTATGGCATTTAGGGCTAGTTCAAATTCTCAGAAAGAGAACATGCCACACTGTTCTTGGGGCTGTAGTAATTGAGAAAGCAGATTGGGGATCATGTTCTCCCATATTCAAAACTCCCTGCATGTGGAAATCCAGGTTTTTAGTTTAGGCTCTTTAATTTCTAACACTAGAGACATTCACATATGTAATCCCTTATATGAAATCTTAGGTGCTTCAGTCTCAGGAAGTTTGTACAATGAGTTTTCATTTCTTTCTAAAAATATATGTAATTAATTTGATGGATTTATATCTAGCCCTTCAAATAATTGGGGTGGTTTAGGAAAAGAACCCTGAGTGTTTTCCTCCTGAATGGATTCTAAGGGAAACCCTTATAAGATTTCTTACTCACCCTGCACCACAAGGACCCAAGCCGGCCAACAACAACAACAACAACAAATTATTATTTATACCAGGCATCTCCAAACTTCGGCCCTCCAAATGTTTTGGACTACAATTCCCATCTTCCCCGACCACTGGTCCTGTTAGCTAGGGATCATGGGAGTTGTAGGCCAAAACATCTGGAGGGCCGCAGTTTGGGGATGCCTGATTTATACCCCACCCATCTGGCTGGGTTTCCCCAGCCACTCTGGGCGGCTTCCAACAAAATATTAAAAATACATTAAAACTTAACAATATAACACAGTATTGAACTCAATTCAATCAGTATACAACAGAATATAAAATATTGAAAATCAGTTATGAAAATTTGCATCAGAAGACCAGTGTTGTTAAATCAACCAACCAACCAACCAACCAACCAACTAACCAACCCACCCATGTATCTGATCAAACCCATGCCAGGCTAAAAAGGTGCATCCTCAGCAAATGATAAAAACTGCACAATAAGGGCAGCGGATGTAACTGTAGGCAGCAAACTTCATAGCTTAAGGGCTGCTCCAGAGAAGGCAATTCATGAAATGGAACTGCTGATTCAATCAGTCCATCACTTTCATCCCCAAAGGCAGAAGCCACAGTGTCAGGAGTATGGGCAGGAGTCAGGCTCTGGGGCCTGTAGTGCTTTGCAGGACTGGGGCCTGCCTCAGCTTGTGCTGGAGAAGCAAGGAGTGGCCACTCAGGTGAAGACCTCAGCTTGTGCTGGAGAGGCAAGGAGTGGTCACTCAGGTGAGGCCACTTGATACCTCACTGCACCTGGTGACAGGAGCTGGGAGGGATAAAAGCTCAGCATTTCCCTTCAGCTCTTTGCCACAGCAACGCTATCCCTGCCTGGTTGCCTCTGGCCTCTTGCTCCTTGGACCCTTGCCTTGCTGACGCCTTGCTCCTCGACCTTTGCCTTGCCGACGCTTTGGTCCTTGACTCCCAGACCTTCGCCTCTGCCTTGCTCCTTGACCCTGCGACTGCCTGCTGTGGGACCCTCAGCCCTGCACCTGCTCCTGCTTCTACACCACCATCTTGCCTCTGGTCCTGATGTCCTCAGCCAGGGCTTCAACCGCCCGCTGACTGGACTGTGACACACAGCTTTTCACTGCTTGCCCCCTTATTTTTGTGGGTGGGTGGGAGTTAATATAGCCAAGTGACAAAAGAAGAACAAACAAGGTATGTCAGAAGCAGGGGGCAGGCTTGGCCCTTATCCATTAGTGTACGCAACAAGGATCTCTTTAATTTCTCCTGTAGAAAGTGGTTGTCAATCACTTCCAAGAAAAGAATCAAACCAGTACACTCAGGGAATACGATAGTCATTGTTGACACCCCTGCCTTACCTTGAGATACTGCCTAGCCCCATCTCTCGGGCATCCATCTCACGGAGTTCTTATATTCTTCTTCTTTATTAATTTATAGCCCATTTCATGCCAAATTAAAACAAATTAGAAAACACAGTAAAACGACCCCAGTGAAACATTAAAATATAAACACTCACAATTAAATTTTTGCAACAAAAGTCCCATTAAAACAACACACTAATTAAAACGCGCAGTTGAGTTTGAGAGATCAAGGGAATGCCTGTGAAAACAGGTATGTCTTCAAAGTGTGTTGCATTCATGCATGGCTATAATTGTTGAGAGTCATCAGCTGGTGGGTTGGGACAGATGAGCGGGTCACATCCTGATCTAAGGTGGGTCACAAGAGGAGCACTACCACCACCATACAAATACATGGTAAAAAAATTAAGAAGTGGTCCCCCCCCCCAAATCTGATGGTGTTCATTTTTCCACGTCAGCGCATGAGTGCTGGTTGGCAGATGCGCTTAAGGGTATCTCTGATTGGTTGCAGTTGTACATGTTTTGGTGATGAGGTGTCTTCAAAACCACATCATGTGGCAGTTAAGGCATTGGGTCTTGAAGGACAGCCACCTCGGTAGATTAACATCTTGGGGGGGAGGAGCCACATTTCTTGGCACGTCCCTGATGCTGTTTCAGCCCTCCGTCAGGAGGCTAAAATGGATATACACCCAATATTGTTGTTTAGTTGTGTCCGACTCTTTGTGACCCCATGGACCAGAGCACGCCAGGCACTCCTGTCTTCCACTGCCTCCTGCAGTTTGGTCAAACTCATGTTCGTAGCTTCAAGAACACTGTCCAACCATCTCGTCCTCTGTCGTCCCCTTCTCCTTGTGCCCTCCATCTTTCCCAACATCAGGGTCTTTTCCAGGGAGTCTTCTCTTCTCATGAGGTGGCCAAAGTATTGGAGCCTAAGCTTCAGGACCTGTCCTTCCAGTGAGCACTCAGGGCTGATTTCCTTCAGAATGGATAAGTCTGATCTTCTCGCAGTCCATGGGACTCTCAAGAGTCTCCTCCAGCACCATAATTCAAAAGCATAAGTTCTTTGGTTATCAGCCTTCTTAATGGTCCAGCCCATTGTGGTCCAACCCAATAACTGAGGCAAAATCCCACCTACACCTGTAACCAATAACGTTGTGGCCATTTTTAATCCACACCGTTGTCTGTTTGAGTTTGTTCTCTCATCCTGACTGCCAGGGTGAGGGTGGCACTGTGACTGGTGCCACAAAGGTTGAAGAAAACTGGTTTAGGGGGCACAGAGACGCATTATCTCACAGCTGCAATCTCCTTGACTTCCTTCTACACAGCCATCGCAATGGTAGACTTGTAGCTAATATATCATTATGATATATTATTTTTCGACTGCAACATTGGCAATGGACTATGTTCCTCATTGCAAAACCACATCCAAAGCTCATGGTGGAGATTTCATACAGCAATTTGAAGTGTGGACTACTGCCTTCACTGGTATGAATTGACTGATGTATCAGTCTTGCTGTTGCTGGCATCCTGCCGACTGATGCCTACATATGGGTTAGGAGCTGACCTATATATCCATTTCTCCACCTGGAGGCTGCTTTTGTGGGACTACTGCTCCCTCTTTGACCCAACTGTCCTGCCACATGGTCCACTGTGAATGCATGGGAAATGTTCTTGTCAATGCCAGAAGTTTTCAGAAGTGGCTGGCAGTGATGTGGGCAGGCTCCACAGGGTTCAGAATGGGCATAGTTGATTCATTTTATACCCACGGCATACTGCAGCCTCCACTTGGAGAGGATGCGAGGTGCTGACTGTCCCTGATTTAAAGGATGCAGCAGATATGCTAATCATTTAGCACAATTGATTTATATAATTGACTTGTAGTGCAAGCTTCAAGCTCTGTTGCTTCCTGCTAGACATTGGTATGGCTGAAAGGGGCCATTGTGAACCCTACAAGACAGTCTGGGCAAATGGCAGGGATCTATCTTCATTTATCTAGGCGACCTGCAATTTGTCACTAAGGGCCAAAGTCATCATTGACTTAATTATGATGCATGTATCTCATTTCCCTTAAATAACTACAGGTGTGGAGGAGCCAGATTTGTACTGGAAAGGCGACTCACAGGAAGGGGACTGAAGAATAGGCTTATCTCTTCATTCCTCCATGTCTAGTGATAATATTGCCCTCCTTGGGTGACGAGGAGCCTTGAAGGAGGGGAGTCCCCATTGACATTAATATAGGCTCCCCCTTCTGAATCCTTGTCACCCAGTGTCAGGAATGAGCCAGCTCCAAGTGAAGGTTTGCAGCCAACGGCAGAAAGCAGCCAGGAACAGAGAGGCTTAGATGATATTCAGGCAGGGGAGAGCCGGCAGCTGCAGACTTTGGCTCTTCCTGACCTGGACAGGCTGGCTGATAAGGCAGTAGCTGAGAGCAGGCTAGAACACAGCCAAAGTTCGCAGGAAGCATAAAACGAATCGAACAAATTCAGAGACAGCCTCTCTGAAAAGGCAGAGGTTGGAGCTGATTCAATAAGTCCACACAGTTGGCGAAGGCGAGGGCTGCTAGACAGGAAGCAAAACAAGAGATGTAAGATGCAAAAGGTCAATATATTCTGCCAACACCATAAAGAGTCTTCAGAAGGGTCATCTTGAGTACTGATGCCGGAGGCTTTGTTAGAGTCGTAGGAGCTATCTGTTTGTTTTTGCAATAAATCCTCCTTTTTAATTGCCTCCGCTTACTGTGTTATCAAGCTGGGGACCTGGACTCCTGATACCCAGGGGTGGGGGTGGATCTCTGTTTTGGTTGCAGAAGGGTATTGAAGAGGTAAGCACCTCCTCTCTGTGTATCACTTTCAGAGTGAGAATTGAGCTCCGCTGTGCATCTAGTTAGCCATTTAATGAAAAACAAGGTCTGTAACTGAATGTTATGCTTAAGTGAACACTTATTCTGAAATGTGCAGGAAGCTGAACTTGCTGGGGCCACAACCACCATTTGGGCATGCTGAATTCTTCAACTTTCAAACTCGCAAAACGAGGAGTGCTAAAATGTTGTAATATGAATTGGGAATCCAAAAGAGATTTTGATTAGATTAATATAATTTAGTTTTGGTTGGTAAGTCAAATGTGTGTAAAATTGCATAGAAATGATTAAAAATGATTGCCAAGTACTTGCAGTTATATATATTTTATTGTTGTTGTTGTTGTTGTTGCTGCTGTTGTTGTTAAGCATTACCTGACATTTTTCAGAAGAAAAAATTAAAATTCTTTGGATTTCAGAAGGCAGTTTATGTGCTTCTTCGCCACATGGAATTACCAAGCTAAATTCAGTCAGTAGAGCATGAGACTCAGTCTCAGGGCCAAGGGTTTGAGACCCGTGTTGGGCAAAATATTTCTGCATTGCGGGGGTTGGAGTAGCTGACTCTCATGGTCCCTTCCCACAAATTCTCTGTTTCTATGATGCTATGTTAAATGTTGTCCAGTCACAAAAACAAGAACAGTTTTGAATTCCTCACACCCAAAAATGTATTTTTAAGATCCTTACCCCCTAAAATGACATGCCCTAATGTCACCAGAGAGATATTTCTGGATCTCAGAGGATTCACGTCCTTCATCAGCCAAGTGGCTTTGCAGTAACTGATCTTCTTAGCCTTAGCCACCTAGCTGTACGTAAAGTTGTATATCCACACTATTTACAGGCTACCAGTCATTGTCCTCTTCTCCAGGGACATAAAGCACTGTTGTTTGGGAGCATGGGATCTCTAATGGAAAATTATCAGCACCCTCAACAAAGGAAAAATGTCACTGTTCCTTCAGGGGAAACTGTGGCAGATTGGTGTAGAACCAATAAAAGTTCACGGTGTGTACATACCCATATGGTATCCTGCATCACAGAGTTGATGTGAGGTCATGGCAAACCAAGAAAGTACTTTTGAAATTTGAAGTGCTACATGCAAACGACAAACAACAGAGGTCGGCCTCTGGTGCGTGCAAATTTTACTCTTTGAAACACTCCTTTTATATTCATTGTTTGCTCAGTTTTTAGCCTAAGCAGTGATGTGTGGGAGACTGAAACCTTTGAAGAATTGCTCTCCAAGTGGTGCATATTAAAAGGGAAACTATAAATAGGAGGGTTAAGTTCATGCACACGGTGGATCATTTATGGGTGGATGTCTGACAGTTGTTGAACAAATTCACCTAAAAACATGACATTAATCGCTTTGGTTATCTAGCTGCGCAATGCCATCAGGGATATAAATTTGTGACATGACAGCTTTCACTTGAAGAATGGGATCTTTCATTTAGAAGGGGAAAGTTTGTTTTTCTTCAAAGAAATCAGTGGTGCCTGGTGTTGTTGTTTTTTTGCTAATGGTAGAAGCTGAGCAGAAAACTCTAGAACAAAAGTTTAGGCTCGAACATTTGGGAGCCGAAATCCCAGTTACTTTGTTTCCCTACTCAGATCTCAATGAACGAATTGCAATAATATTTGAAATAGGAACAGCTGCCTAGGGAAAACAACCAGGTTGTTGCATTCTAGTATGCTACCTGCCTATTGTTCTAGGATCCCAAGCTGAGTACATAACAGTAGCCATGCCTACATTTCCTTAAGAAACTTGCCCCTTGGTTTTGTAAAGGATTAAACTGAATGGATAGGGAGAAATAATGAATGCTACTAGTAGGCAGAAGGTTGCCTTTTGTGGTACACAAATAGATGGTAGATGAACTGCAAAGCATATGGTGATTTGTTTTAAAGTGACATCCTTTCCTGAATTCTAATTCGGATATGGATGTTTCACGGAGACTCTCTGTCTGACGTAGTGGAGAGTTCCATAATACTTGATCCCAATGCAAGGAGCCACATGTTAATAATAAGGGCCCCATAGCCTAAAGTAAAACCTTTCTTTCATTTCCTGTGTCCCAGAAACAGTAATCCTAAAAGAGAAAGAACAATAACTAATATGCATGTGTTGAAAACCATTCGACAATCCTGTGATTGTAAAACGACCTTCTTCCTTTTTTGCAGCTTAAAAATAAATTTAAAAATCACCACTGCCTTTAGTTTTGTTGTTATATCTAAATATTGAAAGTGGTTTTTGTTAGCTACAGCAGTTTAATTCCAAATCAGCCTCCTGGAAAAAGATGGCTTTGCAGGTCAATGAATCGTCGTGACATGATCCAAATGGGATTTTAGATTCCAAAATCTGCTAAAAGTCAAAATAGGTTGGGTATGTTAACTCCCTGGGTTACTTTAAAAATGCATCACTGTTTACAAAGGCATTGAGACTGCTACATAGCTACACATCCTAATGGCCTTGTTGTTGTTTAGTCGTTTAGTCGTGTCCGACTCTTCGTGACACCATGGGCGAGAGCACGCCAGGCACTCCTGTCTTGCACTGCCTCCCGCAGTTTGGTCAGACTCATGTTGGTAGCTTCGAGAACACTGTCCAACAATCTCGTCCTGTGTCGTCCCCTTCTTCTTGTGCCCTCCATCTTTCCCAACATCAGGGTCTTTTCCAGGGAGTCTTCTCTTCTCATGTGGCGGCCAAAGTATTGGAGCCTCAGCTTCAGGATCTGTCCTTCCAGTGAGCACTCAGGGCTGATTTCCTTCAGAATGGATAGGTTTGATCTTCTTGAAGTCCATGGGATTCTCAAGAGTGTCTTCCAGCACCACAATTCAAAAGCATCAATTCTTCGGCGATCAGCCTTCTTTATGGTCCAGCTCTCCCTTCCATACATCACTACTGGGAAAACCATAGCTTTAACTATACAGACCTTTGTCAGCAAGGTGATGTCTCTGCTTTTTAAGATGCTTTCTAGGTTTGTCATTGCTTTTCTCCCAAGAAGCAGGCGTCTTAATTTTGTGACTGCTGTCACCATCTGCAGTGATCATGGAACCCAAGAAAGTAAAATCTCTCACTGCCTCCATTTCTTCCCCTTCTATTTGCCAGGAGGTGATGGGACCAGTGGCCATGATCTTGGTTTTTTTGATGTTGAGCTTCAGACCATATTTTGCGCTCTCCTCTTTCCCCCTCATTAAGAGGTTCTTTAATTCCTCCTCACTTTCTGCCATCAGGGTTGTGTCATCAGTATATCTGAGGTTGTTGATATTTCTTCCGGCAATCTTAATTCCGGTTTGGGATTCATCCAGTCCAGCCTTTCGCATGATGTGAAAGGCTAATGGCTTTAGCCCATCCCAATCTCTGGCCTGCTTTCACCATACTGTCTATAAGATTGAGATGATTATTCAGCGAGAATGATTTACCCATCCCTAAGGCGAAAAGCCATGGAAGGTGAAAAACATGTCCATCTAGGGCTGATCAGGACAGCGTGGGAAAATGCTTCTGGGTTCCAAAAGAGTGATCTACAAAAACCTGGGGAAATCTTTATATAGGGTATGGCTGGAGTGTGCTGTCTGCGGAGAGGCCATATCGAGAGGGTCATTATACAGGCCTACTCCAAAACTTGAAATCTCATGTGAAATCCCAAGTCTCGTGGGATTTCCCCTTTTGCTCCCAGTCATCACGAGCAGGAGTGCCAACTCTAGAGGGTGGAGGTGTCTTTGGCCCCTTCAATATTTGCTTGAAGGGGGCCCAGCCCCCCAGTCTTGAGGAGCCCCAGCGTTGGGAGATGTGTGTCACGTCGTGTGTTGTGTGCCGGCTCCCTAATCTTGGGGGCAACCCAGTGCCTCTGATCACAAGAGGCTCTTCTGAAAACCACTTCACTGTTTGCGTCAGCCGCCCTCAAAAGCGTTGGAGGGCCTGTGATGCACTGTCACCCCTCAAATTTACCGCACTTCAGAGGTCTGGGGCCCCTTTCATTCTATGAAAGAAACCTTTGCCAACCTGGGTGACCATCAGATATTTCGGACGACAACACTCACTATTCCTAGCACCAGGAGGGCACCAGGTTGGTGAAGAACGTTCCAGAGGAGGAACGTTTTCAGCTGGATCGTCAATGTGTTTATCATTATTTATTTGTTCAAGTCAGCTCAAAAGTGCTCTCAGAACAGCTTGCCAAAAATAAATAAATATCAGTGTTAACCTGCGCACAAATCAGTTTACTCAGGAGTAAGTGTGTTTGTGTGCCTGCGAGATTGCAAGCTTTGGCAAAAAATGAGAATTGTGTGTGCACTTTCTTTGGTGAGTGGCACTTCCTCTCTGTGTGAGTGGTTAGAATGCTATACCAGGTAGCATTTTACACAATCCTGTCAGAGCCGTGATGTCTTTTTATCCTCAGTACCGTGGGATGTCAAAAAGCCTGCTCTTTGTCAGCAGGGAATAAAAACTTGCTGACTGTGAGCTGGGCAAATCCGAATAGGAAATTGGGAGTCTGAGTTTTTCTTCTTGGCATTGTTGCAGCTTTTCTTGCTGCCCTTTCTTTCTTTCTTTTTTTAAATTTCCCACAGGCCCAGCATTACATTAGGTGAATAGTTTTGCTGTGCAGTCAGCAAGTTATTCATGCGGCTTTTCCAGCTACAGCAGGAGCAAGTGCTGTAATTTGCTCTTCAGCTGAGCATGTTGGAGCTTGAATCAAAACCATCTTCTCTGTGAAGTAGGCAGAACTTTCTAATTAGGAGACGGTATTTTTAGAAAATGGGGGAGAAGGAGGGAAACCATCTAGGTCAAAACGTGAGCCCATTGTGTGGAAATGCATTGGGGGGGGTAGCTAGATACTTTGATTTTAAACTTCTCCTACCCCGCCTCCTCCACAAGCTCAGGATGGAAAAATATATAGAACCAAATGATATATATATTTTTAACCACCACCACCAGCAGCCTCTCAAAGGATCTGCTGGTAAGCTGGCAAGCTGAAATTGCTCTGACTTAACAATGGCTAGTATGGGGTTGAATTTTCCCCTTACAATAGTTATTTTTACTGATCAGATCTTTTAAGTCGTGCTTAATGTGAACCACCACTCAGCCCCAGAAATATGTGAAGCTGAATATTATTTATTTTGCTGTTTCCTATATCCCCTCCCCCGTCAGACTTATTGATGTTTCAGGGATGTACTGGAATATGGAATGGAATTTGAATGCTGGAATGATATCTATCTATCCTGTAGCTGGAATTCCACAAGGGGATTCTTTCTCCACCTAGATTTTATGCAATCTGGTTTGCGCTGGAAGCTGAATGATAAAGGGCTATCTTAAATGCTTAATTCCACCTGGGTGTCTTTGACATGTCCTAATATTATTTTAGAAAAAGGTGTTGGGTTCATTTCCACCCCCAGCAAAATTCAACCTATGTCAGAACGCCATAGCCATCGGTGGCTGCGTACAAAGGACACATAGCTGCCAAGTCTCCTGTTTTCCCCGGGAAACCCCCGTTTTTCCAGCTGTCCCCTGCCGAAAAAACGGATTTCTTTTTTCCCGGTTTATTCTGGCGCGGCAGCCATTTTGGAACTGGGCGGAGCATACTCAGAAGCGACTTTTGATGCTGCTCTGCCCAGTTCCAAAATCGCTGCAGCGCGACTTCTGGTGCGACGACCATTTTGGAACTGGGCACAGCAGCATCAAAAGTCACTTCTGAGCATGCTCCGCCCAGTTCCAAAATGGCTGCCGCGCTACTTCCGGTATGCTACTTTCGGTCCGGTCCCTTATTTTTCAGAGAGGAACTTGGCAGGTATGAGGATAACTTCTCAGCGTTTTGGCAGTGGGGTGTTGCCCCCAATTGAAATGCCTGTGCAAACGTTCATTTTTGTGTGTCTGGCGATGATCTTGGGTTAAGTCAGTTTTGTGTACAGTATTTTCTTAGCAGAGGAAGAGGAGTATGTTATAAGATAACCATCAATGGGAAGATGACTCGGACTGCCGCTTAGCCTTGAGTTTCTTAAAGTCCTTGGACACTGGCCATTTTGGAAGGCGCTCAGAATCTCGAATCAAATTAGAATCCAGCGCGCAGTCTCCTCCTCAGTCCCCTGTCAGAATGTAGGGAACAATGAGCATGTGGCGGAACTTGACTCTTCTCTGCTCCTACACTGGCAATTTTACTTGCTGTTGTGGTGAGGACTCTGTTGCATATGTGACGACACCAGGAAATGTGAACCCCACATTGTCACCCACCACTGCAAACTTCTAGCCCTTCCTTCCAGTGATGGCTGGTGTGTATTGGGACTGATAGCGTGGAAAGCAGAAGGGGGCCAACTCAGTGGAGTCTCGACACATAGGTCGATGGACAACCTATGGCTATCTGGATTTTGTTGGACTTCAGCTCTCACCAGCCTCCATCCAGCATGGGCAATGGCCAGGGATGATGGGGTCTGCAGTTCAACAACTTCTGGAGGGCATTTCTAAGGCACCCGCTAAGCTTAGGCAGAACACTCCTAATGTCTCTCTCAATGGAATCAATAAAAAATACTTAAGGATGGAATAATCATTTTGGCGTGTCCATGAATCTTAGCTGCTAGAATCTCATTTGCAACCTCTGGCTCAGAAACATGGGTGGTGCTGTAGAGTGGCAATAGGATTATTAAGAAGTATGTCTCATTTCTTTGCACGGCACATCTGCGGAGTGTCTCTCGCATAGCAGCTTTCACTCTGATTTATTTCTGCACTTCTGGTTTGTTATGCACAAAGATTAATTCATTGACACTTGTTGTATGAAATTCAGAGGGGGGAAGGTGAAAAAAGTGAAAGGTAGAGGAGTTTGTAGAAGGGGAATGCAGTGGTGCCTTTAATTTTGCTTCCCTCACCACGTCAGAATTCCCTATGGACACGCCTCAGTCGGCACTGATAGGTTGGTGAGGCCTGCCACTTAAGCAGGGCCCCGCCCAGTGCTGACAGCGCAGGGAGGTGGCAGTGGGGAGGGTGCCAGTCTCCGACCCTTGGCCAGGTTACACAGGGCACAGGGCCCGGCTGTAACGCCGCCTACCAAATAAGGTAAGCAGGCTTACCATTTTCTTCTTTTGACTTTATTTAATATTTAGGAATATTTAATATATAGTTTAGGAGGGAATCACATTATTTCTTAATCCCATTTTATTCTTAGCAGCAACCTGGGCTGGTAATAATAATAATAATAATAATAATAATAATAATAATAATAATAATATATTATTTATACCCCACCCATTTGGCTGGGTTTCCCCAGCCACTCTGGGTGGCTTCCAACAGAAAAATAAAATACAACAATTTATTAAACATTAAAAGCCTCCCTAAACAGGGCTGCCTTCAGATGTCTTCTAAAAATCCGGTAACTGTTTTTCTCTTTGACATCTGATGGGAGGACGTTCCACAGGGCGGGCGCCACTACCGAGAAGGCCCTCTGCCTGGTTCCCTGCAACTTGGCTTCTCGCAACGAGGGAACCGCCAGAAGGTCCCCGGTGCTGGACCCCAGTGTCCAGGCAGAATGATGGGGGTGGAGATGGACCGAGGCCATTTAGGGCTTTAAAGGTCAGCACCAACACTTTGAATTGTGCTCGGAAACATACTGGGAGCCAATGTAGGTCTTTCAAGACCGGTGTTATGTGGTCTCGGCGGCCGCTCCCAGTCACCAGTCTAGCTGCCGCATTCTGGATTAGTTGTAATTTCTGGGTCACCTTCAAAGGTAGCCCCATGTAGAGTGCATTGCAGTAGTCCAAGCGAGAGATAACTAGAGCATGCACCACTCTGGCGAGACAGTCCGCCAGACTAAGGTCTCAGCCTGCGTACCAGGTGGAGCTGATAGACAGCTGCCCTGGACACAGAATTGACCTGCGCCTCCATGGACAGCTGTGAGTCCAGAATGACTCCCAGGCTGTGCACCTTCAGGGGCACAGTTACCCCATTCAGGACCAGGAGTCCTCTACACCTGCCCGCCTCCTGTCCCCCACAAACAGTACTTATGTCTTGTCAGGATTCAGCCTCAATCTGTTAGCCGCCATCCACCCTCCAACTGCCTCCAGGCACTCACACAGGACCTTCACTGCCTTTACTGGTTCTGATTTGAAAGAGAGGTAGAGCTGGGTATCATCCGCATACTGATGATCTCTCCCAGCGGCTGCATGTAGATGTTAAAAAGCATGGGGGAGAGAACGCTGAGGCATCCCACAAGTGAGAGCCCAGGGGTCTGAACACTCATCCCCCACCACCACTTTCTGAATACGGCCCAGGAGGAAGGAGCGGAACCACTGTATAACAGTGCCCCCAGCTCCCAACCCTTCTAGACGATCCAGAAGGATGTTATGGTCGATGGTGTCAAAAGCCGCTGAGAGATCCAGCAGGACTAGGAAACAGCTCTCACCTTTGTCCCTAGCCCACCGGAGATCATCAACCAGTGCGACCAAGGCAGTTTCAGTCCCATGATGAGGCCTGAATCCCGACTGGAAGGGATCTGGAAGGGTGTGCCTGGAGTTGTTCAGCAACCACTCGCTCAATCACCTTGCCCAAGAATGGAAGATTTAAAACTGGGTGATAGTTGGCCATATTGGCCCGGTCCAAAGATGCTTTTTTAAGAAGTGGTTTAATAACCCCCTCTTTCAATGGATCTGGGAAGGCTCCCTCACAGAGAGAAACATTCACCAACCCATGAAGCCCATCACCCAGCCCTTCCCAGCTAGTTTTTATAAGCCAGGATGGTCAAGTGTCAAGGAGACAGGTGGTTGGTTTCACTCGTCCAAGTAGCTTGTCCACATCCTCAGAAGTAACAGATTGGAATTGATCCCACACAACTTGACTAGACAGGCCTCTAACACTCCCCCGCCCTGGCCTGCTCCCATGGTGGAGTCTACCTTTTCCCGAATCTGAGCGACTTTATCTGCAAAAAACTTTGCAAAATCGTTGCAGGAGATCATGTGGCCCGTACTGGGCCCCGATGGAGCAGGTGGTTCCACTAAACTGCGGACCACCTGGAAAAGTCTCTTGCTGCTGTTTTCTGCAGATGCAATAGAGGTGGTGAAGAAAGTCTTCTTCGCTGTCGCTACCACCACTTGGTAGACTTGACATTGAGCTCTAACCCGTGTCCGGTCAGATTCAGAATGAGTTATCTGCCACCGGCACTCTAGCCTTCTCAGTGGTTGTTTCATTGCCCTCAGATCCGTGGAAAGCCACGGAGCTGTCCGGGCTCCATGCAATTGGAGAGGGCGCTTCGGAGCCAAACACTCAATAGCCCTGGTTAACTCCACATTCCAGCGCGCCACCCGGGAATTGGCTGAAAGGCCATCAACATCAACATGGCCATCAACATGGGATAAAGCGTTCCCCTACCACTCTCTGGAAACCATTTGGATCCATTAAGTGGCGGGGGCAGACCATCCGAATCAGTCCCACCTCCCTGCAGAGGGGAAGAAGTCCAGTTGCACCAGGTAGTGATCTGACCATGGCACTTCTTTAGTTTTACTTTTACTTAGTGTCAGACCACCAACATCCATAGAGGTAAACACAGGTCCAAGGCATGTCCGCGGCTATGAGTAATTTGCCCACCTGGCACCGTGGTGCTACGTATCCCTTCGGCGCCCCCCCCCGCTCCGTTTCCCAGTGCGGCTGCCACAGGCGCTGCTGCGTGGTGGGCGGGCAGGCACAGCGCGGTTGCCGTGGGCGCAGCTGCGCGGCGGACCGGCCGGCCGGCCAGCGGGCCGGCGGGCGCATCTCACGGCGCCCCCTGGCGGCCCTGCGCCGTGGTGCCCTGCGCCACCCAGCTTGACCATAGGGCCGGCCCTGTTGCCCACAACCTCAAAATGAGCCATATGGTTTTCAGTGAATTTGCATTGTTTTCTCACTACATAATTACTCATTTCACATGTCCAGTGAAAAAAACCTATTTGTTAACTTACCATATTAAAGTAGGATAAAGATGGGTGTGATTAACTACAGTGGAGCCTTGGTTCTCGAATGGCTTAGTTGTTGAACAAATTGGCTCCTGAAAGCTGCAAACCCAAAAGTAAGTGTTCTGGTTTGTGAACGTTTTTTGGGAAGCCGAATGTCCAAGCGCAGCTGATGCGGCTTCCAACTGAGTGCAGGAAGCTCCAGCAGCCAATCGGAAGCCGTGCCTTGGTTTTCGAATGGTTTTCGGAGTCGAACGGACTCCCGGAACGGATTAAGTTCGACAACCAAGGTACCACTGTATTCAATGTCTGTAGCCAACACCAAGCCCCTGTGATTTGGGGCAGAAGTTGTATGAACATATCAAGCAGCCTTAAACCACAAAGCATATGGCACCCCCCCACACACAAAAAATCTTGGCAACTGCAGTTTGCTAAGAGTACTTGTAGCTCTGTGAGGGTAAACTATAGTTCCCATTATTCTTTGGAGGGCATCATGTGCTTTAAATGTATGATGTGCCCACCACCCAAGTGAGACTGTGGGTCTCTTTAGTTCACTGTGTGTTTCTCTTTCCATGGTTCCATCTCTACATTTATTCTCTCCATATCTTCATCTTGTCAACTTTTCATTCAAGCCGTTTCACCTTCTCTCCATGTTCTTTTCTCCATGTTGTTGTTGTTGTTTAGTCGTTTAGTCGTGTCCGACTCTTCGTGACCCCATGGACCATAGCTCGCCAGGCACTCCTGTCTTGCACTGCCTCCCGCAGTTTGGTCAAACTCATGTTCGTAGCTTCGAGAATACTGTCCAACCATCTTGTCCTCTGACGTCCCCTTCTCCTAGTGCCCTCAATCTTTCCCAACATCAGGGTCTTTTCCAAGGATTCTTCTTTTCTCATGAGGTGGCCAAAGTATTGGAGCCTCAGCTTCACGATCTGTCCTTCCAGGGAGCACTCAGGGCTGATTTCCTTAAGAATGGATAGGTTTGATCTTCTTGCAGTCCATGGGACTCTCAAGAGTCTCCTCCAGCACCACAATTCAAAAGCATCAATTCTTTTCTCCATCCTTAAAGTAATTGCTCTTGAGAAGGGATGTGGATGTTAAAATGCCGATTTCTCTAGGACGTCCAGCTCATGCCAAGACGTATCCTGTTACCTTTTGTATGGCAAATCAGTTTAACGGGTAAAGGGGAGATATTCTCGCTTCTCAAATGTGTCTTAGGGAACAACGATTTGGTAGCCAGAAAAATGGCTGCTAGTAATTGCCCAGGGGCCTTCAGATCAGTGATGGGGAAAATGTGGACCTTTAGATGTTGGTTGGGCTGCCACTCCTATCGAATCCGACCGTTAGCCATGCTGGTTTTGATAGGAGCTGGAATCCAACACAATCTATTTCCCTATTCTTGCTTTGGATGAAGCACAGTCTGGAAACTAGAAGGACAGGAAAGAAGAAGCAGTGCTTGCTTTTACTCTCATCCACCCCGTTAATAAAAAATGCTTAAAAAATAAAAAAAGAACATACTGGAGGGCGTTCTTGGTAAGAGAATCTGGGTCATGTCCTCCTCTCTCTCTCCTCTGTTTCTCATATTCCCAGCAATTTTGGTGAGCGATGATTCAGTCATCTTGGTAAAAAGCCATTGGGTAGGTCCTGAGTGAATTCTCAAAGGTCAGCTTCTTTCGCTAATATAAGCAAGCAGAAGATGCTGCTGCAATCGCTGCTTGAAGAGAGCAAGCCCAATGCTTATTGCCCTCAGCATCTCAGCAGTCTTGATATTATATTTACTCCGAGAAGTTGCTTTGGCAGGAAGTCATATTCCGAGGCAAACCCAAACCCAAATAAATGAGAGCCTGGCCTGTTTTCCTTCACTGTGCAATAAGACAATTCCACCTAGTTATTAGCTGGCTTTTTCTGCCACCTAGCGGGAGCACACTAAATTCTTTAAAGGAAATAATTGCAGAAATTCTCCACAAGTCCAAACTTGGCCACAGAATCATAGAGTTGGAAGGGACCACTAGGGTCATCTAGTTTGGAGTCCAGCAATCTTTTGCCCAATGTGGTGCTTGAGCCCACAACTCTGTTCCTGGGGAATAGCAACAATAGATCTTGTGCTCTCAATGGAGGCAGGAGAGATTTGGCCTCCTGTAAAAGCCTCATAAAAAAGGGAAACGGTGAGGTCATTATCATTGCCATTCATACTCCAGAATATGATATAATTTTATTTTAAATATCAGCGTCTCACCTCAGAAAGGATATTGTAGAATGGGGAAAGGTTCAGAAAAGGGTCACCGGAATGATCCCTATGTGGAAAGATCACAGCGTTTGGGATTTTTTTTTATTTTAGAGAAAAGGTGACCAAGAGGTGAGATGCCGAAAGTTTATAAAATTCTGCAAGGCATGAGGAAAGTGAGCAGAGAGAAGTTTTTCTCCCTCAGAATAGAATAGAATAGAAATTTATTGGCCAAGTATCAACCATACTTGGAATTTTGCTTCGACTACATTGCAATGTAAGAAAAACGTACCTCATACAAACACTGTTCCCCTCACAATACAACAGCACAGCGAAAAAACAACATGCCACCAACTGACCTCCCTTTTGCCCACAACTACAGATTCAACAATTTGATGGCACAAGGAAAAAAAGCTATTCCTGTGCCTAGACGTTTTTGTATATAGAGTCCTGTACCGATGTTCGGATGGTACCGTGTTTCCCCCTTTTTAAGACACCGTCTTATAACTTTTCCATCCCCAAAAACCACAGGGTGTCTTATTTTCGGTGGGGTGTATTACCTGTATTTTTTTTATTACCGGTACGTTTTTTATTAAGGTATGATCTGCCCGACTTCATTCTGCATCCCTCCACACTGCCCACTATTGCCCTGGGGTCAACTCACAAACCCCCAGCTTCTCTTCTGCCTGGAGAGAGGGATTCATCCAGGAGTCTTTTCCAATGCTCCACGCTGCAGCCGCCAGTTCTGGGCGGCGGGGAGGCAAGCCTCCTCGGCCAGGCCAGGTGGAGGCCGCTGGCTCAGGCTTTCTGGCTGGCCCAGGAGGGCGCTCCAAGTGCTCGGCGCTGTGGAGCGCTCGGTGCGCTCCATGCTGCAGCTGCCAGTTCCGGGCGGCGGGGAGGCAGGCCTCCTCGGCCGGGCCAGGTGGAGGCCGCTGGCCCAGGTGCTCCGCCCGGCCTGGCCCGGCGCTGCGGAGCACTCGGCGCGCTCCACGCTGCAGCCGCCTGAGGGAAAAGAAGCTCGAGGGCGGCGGCGGCTCCTCAGGGGCTGCTGGCTGGGAGGCAGTTCCGGGCTCGCTCCTTCCTGTATACGGAGCCCAAACTCCAAGGAGGCGGAGAAAGCGACCTGGCTGCCTGTTCCTCTGCGTTTGCTGCGGCTCCTTGCACCTCCCCGGGGCCAAGGCGCCCAGCGGGAGAGAGGGAGAGGGAGAGAGGAGGCGGCGAGCAAGGAGCTTCCTTCCCTTCTCGCCCACCTTTTTGACCGTCCCACCCCCGGGCAACCGGCCACCTCTGTTTGCCTCAGCTGTCGCACACCCTTTCCCCGCTGCGTGCCCCGGCTGGAGGAACGCGGGCAGCCGGCTGGGGAAGAAGGGGCAGTTGAGGGAGGGGAGAGCGGCGACGGGGCAGCTGGAGGTGACTGAGGGGAGAGAGCCCTGGTTTGGGCAGGGCGGTGGCCGGCGGGGCGCTTTTCCTTCGCGAGGTGGGCGCTTCAAACGGCGTTTTTAAACGCCATTTTCCCTCCTCAGGGCTGACTTTGCTGCGTTCCTCCTACGCGTGCGCTCCAGCTGAGCCAGGAACAACTAATTCCCGCGCTCCAGCTGATCAGCACCTCCCTGTTCTTGCTTTGCCCGCGCCTGGGCGCTCTGAGCGCTCCACGCTGCAGCAGCCAGTTTCAGGCCCCGAGCTGGCAGACATGGAGGTATGTCTTATTTTCAGGGTATGTCTTATATTTCTCAAATGCTTAAAATTGCTTCCCTGGCTTACTTTATGACTACGACTTAAAAAAGGGGAAACACGGTAGTAAATCAAACAGGTGATGACCAGGATGCGAAGGGTCTACAGCAATTCTCCCTGCTCTCTTCCTGACTCGAGCGGCATAAAGTGTCTCTATTGGAGGCAAACTAGCACCAATCACCCTCTCTGCAGTTCTTACTGCTCGTTGGAGCCTCTTCTTATCCAGCTTAGAGGCTGTACAATACCAGACAGTAATGGAATTACAGAGAACAGTTTCAATAGTACCTCTATAAAATTGGACCAGCGATTCTCGGGGCACTAGAACTCGTGGACATGCAATGAAGCTGAATGCTGGAAGATTCAGGACAGATGAAATAAAGTACAGTGCACAGTTAAACCACCAACTTGGGTGGTTTTAGAAGAGGGTTGGACAAATTCATGGAGGATAAGGCTCTAAATGGCTACGAGCTGCGATGCCTATGCTCTGCCACCACAGTCAGAGAGAGTAATGCTTCTGAATACCAGTTGCTGTAAACCACAAGAGGGGAGAGTGCGTTTGTACTGAGGTCCTGCTTGTGAGTTCCCCACACGGTGCTGGACTAGATGGGCCATGGGCCGGAAGCAGCACCCTCCTCTTCTGTTCCTTTGTCCTCTTATTCCTTTCAGAGGTTGCTAGGAGTTGTAGCTTTGTGATGGGTAAACTACGGTTCCCAGGATTGGTTGCATAAACAGCCAATGTTCACTAGCAGGGCCGGCTCTAGGGGTAGGCTGGGTGGCGCAGGGTGCCAGGGCGGCAGGGGGGCACCACGCGGCGAAGCCGTGCTGCGTGCTGCACCCGCCCACCAGGGCGAGGGTGCTGGAGCGATCTCTGTACCACGGCGCCAGGGCGCCCGACATGCTTGAGACGGCCCTGTTCACTAGCCCCTGCCCTGATAGGTAAAGGTAAAGGACCCCTGGACGGTTAAGTCCAGTCAAAGGCAACTATGGGTTTGCGGCGCTCATCTCACTTTCAGGCCAAGGGACCCGGCATTTGTCCACAGACAGCTTTCTGGGTCATGTGGCCAGCATGACTAAACTGCTTCTGGTGTAATGGAACACTGTGATGAGCGCACAGAAACACTGTTTACCTTCCTGCCACAGTGGTAACTATTTATCAGCTCGCACTGGCGTGCTTTCAAACTGCTAGGTTGGCAGGAGCTGGGACCGAGCAATGGGAGCTCACCCCGCCGCGGGGATTCGAACTGCCGCCCTTCCAATCGGCAAGCCCCAGAGGCTCAGTGGTTTAGACCGCAGCGCCTGTCACTTGGTGGGTTGTTATTATTATTGATTTTGTTTCCCTTTCCTTTCTTTCTAACACCTGGCCTCCTGTGATTGAGGGAGACTAACTTTGGAAACAATTTCTCTTGCTTCTTTCGATCCTACCATTTTATTTATTTGTTACTTTTGCTTTTCATAGTTTTAAAAAACAGTTTAATGATAGCTATGTAAGCCACTTAAAGTATATGTGCGGATGACAGTACATGTGCAGACGACAGCTTCATGAAAAGGAGTGGGGTGTTCTGGCTGTGGGCATGGGGAAAACCCAACAGATAATGCACATTAAGGGGGAAGACATCGCTGGCCACTCTCTGATGTGTACAGCAACAAGCAAATGCAACTTGAGACAAAGTGAGGCGGTGTGTGTGTGTGTGTGTGTGAGACCTCTCTGCATTTTAAGACACTAAATGCAGGGGTCAGCAAACTTTTTCAGCAGGGGGCCGGTCCACTGTCCCTCAGACCTTGTGGGGGGCCGGACTATATTTTGGAAAAAAATATGAACAAATTCCTATGCCCCACAAATAACCCAGAGGTGCATTTTTAAATGGAAGGACACATTCTACTCATGTAAAAACATGCTGATTCCCGGACCGTCCGCGGGCAGGATTTAGAAGGCGATTGGGCCACATCCGCCCCCTGGGCCTTAGTTTGGGGACCCTGCACTAAAGTGTACATAGACTAAGGCTTCATAAGCATCACACTTTTAAAGCACCCCCCCCACCCCAAAAACTGTGTTAAGGTTGCTGGGAGTTAGTGACAACAGCTGTGCGGGTGCTGCTAGCCCCCAAATGAAAAAAAGCAATAACCCCGACAAGGGAAGAATGGCAATCCAAACTGCTGGACTATGCCGAAATGGCAAAACTAACTGGGAGACTCAGGAACCAAGAAGACAAGGACTTTGTGGGGGGGAAATTTTATAATTTACTTAGGAAACCGTTGTAAGCAAATCAAAACTTTAGCTGGACTATAAGAATGGCTTGTGAAGTAACAAAGATTACAGATAATCTAGAAAAATGAAAATAGTGGAGAACGTATTGATATGTAGTCTTAATTATTGAAAAAAGGACCAATGTAGGGGATGGGGGGAAGTCACAAGATTCAGAGAATCTCTCAAAACGAATACACAAATTGTATGATTGTAAATTTTTATTGATTTCTTTAAAAAAAAAATTAAACTACCGGGGGGGGGGAGAGGTTGCTGCGAGTTGTAGCTACATGGTGGGGGAAACTACAGTTCCCATGATTTTATTGGGGGGGAGTGGAATGGGCTTTAAATGTCTGGTATGTCACAATCTACATTTAGCAGCCTGTAACTTTGTGGTTTATTTGAAAGCGAGCTAGAGAACTTTAACTCAGAAACCTCTGTTTCTGTTCTGAACAACTTCATTTCTGAAGGTGACACATTAAGTGAGCCATAGTCCCGCATGCCAAACATCAGAGGACAGAGCAGAAAGAGGGGTGGCTGCTTGTGTAACAGGAACCATGAATTATCCGCTCATGCTAGGAATCAGAGCTCAAACAACCAGGTTAGATGTTTGTTGTTGTGCAAGCCAAGAAATGAGAGTGTGGGTAGGTAATAGTTAACAACACATCTGTTTCACTTTTTGTTGCTTTCACAATTGGCAGAAGAGCTTTACTCGAGTTAGGGTACAAACTCCAGGGCTAGATCTAGACACATCAGAAAAAGTTTCAGGAAAACAAGTTGTAAACCTCATAATGGGAAATCACATTGCCGAAAGACGGCACTCTGCAGCGCCACCTGGTGTTGCGGTGATATAACACATTTTAAACGCTTTTTTAAAACTAATGTAGCTGAGTCCCAACTTAGAGCTATTACCTTTCTTTTCTTTTTTCTAAATAAAAAAATAATAAGCCATGACTCATGGTTTGTACGCAGCAGGAAGCCAGAATGAATTCCTGAATGTAGCAAACAAGTGAAGAAGCACATGCACCTCACTAGGGGTTGTCATTCTGTCGCCATCTCTTTCTCCCGTGTAGTAAAATGAAGCCACTTACATTGCCTTCTGTTCTCCTTTCTTTTAGAACTAGATACCGAAGAGGTTGCCTGCACGCAGAATGGCCAGGTGTATCTGAACAGAGACATTTGGAAGCCGTCCCCATGTCAGATTTGCGTTTGCGACAGCGGAGCCATTCTCTGTGATGAGATCCAATGTCTCGATGTGCTGGAATGTGAAAGTCCGCAGGTCCCTCCAGGAGAGTGCTGCCCTGTGTGCCCAAACACAGGGCGCAATGGATTTGAAGGTGCTATTGGTAAGATTGCTTCGAAAGTGATAATCGGGGCCAGTTGCATGCTGGAATATATAACATCTTCACTGAGACATGCACACACTTGCCTTAAAAAAGCCAATGCAATTCTGGGCTGCATCAATAGGAGTATAGCATCTAGATCAAGGGAAGTAATAGTACCACTGTATTCTGCTCTGGTCAGATCTCACCAGGAGTACTGTGTCCAGTTCAAGAAGGATACTGACTTAGTCCAGAGGAGGGCAACCAAAATAGTCAAAGGCCTGGAAACAATGCCTTATGAGGAATGGCTTAGGGAGCTGGGTATGCTTAGCCTGGAGAAGAGAAGGTTAAGGGGTGATATGATAGCCATGTTCAAATATATAAAAGGATGTCATATAGAGGAGGGAGAAAGGTTGTTTTCTGCTACTCCAGGGAAGCGGACACGGAGCAATGGATTCAAACTACAAGAAAGAAGATTCCACCTAAACATTAGGAAGAACTTCCTGACAGTAAGAGCTGTTCGGCAGTGGAATTTGCTGCCAAGGAGTGTGGTGGAGTCTCCTTCTTTGGAGGTCTTTAAGCAGAGGCTTGACAGGCATATGTCAGGAATGCCTTGATGGTGTTTCCTGCTTGGCAGGGGGTTGGACTGGATGGCCCTTGTGGTCTCTTCCAACTCTATGATTCTATGATTCTATGAGTCAATGTGGCACGGGAGATGGGCACTTGTGCATACTCACCACACCCAGAACACCTAGAATGGGCACCACCAAACTTGGCCCTCCAGCTGTTTTGGGATTACAACTCCCATCATCCCTAGCTAACAGGACCAGCTGTCAGGGACGATGGGAATTGTACTCCCAAAACAGCTGGAGGGCCAAATTTGGGGATGCCTGACCTAGAACCTAGGGAGCAGTGCAGCTGTATGTGTTTATGATTCATGTAGTCTTTCCTTTGCAGAACAGGCAATAGTCAATTCAGTCCATCTGGTAAGGATATGTTTGTATCAGTCTATTTCCAGTCTCAAGTCTATTCTGCCCTATTGCTGCACAAACCCCCCTCAGTTGTTGTTGTTGTTGTTGTTGTTGTTGTTATTTCTATAATATAATATAATATAATATAATATAATATAATATAATATAATATAATATAATATAATTATTAACAGTGCTTCCCCCTCAAAATAATGTTTAGGGGTACTCTAATTTTGACTCAAGAAACCCACCATTTTATAGTTCAAATCGGGAAAAATAAATACAGTACAGTGGTACCTCTGGTTACGAACGCTCCTGGTTATGCACGCTGTGGGTCACGAGCTCCGCTAACCCAGAAGTAGGTGCTCCTGGTTGTGAACTTTGCCCCAGGATGTGAGCGGAAATCGCGCGCCGGAGGCGCCATTAGCAAAAACACGCCTCAAGTTAAGAACAGTTTCCGGTTACGGACGGACCTCCGGAATGTATTCTGTTCGTAACCAGAGGTACCACTGTAAATGGACAAAAGTACAAAGATTCACAAAATGTTTAAGGGTATGCGTACCCCTGCATCCCACCCACCCCCGAAAAAGCGCTGATTATTATTATATTAAAACACATTTACTCAAAAGTTACCATACAGCTTTGTCCACTGCCATAATATCACAGAGTAACCACTTCAATCCTTAGTCCCTCATCACTGTCCTGTCGACTTGCCAAGTACCCTCAATAGGAATCCAACTACTGATCTGATTTTAAAATGTATTTTCTCTCAGAATATCCATTTCTAGAAGTGTTTTCCCCCTCAAAATATATATTTTAACACACAGAGAGTTGAAAATAGCGTCAGGCAGGGCTGGTCCACACATGAGGCCAGGCTGGTAGGGTACACTAGAGGCAGCAGATCCCGATTGAGATCTTTCTCCCCCTCCCCTTGCCTCACCCCTTCTTCCCTGGTGAGGGGGGGGGGGAGGAAGCCATTTTGGGCTCCACCTCAGGTGTCAACATGTCTCGGGCCGTCCCTGTTGTTGGGACATACGGAAAGCACAAAAACCAGGGGGATCATTCGGTTATGATCCACACATTAGTCTAAGACGTGTGGTTCAGGAAGTTGAGGCTCAAGGAATTCACAACGATAAAATGGCTCAAGCAGACTTAGGTGGAGATATGACTATGCACCATGTGTGAATATGGTGGTGGTGGGGACACACAGTGTAAGGGGGAAGAGAGTATAGAGAACCTCCCCCTCTCATCAGGAGCAGTTCCTCCCCAAGCAGCCATGAAAGTGTGGGGTCTGAAGGGGATAGTCAGGAAGCGGAGAGAGAGTGCCAGGTCTCTGGCAGCATGGGAGAGCCCCTGCTCCACAGGCGGGAAGAGAGAGAGACGGAAAGGGGGGACAGAGAAAAGACGGAGCGTAGACCCTTTCCCCCAGCATCGGAATTACGGAGGAGGAGAAAGGGGAGGAGATTCACTGCCCCAAGGCTATTATGTTGGTCAAAATCGCGCAAAGGGGCAGTGCCGGATTCTGGATCGGAATGAGCAGACATGCATCCAACAGCTCATTACACTGTAAATAGAGTGCACCAATAAAGACTGTTAAAAGACAAGCATGTGGAAAGTCGTTACTCTAGAGTAGTCGCAACAACCCCTGACACACAGTTTGGTGCAGTAGAGGCTGGCCCATTAGAGCGAGTGAAGCATGACCCCGTCAATCTCAGTCTGTCTTCAGCTAGCCCCCCACCCCACCTGCCTTCTTACTAAAAACCAATCCAGGGGGCAGCACTGCCTCCAAAGGCATACCCTCCAACATTTCTCCGATGAAAACAGGGACGTCCTATTCCATAAAACCCCACCCATCTGACTGGGTTGCCCCAGCAACTCTGGACAGCTTCCAACATATATAAAAACATAATAAAACTATACGAGGCTGCCTTCAGGTGTCTTCTAAAGGTTGTATACTGTACAGTCATACCTCGGTTTAAGTACGCCTCGGTTTGAGTACTTTCAGTTTAAGTACTCCGCGGACCCGTCTGGAACGGATTAATCCACTTTCCATTACTTTCAATGGGAAAGTTCGCTTCAGGTTAAGTACGCTTCAGGTTAAGTACAGACTTCCGGAACCAATTGTGTACTTAAACCGAGGTACCACTGTAGTTACTTATCTCTTTGGCTCGAGGGTCGCATAACTCCATACCTTCCAATGTTTCTCTGGTGAAAATAGGGATGTGCTAAGGAAAAGCGGGACCTTCCAGAATCAAATAAAAAAAGCAACGGGATAGCTTTTGTAAATCTGGAACTGTCCCTGGAAAATAGGGACTATCCACCAAAGACCCAATGATAGCTCATGTGGTCCATGCTTGAAGTTTTAGGCTATATTCCCAGCCACATATAGCTTCAGATCCTATCTTCCCTCTTTTCCTCTGGCAACTGGACCAGTGTTTACTCTGTCCTAGATTGTTTCCATGGTAGTTACTCCCCCCCCTCCAGAATTGCTGCCCTGCCGTGCGGTTCATTCTTTATGGAGAATCCGTATGATATCAATGTCACATCATTGCAGTCTCTTTCCTTTTAATTTTGTATAGCAAAATGGTGCAATCTGGCAGGAGAGAAAAAAAAACTGTAATTAAAGTCTTACCCGCCCCCACAACCTCCCATAGAAAGCGAAACTGACAATGGGAAATTAAGAAAGGCTATTCAAGGATAATTAAGAGGCTATTCATTACCAGTCCTTCAGCTGTGGCCAACAAGAAACAACAGTGAGGTCAGGCCTTGCAATCAGGAAGTGTTTCATTAACATTGAAAGGACTTTTGTCGGAATGAAGTTTACTCCTGGATAAACTTTATAAAAGGGCCTTGGTTGTGGAGGGAAGGCATCGTTGGATGATATGGCATGTCGTTCTAATTCCATTTCCACCCAGTTACAGAGAAGCAGTGCCTCAGCGGTGTAAGAGTTCTAGTGGGGAAGCAATGCCCGCCAGATTATTGGCCGGAATGGCAGCAATTTTGTGGGGAGGTGGCAGCAGGGGATTGCGCCTCCCCCCCCCCCAGCAGGTGAGTTGCCGCTGCTTCCTCAGAGAGGGAAGAAGAGAGGTGGCTGTGAGCACTAGCGGAATCAAACTGGTATTTCCGCTGGCGCGTTTGCACCATGCAGACCTCTGCTTTGCCTCTCCCTCTCCCTCCCAGGAAGCAACAGTGACTCAACTATTGGGAGGTCAGATGTGCAGTGGTGCCCCAACATGGCATCTGCTGTTGGGGTCCCCCTACTGAGCATGTGATGGTTTGCAATAGGCATAATCCTGGCTAGACTGGAGAGCTGTGATGCACTATATCTATTTTCATGCAAGAAAATACAAAAGTATGAAGAACAGATGCGTTAGACTAAACCAGGCATGTCCAAAGTCCATTCTGGGGCCCTAATTTGGCCCGCCGGTCGATGTAATCCAGCCCCTGGCAGTATATGTCTATACAGTGGTACCTCTACTTACGAATTTAATGCGTTCCAAACGCACATTTGTAAGTCGAATCCCATAGGAATGCATTGGGAGAAAAAAATTGTAAGTTGAAGTAACCCTATCTAAAAATTTGTAAGTAGAAAAAATCCTATCTAAACCACATCCAAGATGGCGGACGGAGCTCCGTTCATAAGTAGAAACATTCGTAAGTAGAGTTATTCGTAAGTAGAGGTACCACTGTATCCCTGTGGAAAAATCCTCGGCAACTTCAGTCCTAAAAAAAGCTCAACAACTTTGCAGCTAAACCCTAAAAAAATAAAAACGGAACAACTTCTGGGTCAAATTGCAAAAAACAACAACAACTCAACAACTTCAGTCCTAACATGCCCTCATGCATGTTAGCTTCATCAAATGTGGCCCTCTTTATTTGGGCACCCCTGGACTAAACCAATGCTACTGTATTTACTCGAATGTAATGCACACCTTCTTTGGCCAAATTAGGGTGCACATTCAATTTGATGGCACCAGCAAATTTCAGTTTCAAGGTTTTGAAAATTGAGGTGCGCATTAGATTCAATGGTGCATTAGATTCGCATAAATACAGCACTTTCTTACAAAATTCAAACCATACAATTTGTGGTTTTTTGTTTTAAAACAGGAAAGGGTTGTTGAACTGCTGTCTTGGTGATATAGTTCATTTCCTTTGTATGCCCCGAGGAACATAAACTGGGTATTTTACTAATTGTTAAGGGAAAGACCTGCAGCAGAAGGAAATATTTGAATTTCTGACCTTCCTTTATACTGGAAGCAAACCAGATTGTGCTCAAGCATGCCTGGCTTGTGTGCCGAGTGCTGTATTTTTCCCGTGTATAAGACGCCCCCATGTATAAGAGGCCCCCTATTTTTGGGGACTCCAAATTAAGAAAACACCCCTCAGCACTACCTATGTATAAGACGAGCCCCAAATTTAAATCTATTTTTTGGGTTTAAAAAACCCCCTAGTCTTATACACGGGAAAATACGGTAATTCTACCGTATTTATATATATATTTATTTGCCATTTAGATTACTTTTGATGACTTGGAGTATGAACAAGAGATATACAGCTGGTTATTGGATGATGAAGCAATAGGACAAGATATGGCATGCTTTAATAAGCAGATGGGTTGTGAATTTCACAGGTTTCAGGCCAAAGGCTGCAAATTTCACTCACACAAGCGGAAAGAAGATGATGCCAAAGCTGTTGACTGCCTGAATGCTTTTAAATACATTTCTCAACACCTGCCTAAGAATTATATTATGGTTTGACTTCACTTCTGGGCATGTGCTTATAATTAGTATGCATGTTAGAAGTGGCTGGTGCTAAACAGGTTTCCAGCCAGCTGTAGCTCTTGCAAAATTCGATAAAAATGATGATGGGAGGTAGTATTTAGAAAACATTTATTGAATTATTTGTGCTTGCTGGCCAACTTTTGATTGCTAGGTTTAAAGACAAAATATAAATGTTAAAGGAAGCATTCAAGGATCAGCACATAGCAGATTCTGTCTGTAATCCTATAAACGCTTACTTGGAAGTAAGTATCCTTGAACGCAATGGGGCTATTGATTAAACATACATAGGATTGTGGTCTGAGTGCAGGTTTGCAGAGAAGAGTTTTATGCAAAATTGCTTCATCTGTGATATAAGCAAAATAAAATTCTGCATTCTTGAAATAGGAAGTATCTTCCCGCAGGATGGCTTAAGCAATTTTCCAGGTTCATTCAATAAAGCACACATTTATGCAACTGTCAAAATTAGCAACCTGAGCACCAAATAAAGACTGGGGATTTCTGCATGTGACATTCCTCCTCTCCTGCGTTTCCACTTTTCCTCCTTGCATCTTGGCTCCTTTGTTCTCTCCTTTCTTGGTAGCAACACAGACCTTTCTTGGGCCCTTGCTTGAGACTTTCCCTCTTTCTCCATGGCTGCTCCCATTCCATTATTCATGTAACGAAATTCATGCATTTGCCCCTCAGGCCTGTGTTTCTTCCCAACTTTCTCCCCTCAGGCCTCTACTTCTTAAAACGCTTGCCTTTTTATCTCCTGTTTGATTCAGCCAACTGGTCTTTTAAACCCATGAACGTGCTGGCAACTCCAATCACTGTTAGCAGCATGAGAGAAGCTGCCCTGCACATGTTGGAATTCTGATTTTTCCAGGGTTCTGAATTGTGCAAAAGCCTCTATGACTACACAGAAGACAGAAATGGTTGAGAAGTAGAGTTAAAGCGTACCTGTATATTCGCCGCTCCGTGCATGTTTAGCAAAGTCACATTCTGAATGCCTGAATATAGCTCAGAATTTCATCATGGAAATCATTGTCTGTATATGTGCTGGGAACCCACCTAGGCTAATTTCTCTTCTCTTCTCTTCTCTTTCCTTTTCTTCCAGGTAGAGGACGGAAGGTAAGCATTCTCACTTTTCTTTACCTCCCTCAAGCGCTTTGATGGTAATTTGAAAAAAACTTCAAGGAACCTTAAACAGCATACCTCTCACAAATTAATTACAGTGGTACCTCGGTTTTTGAATGTCTCTGTTGAAGAACATTTCAGTTTTTGAACGCCGTAAACCCAGAAGTAAATGCTTCAGTTTTTGAATGTGCCTTGGAAGTCGAACATGCCACGCGGCTTCGGCTGAGCGCAAGATCCTGAGGCCTAGCTGTCAGCTATTGAGTTTTCGGTTGTCAAACATTTCAGAACTCGAACGGTCTTCCGGAAGGGATTGCGTTTGAAAACCAAGGTACCACTGTAATGTGCAAGAGGAAACACAGGGAAGCCACTGAGATCTTTCAGGATTTACGTAGATAATAGAGATTCCTTAGAAAGGCAGGAACAAGTGATAGATACAGACTTTCTGCTGCTGGTACAAATAAGCTGCAACTATTGAAGTCATAGTGGGAGGTCTGTTGGATTTTAAACACAGCAGGAAGTCATAGCACACGGGCTGAAGGATATGTATACCCCTTCCTTCAGTAAATATTCTGAAGGCAAGTACAAAGAAAACAGTTTAAATGATGGAATGGCCTGTCATAACAATATAATCAAAAGCAGAACAGGTAGTATAGAACAGATATGTCCAACAGGTCGATCACAATCTACCGGTCGATTGCGGGGCGTCCCTGGTTGATCCTTGACAATCGTGTTATCCAGGTCAATAAGCCAAAAGAAGCTCAACAACTTTGGGTCTTCCTCTCCCAAGAAAGTTTAACAACTTTGGTCAATACAATGGGTAGATCACAGCCAATTTTTTTTAGTGGGATTAGATCATAGTCTCTTCGAAGTTGGACATCCATGGTATAGAACAAGCGTCACAGAGCAGAATAAAAACTGCATTCAACTGATATTTAAAAAAGGTCCGAGAGCATTAAAAAGTCTCCAACTTGTGCTGGAAGAACACAAGAGTACATTTTTGGGCAGAGCATTGCGAATAAAGCTTCTCACTGCTCATTACCCACCTGATTTTAGAGATGGAGAGCAGGAGACTCTGATGAAGATCTCAAGGTATGGGTAGATACATGCAGGAAAGAGAGGTCCTTTAGGTACCCAGATCCTGACTCGTGTGGGGAACCTATAGGTTTCTAGTTGTTGATTGACTCTGATTCCCACCATCCCTGACTGTAGGATATGTTGACTGGGGCTGATAGGAGATGGCATCTAACAACATCTGAAGGGGCCACAGGTTTCTTCATCACCATCTTAAGTCATGACAGCTGGAACTATGTTCATGTAAAAGGAGATCTCTCCCTGCACACACACACCCCGACTGTGTACTATTGGTGGAGCACAGATAGATTCATTTTGAAGGGGAGAAAAGACAAGAACCAGAATGCACACACACATACCCACCCACCCGCTGTACATCTGGAAGTTTGCTCCCTCTTGCAGCAAAGCTTCTTTCACCCATATCCATGACCAGGCTTTAGGTAACCGCACTGTTTAGCATTTAATGCTAAAAGAGATTTTCAGGATTTCTAATAATTTGGGACCCCCCCTTCCTCTTGCATAATGTCATCATGTGTTTTATGTAGAATGTTGAAAAGCATTTTCTCCGCACAATTTTCTTTATTATCGTGCTGTCAGAAATAACATTTGTTTCCAACCCTGCAGGGTCAAAAAGGAGAACCTGGAATTGTGCCAGTGGTAAGTTGTTGTTGGGTTTCTTTGTTTTTGGTTTCCATTTTAATTTTCACTGACATGACTCTTTACGGGGCGTAGTACGTAAAACAATTCATCTATTAGAGGCATTTTTGTTCCATCTTTTGGTACTTTGATTGCCCCCACCCCCTAACCAAAGATAGGTAGCAATAAAACAATAACTGTTGACAAATGACGGCATGCAGTAATCAGTAACTTGTGTGTCAAGGCCTTGTGACCCCTTTGCCTCTGATATATTTAAATATAGTAAAATAACCAGACAGGACAATGAGTATAAGTGAAGAATGGGTCAAGTAGACCACAACTTTATTTATTGCAGATGTGAAGGTTTGGGCTTAGGCATTGGGTATACCATTTTAAATCCAGCAGCTCCTCATTGATCGCTTTAATGGAATACCCTTTCCCATGGAGGGGCAGGCAGAGGCTACAACCTCTCCTCGATCCAAGACAAAGCTGCACAAAGTTGTGACGATTGCTACGAGGAACGAGAAAACCACAGGGCCAGGGCCAATTTGCCAAGTGGAAAAATTCCTGCCTGGCCCCAGTGGCCAACAATGTTTATAATAAGGCCAAGCACTGAGAGATGTGTGTCTGTGTGGAAAATGAAAATACATCGCTGCCAGATAGCTTTTTAATGTACTAAGAGTGTTTCGTTTTTCATTTCCGGCTCTTGCTCCTTCTGCAGAAAATCTGTGGAAATGTTAATGGAGTCTGTCAGACAAAGAGAGAGGATTCTTGCCGACAGTCATGCTGCAAATTACCACAAAATACATGATACACATCGCTAAGTTGTGATCTGTTATTAAACTTGTCCTCTGTCTTTAGGTTACAGGTATTCGAGGTCGGCCCGGACCAGCTGTAAGTAATCACTAACTCCAGCATTCTTTAAAGAATGTGGAATATTCTCCCAGTATGCACTTTCTTCTTATCTTTGGCAGCTGTTCTGATCTCTTACTTTCAGAGTTGGTTATTGCATCTTCCTTCTAGAGCAATGCTGAATAGCCATGCTATAGTTTTTATTTATATGGTTGTTAGTGGTTGCTGTGCATGAGGTCTTTTATATAGATTTCCCAATCTGTTTTCATTTCCTATTGCTCTTCCTGCACTTTAGACTTCACATATAATACTTAGGAAAGACGGCTTTTTTCTGTGCTTCTCTGTACTTAGATAGTCCCCAGTGCCTGTTTACCCTTCCAGACATGTGTGAGTGTTTGCATTTGCAAACATGGCGTAGGGACAAGGAAGTTGCTGCAGTAGGGTTGCAGGATGGGGGCGGGGCGGGGAGAGTTAAGCCATCTCTCCCTCCCTGATGCTTCTGTGCAACTCTGCCCCTCTCCCTAACATCAGCTGCCACCTGAGCTTCATTGCACTCATTGGGAATGTAACATTTGGTCTCACCTTGAGTGGAAGTGAAAGATCTCAGATCCAGAGTTAGGAGAAAAATAGCTTTCAGCGGGCATGCAAAAATCACATTGTCAGGCAGCTCAGAATGGCTGGCTTGCTTGTGTTTCCCCATAGCCATCTGGTTTGCCACTGTGAGAACACAATGCTGGCCCAGATGGGCCCTTGGCCTGATCCAGCATGTCTCTTCTTATATATTCGTTCCAGAACTTTTGTAAAGTTCATTTAAGTTGCTGGCTTCTTGTCCCCATCTGCATACCTGTCAACTGTCCCCACTGTGAGCAGGACATCCCAGAATTACAGAAGCAATTGGATCTTGGGTTGTCTCATTTCGGCTCCCGCAAGAGTGTGGCCTTCACAGGTGCCTGTTTTTGTGGGTCGTACCCTTGATCACCTGGCTTCCGCAAGAGCACAGCCCTGAAAGATGCACATTTTTGGGGGGGGCGTGATCTCACCTAAGTCTCATGATTTTCTCACATGCCCTGATTTTCCTCTGGGGGATATTGGAGCGTATGCATCTGATGTTTAACCAGTGGTCTCTGGACAATTCTACATGTGCTTTCCCTTTAACCCTCAATAGTGAACTTTTTAGGGGAAAATGGGCTATAGTTTATGGCAGTGGCTTCCAAGCACTCTGCCTTCAGAGAGGACATTCCATGTTGGCTCTTTTGCTGAGAAACTGCTGTGCATCTGCCACAGAACTCTAGCCTGAAGATTCTGGAGCAGATTTATGACCCACCATCAGTTCATGTGATCAGTCTTGTTGGGATTCACTGCTGTCCTGCCTGAACTGAGAACAAGACCTGGAGAACATGGCCAACATTCCTCTGTGGCTTCATATTGCCGCAGAAGATTAGTAGTGCCGGGTGAGCTGCTGTTCAGGGAAGCTTACCTGCTATTACCAAACTTCTCACTGACCAACTCCTGAGAAGCTTACAAGGCTCCATGGAACACAGTTTGAAAACCACTGTGGCAATGCAGTCAATCGCAGAAGACCCAGATGCATGGAGCCAGATGAGAGCAGTTTCAACGTTAACAAGACAATGAATCCATGTTTCATGCAAGAGATAATTATTTAACTTCCAAACTGTGCTGTGCTCGTTATGCTATTTCAAAATGTATGCCTATGTCCCTAACAGTTCTAATTGTTGGTCTAGGGGCCTCCAGGATCCCAAGGACCAAGAGGAGATAGAGGACCAAAAGGAAGACCTGTAAGTTGTTAACATATTCTTTCAAGAACCTTGTTTAATATATTATGTTCTCCACACTTGCAGAGGGCATGGTACCCCAGATTGACCTCCTGTTGGAAGGAAAGATTACTGGATGCATACAGTATCTTGTAATGCTTGGTCTATTTGCGAATTTATTTGTAAATATAAATGCATTGCATAGCTGGACCAAAACAGAGAAGGATGAGTCAGGTAGAGAAGGATGAGTCACCATCCCCAACGATGGTCAGGAAACTATCCTTTGATCAATCAATTGCTGGTAAAGTGTCTAAGGAGCTTGAAAAAAGGCTAGATGAAATGCAAATAATCTGCCTTCTACAACTTGGTACCAAATGTGCCCTTAGTGTCTTTTTTCAGTGCAGAGCTGCATTTTGAAGTAGAAAATGTATATTTCTCCCATTGCTTCATGATCACGTCAAGCAAGGTTCCTGGCACAAATTGGCCAAGTGATTGTATGGAATGTTTGCGGTTCAAATTCTGTAAGAGATTGGGGACTTGGCTCTGTCACAACTGAAGTAGGCTAGGGTTTTAAAGCTGTCTCAGATCCTTTAGATCGGGGGTGCTAACCAATGAGGTGCCCTCTAGATGTCGTTGAACTACAGTTCCCAACAACCCAGTGGCGGAATGGGTCAGTGCATCTGGCTGATAACCAGAAGGTTGGCGGTTCGAGCCCACTCAGGTACAGCTGTGGGGGACGATTCCTGCATTGTAGGGGGTTGGACTAGATGACCCTTGGGGGTCTCTTCCAACTCTTCAGTTCTGTGATTCTATGGCTGGCTGGGCTATAGGGAGTTGTGGTCCAACAACAGGGCCCCACGTTGACTGCTCCTGCTTCAGACAGGGGCAGCTTTGTAGGACGGGCTGATGGTTGGGCTGAGGATGCAGCGGATAGCAAAGATAAGGGTCATTGAGTTCGGGGGCAAGCTGTCTGAAGGAGAGGTACAGAATAAACAATGAACTGGGAATAACGGAGCCTGAGGAAAGAGGAGGAGGAGGAGGAGGCTTGATGAAAAGGGCAGAGAAGACAGGGAAAGAGTTAATGAGAGACAGGGCTCTGAAAAAACCTTGCAGAGCTTTAAGGTCATGATGGTGCTGTGGTGGTGGTGGTGGTGGGGGAGTAGAGAGACAGGAATGCTAGGGAAGATGACTAATAGGCAGGATGACTAAAAAGGAAAGCTAGGGAAAGAAGCAGTGGCTGAAAAGATGAGTCCTGAGGAAACAATGGGTGGTGGAGACGAGGAGATGAAATAACAGAGCCAAGGAGAAATGTAAGAAGGAGGCACAAGCACACAGGACCTACGATCAGGAGGGAATGTGTTGTATGGGCTGGAAGGAAGCAGGCAATGATGTCTTGGAAGACTGGTGACTGTGGGCCAGGAAACAAGGGGATCTAGGATTGCTAAAACCTACTGTCTAGACCAGGGTGAGGAGGAGCCTATGGATCCAAATACTGCTGAACTACAACTCCCATCAGACCAAGCAAGCATGGCCAATGGCCAGGCATGATGGGGGGGTTGCAATACCAAAGGACCAAAGTTTCCCCACTCCTGGTCTAGACCTTGGCAAGGCTAGCATACCTTTAAGAGTTACAGAGAAAGGGAATTCCTTTAGCCACTTGTGGGTTGGACCATTAGGAGCTGGCGATGTTAAGGGAGCAAGGAGGGCCAAAAGACTCTACTGACTGTCTCTCTCTCTCTCTTTCTCTGTGTGTGTCTGTCTGTGTGTTGAATTTCACATATTGATTTGAACAAGCCATCCAGTTCCTTGGCTGCAAGCACTTTGTAATGTTGTCATGTTTCCCAAATCTATTTTAGGCATTGAGTTAATGAGGAAGCAATGCAAGAATAATAGTGTGTTATAGTGCCATCTCGTGGTTCTCCTTAAGCAACTACACTATTGCAATCTGCACTGCATTTTGTGACAAGTTGTCCTAAGAAGCTGCAGGGTTAACCTCTAGCTAATGCTTATTTTAAAAAACTCCAATCTTTTGTCTCGAGGCAGCGATCCACCAGTGCAGTGGAAATCTAATATTCTTCATTTTAAACTTCCTGCTTCATTTTAAACTTCTTTTTAAGGCTGAGGGTAAATATCAGTCTTAACCCCTTGGTATGGTGTTCAGCTTTATACCCCTTGATTTCGTCCTGAAATAGAAGGAATTTAGGCTTGTTCACACATTCCACTGAAGGCAAGCACAAGTTGTCTCTTCACATGTGCAAGTGCTTGTGTGAAAGGCTGTACACTTGTTGATTTGTTGTGTACATACAGGTAGACAAACCGTACACTCGTTGAATGCAGTGTGTGAACACCCCTGTAGTCATAAGGGAATACAGTGCAGTCCATGCTTCAGATAACCTGCACTTGAAAAATACTTTAGAGATGGGACATTTCTCGGAGAACACTAACACCAAACTTGCTGGCTGCGAGGCAACACCTAAGCCCTCTTCACACAACAATAACTGTGGATATGATGAAATTGTGGAGGGGAGGGGAAGCGGATTTGAACCAACGGGTCCTGTCACCAACCTCCATTTATTGGGGCACCAGAGGGGCGGAACACCAATGGTTGCACAGGGTTTTAGACTCTGCACTGAGAACCTGCAAGCTTTTCCCAGATTTTCTGAATGCATGTGTCGCGGTCACTCTGACCTGCACATCACCCCCGGACGTTTGACGGTCTATTGATGATGTGCCAACGACAAGCTGAATACTTTCTGACACACACACACCTCAGACCAGGATAATGTAAAACAAAACAAGAGGATTTATTGTATGTTCATAAGCGTATTGGTTACAGTACAAAGCTTAAATGGTTTCAAATCACAGATGGATCCTATACCGGCCTATTACCTCTAAATATTAATTACCGGCCTATTACCTCTAAATATAACTAATAATAATTATCAATAATCTCACAACGCTGTATCCTGTCTGACTATCTCACTATCTGTCATCCACCTCAATAATAAAGCAGCTCTTATCTTCACACCAACTCTAACCAACAACTCCCTTCAACAACCCCTACTGACTCCAGGGGTGGGGTTTTTATACTCCCCCAGAGCCCTTCCCCCTGGGTTCTTAGAGTTCTATTAGGATTAACCCTCTATAACCTGGCTAACTTTAAGGCTGATCGCTACAGCATTATTTAGAGGCTGGTGGGATGAGGTTGGTAGATACTAGATGAGCAGTAGCACGATCCCGGGGGTTCCAGGCACTCACCCAGGGTCTGTGTTCCTTTGGAGAATTGAGACACGGCGGATACTGTCGTAGCTTTAAGAAATATGGTTTATTCACCTATTTACACCTTCAGTCTGTAGGGAGGAAGTCCAGATTCTACAGCATGGTTGTTTCAAGAAGGGCCTGTTCTCCCACAGCAGTGCAGCCCTGGAGTCCAAGGCATCTCTCCCAGCCAGCCTTCATCCGGCCTGCCCAACATGGATCCTAAGCTTTTTTCTCCCCCTTCTTCTTCCTAGCACACCTTGCTTTAAAGGCTATTTTTTTCCTGCCCCACGCCCAGTTCCCCTTTCACATCCCCAGTCTCTCTTCACACCTCAGGGCAAAGGAGGACGATAGTTCTCTTGCATTGCCAATAGCCCTCAATGGCCCCGTATTGTTTCTTAATGGCCCTTGCTTGCAGTGGCGGAGCTTCAAGCTCCGCCGGCGGGGGCAAGGCTGGTGCCCATTCTGGAGGCGGTGCACACCTTCCGGATGGGCAGGGTGTGCGTTCTGGGGGTGGGGCACGCCTCCCAGAGGGGTGGGGCGCACGTTCCAGGGCTGTGGCGCGCCTCCCGGAGGGCCATGGTGCACCTCCCAGGGGCATGGCGCGCCTCCTGGAGGGGCGTGGCGTGCGTTCTGGGGGTGGGGCGCGCCTCCCGGAGGGGCGTGACATGCGTTCCGGGGGCGTGGCATGCCTCCTGGAGGGGTGTGACACACGTTCCGGGGGCGGCCCGCCCCTACCACCCCTATCTTCTTACGCCCCTGCTTGCTTGGCCAGGTCACTTTGCTTAGGCTAGCTCTGAAGCTGGTATTTCTCCCTTCACATTTCAAATAATCAAAATCCTGCCATTTATTAATTTCTAGGATTTAGGGGTCTCCTCCCCCCCTCCCAATCTATAACAATATTTAGAAACCAATGTTCAGTTTTGTTTTGTTTCGTTTTGATCAAAAGATGGTACACAGCATGACCACTGCAAGTTTCAGAATGCCTCAGATTTCTGTTGTGGTTATGTTATTTTGGCTGGCCTCTCAATCTCGATATTTAACACTGAACAATGGCACCTTGAGAAGCTTTCATTTGACAGAATGTGCCGTGTGCTTCATTTCATCTGTGGGAGCCTACCTTCTTCTTGAGTCAGAATCTCTCACCTGTCCGCAATATTTCTACATTCCTAGTTGTGTTTTTTTTAAAAAAAACAAAACAAAAACAAAAAACCCACGCATAAAATACACTTGGTCCTGTGCTGCAAGTGAGAGGAAGATGAGGTGAAAAACACGAAGGGGAAGCACATTTGTAATTCATATCAAAAGGCCACCCCTTCCTATTGAAGATGCTGCTGGGCAGTACTTATCCATTCTCCTCCTGGTCTCTCATACTCGGCTACTAAGTGACTCGTCCATTCAAAGTCAAAATGGCAGAGCCCTGTCGCAAACAAACAAGGCTATGAAGTGCGTGGAGGTTACCTCAGACGAGTCACCTCAGATTTTATTCCAGACAGCTCCATGAAATATTTCTTCTGTTTTCCTCATTCCTCCCCTGCCTCACTGTCACCCAAACAGCCTGTTGGCTATATGCCTAGTGCTGAAAAAGAAGCTATCGTGCGGAAATATGTTGTTATAAATCTGGGACCGTGTGCCACGGAACCCAAGAAGTTCCTCTCAATTTGCACCAGTGTGAGTGAAAAATGATAAGAGTGGAGTAAATGACAATCTGGGGAAAAACCGGAATTGCTGTTTGCTCTGACGGAGCCCTAAAGAGCTCCCTAAATCTGTTTCGTAGGGTGCCTTAACCCTATGGAGCAGATTTAGAGGGAGGTATAAAGGGCCGGGAGGGAGAGTGGGAATTGGTGAATATTGCCTCCCACGCCCCTTGCCACTGATTCCTTCCACTGATTCCTTCCTTACTCCCGGAGAATTATAGATGTCTAAAATCTTGGCATAATTTTGCAGCTGCCCCTTACTTATCTGACATCACTAACAAAGCCTATAGATGGGCCTTTTCCAGAGCCCGTTTTGAGGCAATGCCCTCAGCTGTGCTGCATGGCAAATTTATGCGGGTACCAATTCATGAGCGCCTTTGCCCCTGCATGTCTAACAAGGTAGAATCTGTCACTCATATCCTTTTATTCTGCGAATTTTATAGTGAAGAACGAGCTTAACTTATTTTACCCCTTTTATCAAAATTTACACCCTTACAATATTACTTGGAATTCTCCTCCAAAACCTTACGAAAATTCCTTCTGGAATATTCCTCAAGTCAGTTTCATATGATGTGGCCAAATTTTGCACTTTAGTTATTAAGAAACGTAAATCTCTTTTATTGAATAACATATTGCAAATTCCCTTTGTGTAATTGTTTTTTTCTGGTGATGTTATTGCTGATTTTCTTTTGTTTGGAATTACAGTATTCTGTATTGCTGGCCTTTGCTGTAATAAAACTAAAGTGAACTGAACTGACCCAGCCTTAATTGACCACATGACCTAATAAAGGCACCTGTTGCTGGGGGAATTTTTGGCTGCCTAGCAACTTGTTCAAGACTATTTTCAAGTGCCTTCTAGAATATTTCAACAGACTCCATGTGAGGGTTGAAACTTCTGGAATTGTGGCTATACTGCTATCATTGCCTAGGTACCTTCAGTAACAAGAAGGGCTCTCTGTATTCGGCATGCACGTGCCGAACTGGCGTACAAATGGTTAGCTTTGTGGGTCTGTTTAGGTTCTGCAAATACCTGTACTGATTTTTACTGCTTCTCTTTTTAGGGTGCACGTGGTCCTCCAGGAATAGATGGGGAACCTGGTATACCTGGACAGCCTGGCGACCCTGGGCCTCCTGGTCAACCATCCACAGGGCCAGATGGAGTGGGCAGAGTAAGTGACGTTTGTTTTGGGCACTGTAAGAAGAGAAATTTGGAGTGGTAGCAGCATGCAGGCTGATGTTTGAACTTCAGGATTTCAAACTTACACAATAAATGTAGAAATGTTTTGAATTTTCGGTTGGTTTCAGTTTAATCTTGCCTTTGGATGGAGACCTAGGGTGGATCCATACACAGGGGGAAAACGCTATAAATAAGTCAGAAATTAAATGGTCTCGGCGGCCGCTCCCAGTCACCAGTTTAGCTGCCGCATTCTGGATTAGTTGCAGTTTCCGGGTCACCTTCAAAGGTAGCCCCACGTAAAGCGTATTGCAGTAGTCCAAGCAGGAGATAACCAGAGCATGCACCACTCTGGTGAGACAGTCTTAGAGGAAGCAATTCCAAGTGGTATGAGGCATGACAATGACCTGACCTCTTATGTACCGTATTTCCCTGTCTATAAGACGCCTCCATCTATAAGATGTCCTCTATTTTTGGGGCCTCAAAATTTAGAAAATAGGGGAAATTGAGCTTTTGGGGGGCATTATTTGGGGGGAATGCCGAAAATCGCTCACCCACCAGAACGCAGCACACAGCCGCTCGCGCAGATTACAATTGCCGCTTACAATCTCGGGCTCGTACTTCGTTCTGACGGGTGAGCGATTTTCAACATCCCCCCCCCCAAACAATCAACCGCCCAAGCGCCGCTTAAAAACTCAGGCTCGTGCTTCGTTCTGGCAGGTGAGCAATTTTCAGGATTGGCCACTTGATTGTTGTGTGTGTGTGTGTGTGTGTGTGTGTGTGTGTGTGTGGAAAATCCCCAAAATCGCTCACCGCCAGAACACAGCACACAACCGCTTGCGTCGCAGCTGCCTGATCACCGTCGTTAGCCCTCCTGTTTGCCGCTGTGGCAGCCAATAGACAGCTGCCCTTGTCGCAGCTAGCAGGAGCGTGATTGCCGGCCGCTGGCGGCGATCAAGGAGCTGATAGGTGGTTTCTGCGACGCAAGCCCGAGTTTTTAAGTGGCGATTGGTCGCTTAATTGTTGGAGGGGGGGGGGAGATGCCGAAAATCGCTCACCCGTTGGAACGAAGTGTGACCCCTAGCTTGTAAGCGGCAATTGTAAGCTACGCGAGTGGTTGTGTGCTGCGTTCTAGTGGGTGAGCGATTTTCGGCACACCCCCCCCCAACAATTGAGTGGCCAATCACAGCGTACAATCTTGGGGTCACACCAAAAAACCATTTGTGTCTCCCCCCTTAGTACTACCCATGTATAAGTCGAGCCTAAATTTTGAACCTCATTTTTTGGTCAAAAGAAGCTCGTCTTATACACAGAAAAATCCGGTACTTCAGAAAATTACCATTTCTGAGATGGAAATGCCAGTTTCCTTATATGTCTGGAGATATATATATATTTATTTTTGGTCTGGCATCCATTATGCCATCTATTCTGCTTAAAAAGAATGATGTGTTTTGCTCATGGGTGAAACCTCATGAGCATGGTGTCAATCAGAAAATCCAGATTGACAGCAGCTTTGTAGTGCCAGAGTGTGAGGGTAACAAACAATGATTTACAGAGAAATCCTTTACACTTCTACTCAGAAGTAAGTCCCACTGAGTTCAGTAGGGCTTACTCCCTGGAAAGTGTGTATGGGATGGCAGCCTTAAATACCTACTTACATTGATATTTACCCCAGCCTCTTGTGACTTGCAGAAAGTTTAATCAGTGCTGGTTTAATTATAAATTATTCCTTTTTAATTAAGTTTGAAATTATTCTTGATCATGGCGTGTGTGACATCCTTGAGAGGGAACAGGGTTTCTCGTGGGCTTGGGAGATAACAGGGTAAGTTTTTTAAAAACAAGCAGAGCCTGGGATAATTCAATTCATGCTCATTTTTCAAACTCTTGACTCCCAAAGCACAACGTGAGGATAAGACATTTTCCTTTTAATTAAACTTGGCATACCTTTGGAAACAAATGAAATGCAGGTGATGGCAGAATGAATTTTGAAGGCAAATGATTAATGGACTTTGGAATGGATGATCTTAAGGAAAACCTTAGCGTAACAAAGCTGAGGCTGCTGTCTAGAGGTCAGTAAGACTGAAGGAATCATGGAGTCAAAGAACTGTAGAGTTGAAGGGGATGCTGAGGATCATCTAGTCCAGGCACCCCCAAACTGCGGCCCTCCAGATGTTTTGGCCTACAACTCCCATGATCCCTAGCTAACAGGACCAGTGGTCGGGGAAGATGGGAATTGTAGTCCAAAACATCTGGAGGGCCAAAGTTTGGGGATGCCTGATCTAGTCCAACCCCATATGCAGCTGTCCTGTACGGGGATTGAACCTGTAACCTTGGTGTTATTAGCACCATGCTCTAACCAACTGAGCTACCCAGGCTTCGGTACAATTTTGAAGCAATGCAGCCTTCTCTAACGTTGTGCTCTCTGGGTGTTGTTAGACTCTAGATCCCATCAGCTCTAACCAGCATGGCTGATGGCCAGGGATGATGGGAACTGTAATCCAACACCATCTGGAGAGCACCAGGTTGGGGAGGCCTGATGATAAATGATACAGGAATCACAGTATGGTGAGTTCAACATTCAGTTTTGAGGATTGGGGGCGGGGCCAGAAGCCCCGGTCCGAAACTCAGATTGAAAAGACGAGGCCAAAGAAGAAGAAGAAGAAGAAGAAGAAGAAGAAGAAGAAGAAGAAGCAGCAGCAAACATTTCACTCCTAATGACTGTAAAATTTGCAGTGAAATCCTAGACATGCTTATTCAGAAATAAGTCCTACTGAGTTAAATGGAACTTAAACCCTTGTAAGTGTGCAGGGATGAGTTTCTTGAGTACCTCGCTTTACTTTTATGGTTGCAAGTTGTTTTAAATTGCTTTTAGTGTAGTTTTTAATGCTGTGACCTGCCATGGAGTGAAGGGTGGGTTATAAATATATTGTCGCGGTTGCTGTTGTTGTTTTTATTATTTTCATTCATACCTGCAAAAAAACCAAACAAACCACACACACCTTTTGGGATTTACCTTGAGGTTAATGGTTATTCTTCTTATGATTGCAGCCATTTACATCTCAGATGGCAGGCCTGGATGAAAAGTCCGGGCTTGCTGGCCAAATGGGATTCATGCCCGGAGCAGTGGTAAGAATATATTTTTAATCTGTATATTTGTTGGCTACAGGATTTCTATTCCGCCTTTCCATTTTCAAAGTGAAGCGGCTAAGTTGGCCAACAACAAGAATTTTTAAAACAACAGCCACCCAGTAAGGCAACATAGGATACAATGGATGGTATCCAAATAAATTATACAGTTGTACCTTCGTTCTCAAACTTAATCCATTCTGTGAGTCCGTTCGACTCCCGAAAACCAAGGCGCAGCTTCCGATTGGCTGCAGGAGCTTCCTGCACTCAAGCAGAAGCCAAGTTGGACGTTCGGCTTCCGAAAAATGTTCGCAAACCGCAACACTTACTTCCAGGTTTGTGGCGTTTGGGAGCCGATTTGTTCGACAACCTCAGCCGTTTGAGAACCAAGGTACCACTGTACTCAGATTATACTTATTGAAATAAATGAATTTCCTCTTTTCTTATTCCGATGAGGTTTGCTATTGCTACTCATTATACATTATACAGCAGCTCCACAAGCCACATGGCACCTACTTTTGAAAGGGGATCCAATTTGTACTGTGTGAGATGTTTTTATGGGCACGGGTGTCTGTGTTTTGACACCCAGAATGGCTTCATTGAATGACGTACAAGCATTTGTAAAACAAGAAAATGTTAAATAACTGTTTAGATTACTAATAGCTAATAATCTAAATTAGTTTAGATTACTAATAGCTAAATATGTTTAGATTACTAATAGCTAAAGCTCTGTCTACAGAGGAGTGGTATCAGAAAAAATGTGGTTTGTTCAGATACTGGAGGAGCTATTTATAAAGTCCTAGAAAGCTAGATTCCCTCATGTAGATGTTGATGAACAAGCTTTAGAGTTATATATATATATTCTTTCTCTCACTCCATTTAGTGTATTTCAAATTTAATAATAGTAATAGTAATAATAATAATGATAATAATAATAATTTTTTATTTATTTTTATTTATACCCCGCCCTTCCTGGTTTAAAAACTGGGCTCAGGGCGGCTAACAGTAAATACAAAACATTGATTAAAATGCGACTTAAAAACAGCATAGAAACAGCATAAAATACAAGATAAATGCAGCATCAATGTCAATAAAATTCAAAAATTCAGGGATCATTTTTTTTGGGGAAACCCCCCAAATAAAGACATTTATGAGACAAATTAGGAGTGATCACGACAACCACAATGCCCACCATGCTCACATGACAATAATAATAATAATAATAATAATAATAATTAATAATAATAATAATAATAATAATAAAATTGGCAAGATGGTGTCCTGGATTTTGGCTTCAAAGTATTTGAGGGGATAAGAAAGAGAGAGAGAGAGAGAGAGAGAGAAAATGAATTAGCAAAATGGAAATACGGTACAGGACCAACTCTGTCCTGTATTAAATCAATACAGGACACAAAGCATTTTACATTAAAATCCAGGACAAACCTGTATTATACAGGATGGCTGGCAACCCTAGTATTGAGGAACAGCCATGTAAGCTATCACCTTTAGTACTACAGATCAAGTCCAGGTTTATCTTTTATGACACAGAGCACATATAGCAGGATGCTTTGCATGGTCATACTGTAAAGCGTTTGATTCCTTTTTTAAAAAGCCAATATGTTTAACAAGGGTTTGTTTTCTCTCACAGGGTCCTGTGGGTCCACGGGGGCCTCAAGGTCTGCAAGGACAACCTGTAAGTGGACTGATAATTTAAAGTATAATTGGTAGCATTTGGGGACAATAGTAGACAATGGTTTATCATTTGCATGAGTGTGCTACAGTCAACTTTAGGAATGTGTTATCTCCCACTCCCAATGAACTTACTTCCTTCCTTCCTTCCTTCCTTCCTTCCTTCCTTCCTTCCTTCCTTCCTTCCTTCCTTCCTTCCTTTCAAATAACTGCTGTTTAGCATAGCATCAGAACTCTTCTGTTAACTATGGCTAGTTGAAGCAAGGAAATTTCCTAACTCATATCATGAATTTGGCTTGTTTTGGTAAACCTTTGCTAAGTTTAGCGACTGTTTGTCCATGTTTTTAAACAGCAACAGCAACAAACATTTTATTATTTATATGCCACAAATCTGACTTGGTTTCCCCAGCCACTCTGGGTGGCTCGCAACAAAGTATTAAAAACACAATGGAACACCCAACATTTCAAACTTCCCTATATAGGCACTTAATATCAAGCTGCAGTTAAACAAAAATGAAGTGAAAGGGACTTTTTTCAATAGAACTGCTTTGCCTAATCCCTGCTCCATTACTGCCCAAGTTTTATCAGTGACATCCTTTGGATAATGATAAAAGTATTGGCTGCTAGTTTTCTCATTACTGGAAACGATTCTTGTCGTCACGTACAGTTATTTGCTGCTGTGCTCATATTGCTGCCTCTCCCTTCAAGAAGCCGAGAGTAGCTTCCACGGCTTCTCCAAGCAGTCATCTGCCAAGATGTGGACCACCCTGAGATCTGCTTATAAGCATTATAAAAACCTGTATGAGTTGGAAATAGATTCATAGACAATGCAAGATATGTCACATCGTGTCTTTCCTTGTCTGATAGATTTCTCCGATTCCTAATGTATATTTTCTCTGTTTTAGGGTGCTCAAGGCCCTTCTGGCCCTCCAGGTGAACACGGGGATCCCGGGCCAATGGTAAGGTCAAGGATGCTTCTACCTACCTAAATGTTAAGGGGGTAGGGAGAGAAAGGTGTACTGCAATGAAATGAGGTGTTGTAAGTTCTGCTAGTGGCACCACAAATTTGTGAACCAAATTTGGGGAAACATTTCCTCTCAAGACAGTGAAGCTTTGCTTATTGTTTAAGTTTTTCAGGTGTTCTGATTTCATGAGGGAGCAATCTATTCCTCACCCCAACCCATACCCGGAATTGTTTACGGTAATTTGTTGATTTAATAGTGCATCCTTTATCTTGGTAGGGGCCAGCTGGTGTTCGTGGTCCAGAAGGCCCTCCGGGGAAACCTGGCGAAGACGTAAGTTTTAAAATGCTTACCTTTCAGATTTGCCAATGATCTGCTAATGGAAGCATTATGACGAGGTGTAATCTATTGTACTCCCAAAAACTGGCTTTAGAGAGTGAGGAACGCCATAGAGCAGCTTTTGTGTGGCATGGGTGCTACAGAAGAGGGAATTTGTGATTCCTCCATGCACACAGATTACTGGTAGATTACTAGAAAAATCTGAAACTTGCCATTTTTAATTTCTCCAAACTTGCACAGTGGTACCTTGGTTTTCGAATGTAATCTGTTCCGGAAGACCATTCAACTTCCGAAACATTTGAAAACCGAGGCGCAAAGGGTGGTCTGCAATTTCAACGGAGGAGAAAGAAACCAAACACCTCAGCAAAAGCCATTTCTGACAGATATTGAGTGTATCCAGAAAATGATTAGAGTGAAAGGAGAGTAAAGTCAAGATAGAAGAAGAGATTAAAAAAATAATGAAATGCGTTTAAGCCAGTTGGAAAAATAAAGTAGTGTAAGAATGGCTGGGAGTCAAGTCACTTGGTGGGTGTCCGTGTGGGGTAGGTGTGTAGGTATGTTGATATGTATAGTATAGGTAGGTATTATATAGAGTAATGTGGGTATGTTTTATGCTACGAATATAAGGTAGCGTGTTGTGTATGTTTTGTGTAAATGTAAATGTATGTTTTTTATATGTTAATTTAAAAAAGTTGTGCTGCGTTAAGCTGACATGCATATATTGGTCAGCAAAAGGAAAACTTGAAAAATGTTTTTGGGGAAAAGAAAGATTCAGATATAGATATTTCACAGTGTTGCATCGAACTATATAAACTCCTTTGTTAGCATATATAGATGATTTGTATGTGTGAACGTTACCGATGGATTGCAAAATAAATCTGAACCTTTTTTTTTACCTGTTTGCTCTTCTTAGGGTGAGGCTGGCAGATCAGGACAACCTGGAGAAGTTGGATTCCCAGGATCTCCAGTATGTTCACGAGCATTTATTCATATCAAATCCTGGTGCCTAAACTCCCAATATAGTAGACTACTAGTACACTTAACACCATTGTTGTTGTTGTTTTTTGCTTGACATATAAGCTAAGCAAAACCCTACACAGCACTTTACATTATGGGAAACGCTGATGATTCCAAACATGTTTTTGAATTACCGTGGAACTTATATATATGAATCTTGGGTTTTGGAGCATGTGTAAAGTTCAAAAGAAGGTTTTGAGAGAGAGTACCTGGCTGGTTGGTTCCAGGAAGCAAAGACAGGGGGTGAAGCTTCACATATTTACAAGAACCAGAGACCAGTACATGCCAGCTCCTTAATGGTAACAGGTGGTTGTTTGCCCCGTTCGTGAGATACACTCCATCTTTGATGTCAATACTCTCTGTGACCAATCAGAAATCAACTTAGTAGATCTACCTTCTTAATGACATTGCACTTGAATGTCTAAAGAGCTAGCCAGCCTTTGTGGGGGGAAAAAGCTTAACTTGATGTACCAGTATGTTCAAGAATAAAACAGTGGACGACCATCTATTCAGGATTCACTGTGAGGGTGAGAAATTCCACACACTCTAGGTGGCACTGTTGAGCTACATTGCAATACCGTATAGAAGTTCATTTAAAGAAATGCCATAAAACCATAAATAAAGGAAACAACAACCATATATTTATTATCGGTAAAAGCATATAAAAAAGAAAAAGAAAAAAAATCGCTTTTGGGTCTGTAGTCCTCAAAATGATTTCCCACTAGATTTGTTTAATTAAAGAATAGCCATATATCTCTTTCATTTTGGTAATGAAAAGTCTACCTCTCTTGTGTAAAATAATTCTGTAAGCATTCTAGCTGTTTTTTTTCCATGCATGCAATGGACTCTGTACCTCAGTGGCGGCTAGGGCAAATAGGACACTGCCCCAGTAACCTTGGTCTACCCTCAAGAAGCCCCCATCTGTCAGTCTTATTCCTTCCAACCAGTTCAGGGGGTGGCCCTGCCTGAACTTCCTTGGCCTCCTTGTTCTTACAATTCAGTAGCTTGAAGTCTGCTGACCCCTTCCTTACATCAGACTTGCATCTTGTGTGAACGTAGATGTATAGACTAGGGCCTAGGAACCAGGGTTCAAATTCCTGCTCAGCCCCAAAGCCCACCAGGTGACCATGGAGAGCTCACTGTCTCTCAACCTAACTTGCCTCACATGGTCATTGTGAGGATAAATGGGATACATCTTTTGGGCTATAGCTCCATAGTGGAGCACATCCTTTGCATGTAGAATGTTCCCAAGTAGTGCTGGCCAAAACTGCTGTCAATAAACCCTAGAGAGCTGCTGACCAATCAGAGCAAACAATACTGAGCTACATGGACCAATGGTCTGACTTGGTATATACACCACCTATGTAACTATGAGTTGTTTCTCTTTGTTTCAGGGTGCTCGCGGTTTTCCTGGCGCTCCTGGCCTTCCAGGTTTAAAGGGCCATAGGGTAAGTGTGACCATGTCTGCTTTCCTGGTCAATTTTAGTGTCAGGGACCTGCTGGATGAGGAAGGGGACCCACCCAAGAGCCCACCAGGGAGAAGAGAGAAGATGACGACTTAGATCCCGGATCCTGGTGGTGGGACACTGAAGAGCAGGGACGAGCTGGGAGGTTCTAGAAGCAAGGGCTTTGAGCAATCGGGGGGGGGTTAGAAGAAGGAGGCCCGTCCAGGATAGAGCTAGAGGCTGAGAGTCACAGTGTGAGTGCAGATTCAGACAGAGAGGAGTCAGAGGTTGCCCTTGCTACCCAACAGCAAGGTAGTCCCTATCCTGCTGGCTCTTCTCCCCATCTGACTCCCTGCCCAAGAAGAGTCCTGCACATGGCTGAGCAATGTGCCAGACAGGCCCCAAAGAGGAGCCCATCCCATCAGCACAACCTTTGTCTGCTTAGGAGGGTTCCAGTGTGAAAGGCTGGAGTGGGATGGGCAGAGTTGGTGGTCCGTTTCAGCAATGTCTCAGCTGGATTAAGGCAAACCAGAGGACTCTACCGTGTTGTTATTTTCTGTTAAATAAAGCTAACTGCATTCCATGCCTCCTGTGTTTCCCTGCCCTGTGGTCAACCAGGCATATAGTGTGTGTGTGTGTGTGTGTGTGTGTGTTGAACTATTCTTCTTTGAGTATTAAAAATTAAATATTCTTGTACTGTTTATATGTCATAGGGACATAAAGGACTCGAAGGCCCTAAGGGTGAAATGGGAGCCACTGGATCTAAGGTAATGGTTTGTTTTTGGTTTTACAGGGAAATTGCTTGTTTCTGTTGTCAGGAATTTGAAATGATCAGATCTCATGCATATGATAATTAAGGGCAGGATTTTGATGAATGAGCCTCATTAGAGGAAGCCACGTTGCATTTGGTGACAGCAGAAGCTTCTTGCAATGGTTGCCTTACCGCAGCACCATAATGCATAGCGCAGCAGTGTGAATTGCTCCACACATTTCCATGCCACCTACGAACAGAACTGGCAGTAGTGCTGAAACACTTCAGCCATTTGGGGAATTCAGAGTATAAACCGCTCTACATACCGGTATGTTTCGTGGGGCCCATATGGGGTTGCATCAAGTGGCTTTCCTCTGGCAATTGTGAAGTGTAGGCCATCCTTAATCGTTGGTTTACCATTTTCCCTTGAAATTACACACCTGAAGAAAAAACAAAGCAAAATATAGTGTAAGATATAGTTCTCTGGTGTAATGAGTTCTATATCAGTACCAGAAGGCTCTCCTCGACTCATGAGGGAAGTTTTCTTTAGCATCTTCCGGTAGGTAGATCTGGCCCAACTCTCCAAAAAAGGCTTCCAGCACAGGGATTTTGAAACCAAATGCCTCATTTGGACCCGTCTGTTGCAGAATCCACTTTTGTAGCTTTATGGTACTTGGAATGCAGATTGCTTTCTTCATTTGCTGCCATTGTTAGGGGGACAGCTGCATGGGACAGTGGTTTTCCTCTCAACAGTAGAGGTTTACGGGACAAAGCAAATGCATGCTTCAGAGAAGCAACATTATGGGATGCTCTCAGGATGTTTAGAGATGAGTATGCTTCTGGTAGTATATAAACCAAGGTCTACCCATAAGTAACAGTGCTGCATTTATGCCATACCTGCCAAGTTGCTGTCAGAGAAATAAGGGACCGGGCCGGAAATAGCAGACCGGAAGCAGCACTGCCGCCATTTTGGAACTGGGCAGAGCAGCATCAAAAGTCGCTTTTGAGCATGCTCCGCCCAGTTCCAAAATGGCCGCCGCACCAGAATAAACCGGGAAAAAACAAAAAAACCCGTTTTTTCAGCTAGGAACAGCTGGAAAAATGGGGATTTCCCGGGGAAAACGGGAGACTTGGCAGCTATGATTTATGCATAACATAGTACAAAATGGTATGATGATGTTATCATCTGAGGCAATTTAAATATTCCTAACTTTTGCATATGCATTTTCTGTGAATTTATAGGGGGAACTTGGTCCATCGGGTCAGATGGGTTCACCAGGCCCTATGGTGAGTGCCATTTGTATTATTTATGGTTCCCATTTTTCCTGCCACCCTGAATGCTTTACTGTTGCGATATCGTGGCAAGCATGGATCCAGTCCAATTGCTGAAGAAATATTGAATTCATGGAAAGTTTTTGGTAATAAATTTTAGGATAAGGGGAGAAATAAAAGATAGAGGATGGGAAAATAATTTTTGATTTGGAGTAATTGATTAATTATTGGTGGAGGATGGTGGATGTTTTATAGAATATAATACTTGATGATAATGATAAAATGTGTTAGAATGATTTAAGATATAAAATGAAAATTGCTTAATTGAGATTCTAAAATGGACCCAGTGTGGGGGAATTGAGGAAGTCAACAATGTTAAGTAAAAAATGTAAGAACTGTTATGTTTTTCTTTTTCATGTTTTATTTTTGTTTTAAGTCTTTTGTGATTTTATTTTTGTGAATAGTGGAAAATGAATTTTTTTTGTGAAAAAAAAAACAATTGCTGAAGAAATATCATAATTACTTTGATCAATCTTCTCTAATGTGGTTTGACTCTGCAGTTCTTATGCATGTTTACAAAAATGAGTTCAATCCCCCCCCCAGTAAATATGTTTAGGAGTGATGTCTTAATGTCCTCAGTTGTGGGGAGAATTGTGTGTCAGCTGAACATGCTGGGGAAAGATTGGGTGCGACTGGTTCTCCTTGTCCCATGCCCCTCCATGGATAAAAATTCAGAGCTATTATCATTCTCTGTTGTGCACTTAGCAGCACAGTAACACCTGGAGGACCAGAGTTCCCCCAACTGTATTTATGTCAGGGACCATGTTGAGGAGGGCTGCACTGAGAAGGAATGCTGGGAGCCTCCCCTCCCCTCCCCCTCCTCCTGATCTGGATCCTGAATCTTCCCAGGAACAGGAGGACAGTATAGATTTAGAACAGTGGTTTGCAGAGGGACATAGTTCAGAAGGCAGAAGCTGGGAAATACTGGATGGGGAACAGCTAGAAGAAGAAACACTGGGAGAGAGAGGGTTAACAGATTCACTGTCTCTGGAAAGCATTCCTTCGCTCTCCCCAAGGTCAGGAAAAGCTCAGAAAGTGGCAGAAAAGAAAGCACACAAAGCATAGAGGGTACAAGCTCAGATTACAAGATGTAGGGGCGATGTAGATTAATAGGAACATATTAATAGGGGTAGGATCCTGAATTGGGAGCACCGCCATTTTAGGAGATGGGTTCTTTGTTCTCTCATTGCGGTTATTAAAGTTTCTAACTGGTAAGAAGACTCCGTTTCCTTTGTTCTGCTTATCTGCTGCCATGGGGGTGGCGTGGGGTGGGGGGAGGAAGCTGATTCCCTGATGCCTGACAATTTACATTACTCAGCGAAACTTGCTCATATCAGTTACTCTTATTCAAGCATGTAAGCACATCCAGACTGATATTTCTAGCCATGATGCCAGTGGGTATGCCTGAAGCCAAAATAAAGGGACGTTATCTTAGTGGGTAAATATTGTCACTTTCAGCCTGATAAAGTGGCTACCAGGTGGAGGTGAATAAAAACCTCCAGCAGTCAGAGGGTAGGACAATAAGGTGCGGAAAATCTTAGAATACCATCTCAGATCAAAGCCGCTTCAGATCTTAGGGATTAAGGCTGCAAGCCTAACCACGTCTACTCAGAAGCAAATCCTATTGAATTCACTGGGGCTTACTCCAAGGAAAATGCAGTTAGGATTGCAGCCTTCAGTATCTTTTGGGAGTGATTCCTCTCTCCCTTCCTTAAACAGGGGAGGGATGCAACAACTCCTTCTGTAGAGGAGACTTAGAGGATCGTTTTCCTTATTGTAGTCATTAATAAACCCATTTTTATAGCTAGGTGAATGGGATTGTCTTGCCTGACATTGGAAGCCTAATATATCCTGTCTAGGAATTGATCTGTAATGTTACCTGCTAGATACTGTGCTGTTTATCACTCTTATGGCTTTCTGTTGTTTAGTATATTAATGCTGTTTCTGTTGTCGTGCCTTAAAACCTCAAGCAGATAAAACACATGAAGTAATAAAATAGAGTAAAACAGACAGCACGTGATCCAGAAAAATAATAATGTATATCACGTAGGGTCTTTCACCTGAGACTACTGTTGTAGAACATGATTGCATACTGTTTGAGGTGAAGTTGTAAGTAGAAGGTGATCTCCACTTAACTTTGGCTCACTAGAATGTTTTTTTTTAAACTCCCTCTTTTGCTGGTTGCAGGGTCCTCGAGGAATGGCAGGAGAAAGAGGACGAATTGGGCCACAGGGAGCTCCAGTAAGTAGTTATTTGTAATGGGATAACCCCAACAGATGCCAACGGGGCGCTCTGCAGTAGGATCCAATGAGTCCCAGCTCCTGAACCCTAACCCTAACCCCAACCCTAACCCCAACCCCAACCCCAACCCCAACCCCAACCGGTTGTCCTGGTGGTGACAACAATATATTCATTTGCCTGAATAGTGAACTCCCTTAAGTGAAAAAGATATATATATATATATATGAATGAAAAGGTTACATTGGAATTATCCCCACTCTTATTTTCTCCTATACTTGCTGCTATGGGCTTTGTCCTAGAGCCACCATCATATTCCTCCTAGGTTTCTCCCAAGCTTTCCCAACCTTCTTTTTTTCTTGTTTTTGTTTTCCTCTTAGGGGGGTCGTGGTTCTCACGGTATGCCAGGGAAGCCAGGGCCAATGGTAAGCACCTCTTGTCCATCTTTCTTTGCTCCCATTTGACCCAAGTTGTTTTCAAGTCTGGCCCCATCTAATTCAAATGAGAAAAGAACATGACTCATCCACTGTTCACTGTCAACCTATTTCACACTGTGTTCTGGAAAATGAGCTTCCAGCTAAGGCCAGAACGTTACAAGTGCAACAGACAGCAGGTGTTTTTGTGTGTGTATGCCTTGACGTGAGTGTAAAGGCCCATAGGATGGGGAGTTATGTAGGGTCAAGTAGGCCTGCACTTGTCCCTGCCTCTCCAGAACTGTGCTCCTGCCAGCTTCTTATCAGGCAATGCAACATCAAGGCACATGACCACATGTGCTTTCTTGTTCAGTAGAATGGCATTATCTTTACTTGGTGCTTGGCTTGTGCCACCCCCCTTGCTACCAGGTTTGATCACCACAAGTTAAGGCCTACGATTCTGATTCAGTTTCTGGATAGAAGACCGAAAAATATTTATCATTCATTCTAATACAATATGATTTGCTGAAAATTGAGCCTTCCCATAAACCCATAGTTTGACAAAGGGCTCATCATAGAAGTGGCAAGCAATTATTGCACGTCAAGGCCCCAAGCTCCCCCATTTGTTGAATAATAAAACACATGGACACAGTATTTTAGGTTAATGAGTGAATTAAGGCCACAACTTTATGTGAGTGGCATTGGCTTAGGCATTGGAATTGAACCAACCATATCTAACTTCTGCCCACCATGCAGGAAGTCCAGTAAGTGTCAACCACCAGTAGGGGGAGCTCTGTTGATGTATATCAATTGAGAGCTTCCTCAGGGTCCCCGATGGGCTCATGGCATGGCCCAACCCCTACCCGGGCTTTGGACGAGATCCACACACCTGGATCCCTTTAACAGAATACCCTTAAAGTGGAGGGGCAGGTGATGGCCACACCTCCCCCCCGAACCAGGTTTTACCAATGCCTAACCACCAAACCTTACACGAGGACGATTCCTGGCCACGCGACTGCTTAAATGCAGTCAGCCATGCCCCCCGGCCGACCGGATTGGTTGGGCAGGTGCATGACGTGGCCAGGAATCCCCTCTGACAGGGGGCGGGCGGGCATTGCTACGCCCCTGCTGTGGATGGGGAGAGCCCGTGGCAACACCTCCCCACCAGGAAGCAGAGCAACTGTAGTTTACCTCTCACAGTTACCGGTACATTTCCCAGCAACCCTTAACAAACTACAGTGCTCCGAATCCTTTGAGGTGTGTGTGTGGTTGTGCTTTAAAGGCATAGTGTATACACAGAGTTTTGACAAGCACATGTCAAATTTCAGCCAGCCTTTTATGGCTACTGAACCTGCTCAGTTCTCATTGGGTTATTTCAGGGTTTTTTCTCTCTTCGGGTGTTTATTTTTGTGCTTCTACAAACCTTGGGTTTCCCCCAACCCTGCTGATGCCTTCCTCATTTGTATGTAAGGGCTGACATTTGGGGAACTGGGTTCACTGTTTATCTATATACATGTTGAGCTGTTGCAGTGATACTTTAAGAAAATTCAGTACAAGGCTTCATGGCAAATGATGCTCTCATCTTGAATGAATTTCTGGAACAAATCATACTTCTTACTGAGATTGCCAGGAGAAGCGTCCTTTATAACAAGGCATTATTTTACAGTGTGCGAGCGCCTCTTGTTCTTCCAGAAGGTGCCAAGCCAGCAAAAAGGAAAGGAAAGGAAATCACTGGGGAGCAGTGAACATTTTGAAGTGGTAGTGAATGTTTATGGCTGCTGCCTGTTGCTACCCAAATATTGTCTAGACAATCTATCTCTTCCGCATAGCCAAAGAAACAAAAAGCACTTCAGAAGCCCTTAAATTTTTTCCCATTATATATCAAGCCAGAAAATATTGGTTAATTCTGTGGAAGTACACGACGGAGAAATATCTAAGTCTCCCTAAGAGGATGGGAAAAAACTTTTCTGCAAGAAGAGCAACCATAGACACTGCTATTGTCTCAGTATATTAATTTCTGGGTGGGCTGTACTAAAATTAGGAGAGCTGGGCAGCAGTTCACACATGCAGGGGTGACACTTGATGAATGTGAAAATGGATTTCATTCTAAACTGAAGAGATGTGAAGTCCTAAGGCATTTGATCCACGATGGTTCATTCTGCAGAACATCATGCTTTTGCTGCTGTTGTTTTATTTTGATGGAATGATTCCATGTGCCTTACAGATCATGAACATGAAACTTGTTCCCAAGTTTCCCAACAGAGCTGAGCATTTTATCATTTTCTTTTGAGTTCTGTACTAACATTTATCTGTTGCGAAATTCACCACTGCTAAGCCCGCAACTTTCGTTTCAGCCAAGTATTTCTGGATCACAGTAAACCAGATCCTCCCAATATCGGATTGCATATTTATGGAACAAGCTTCCAGCTTTGAAGATTTCACAGGTCAAATACCAATCCCGGGACTGACCTGTGCTTAATTTTCTCAACATGTGAAGCTACGACAATAAGACCCCGTTAGAACATGATGGCAGAGGTGTAAGAAAAAATGACTCATGCCGTGTCCCAGGCTGCTGGTGTCTATACAAGGAGCATGGGCTCTCATCCATTACATGCACAGTGTCAACACACCCAAAGCAGCAGCTGCTTAGGCCAAAGATCCCTGGTTTACTAATGCTACATGCATAGCAGCTGAGGGCCTAGTTCAAATCGGACACCAGCTGCAAAGATGCCTGTAACATTCCCTCCGCACACTCACACACACTTTGTTTCATTGGCATCCAACTCGATGGAGAGCTCTGATGAATAAAAAATCTCGCTCACTTCTTTGCAATTTTTCGTTTGCTCCTAATAAAGGTATTGCCCCCTATTCAGATTTTGCCTGGCGTAGACATATTTAATGTCAATATGTCTCCCATTCATAATTCATTTTCTCCCCAGAAAGTGAATATTCATTGAACTGAATGCTGAAAAGGACTCGCCTAGTACTTTCAAATATCTTGGCTGTAGTTTGCTGTCCTATCAGGGATTGCTCTTTTTTTGTGAAGAACATTTATTGACATTGGACAATAAAGTGGAGCCTGGGTTGGAAGCTGCATGTTGATCAAGCAGCCATGTTCAATCACAATGTAAATTCACTGGGGAAAATCTGCAAAATCATTGGAAAACCAGCCTTTTCTAGGAGAAAAGGTGGTACACACGGTTAGCTAATAATTTTGGTGCAAGTTACCACTTTAAGCTGACTTTTGAATGCCAAGTATGTTTTTCCCCACCATCATGTTGTCTGGTAAAGATGACAAGGAGAACATATACTCAATTATGTTTACTATCTCCTTGTTGTAGGGCCCCCTTGGTATTGCTGGTTCTCCAGGTTTTCCAGGCATTCCCGGCAGGAAGGTAAGTCATGTTTTGGTTTGATTCTGTTAGGGAAATACCTCTCCACTTTTTCTGCACTGCATCTTCTATAATGCATATTTCTGTTTTGGAACAAGGAGATAAAATATCCCAGGCACCGCAATTCGAAGAAAGTTTACTCAGGGGTAAACCCCAATTATTCAAAATCAGTCATGCCATGCGTGATTATTCGGTGTAGAAACAATCAGTTTATCCCTCATTTGTCGCTAGATCCTGGTCTAAACATGGCTCCATTGTTCGTGGGGCTTGCATTATGCTTGTGGTTGTTGGTTGCTGTTGCAAGGAAGATCCAGCACAAGAAGCCTTGGGGAAATGGAGTTACAGAGGGGCTGTTCACTCACTACTTGATGTCTGGATTCTTTGCTCCCCTCCAGTCGTTCTGCTGTTGCACTGCACTGCAGTGCAGCAAGCCAAGACATGATTTGGCTTAGTGCGTCGTCCAAACATGAGCTCGTGGTTTAGCTTTCTCCAAACTAACCATGAATTATGGCCAAGTGTGTCCTAAGGTTTATGCAGGCATCCCCAAACTGCGGCCCTCCAGATGTTTTGGCCTACAACTCCCATGATCCCTAGCTAAAAGGACCAGTGGTCGGGTAAGATGGGAATTGTAGTCCAAAACATCTGGAGGGCCGAAGTTTGGGGATGCCTGGGTTTATGGCTTGTAGTTTGGGAGAGCTGAACCGCGAACCTGGGTTTGGATGACATGCTAAGTCAAACCATGGCTAAGTCAAACCATGGCTAAGTCAAACCATGCACAGCTTTGCAGCAGGATGGCCAGGGAGGAGCAAAACAGCTGCAATGTCCTCTCTGGGAGTCTCCAGCACTAAGCCATGGATTAGCTTAAAGTGGTGGTGTGAACCAGGCCTATGTATGGGAATAAGGATCAGCTTCTCCTTTCCTTCTTAGCCTGGAGACAAAGAGAACCTGAACGAACATATCTAATGATAATATGAAGAAGCGAAGCCACAGAAGAGTTTTAAGTGTGCCGTTGAGCGAAGCTTCTATACGCATTGTGGTTTTTTTTTTGTTTTTTTAAAAAAGTTTATGAGTATGGTGTTATTTAGCTGGATAGATCTGGTTGCAGCATCCCTAAGAAAACCGAAACAGCTGGAAGTGCAATTCATTTTAACAGGAGTTGGCAATGCACCTGGGGCTCTTTCTGTGCCACAGAATAATGAACTGCAGAAAAAGCTAAACAGCGAAGTTTTCCTCATTTATATGGTGTCATAAAGCAGCCCTGTTCTCATGCAAAGTTGGTGTTAGCTCATCTTCTCCCATGCTCAACATTCTTTTTTATTATTAAAAAAAAACCCCTACAAGAGAGGTCATTTGGATGAAAGAATTGTAATTGTGAAAACACACCCTTATCTTTAACACTAGGATAGTATTGGTTTTTTTTATAGTGCTGGATCTAGTTTCTTTCTTTTATTACTTCATTTTTTTATTTGGCCTCACTGGCAGGCTATAGTTTTCCCACGGTTATTTCTCTATGTGCTTTTAAACTTTGTCTATATTTAAGAATGTTGGGTCTATAGCAAAGTTGGCATTCTTTATAGCCTAAGGGCACAAGCAAGTGGTTTGAGGAAGAGTCCTGGGAAAAGTGCCTACCACTGTCTTTTTATTTCAAAGGGTATTTAGCCCTGGGGAGGGGGCACTTTTCCAATGGATTGTATGTTCTGAATAGTTTTAACTGGGAAAAGCATGTCGGTATACTAAATTAATCTGGGTTGGGTCTTACCCTTCATCATTTGCACTTGTTGCTCTGAATTTTCATTTCACTTAAACGTCTTTCCCCTTAAAGAAGCATGTTGTGTGTGTGTGTGTGTGTGTGTGTGTGCGTGTGTGTGTGTGCGTGCACGCGTGCACATGTATGTTGTGCAGACTAGATGAGGCCTAGAAATGGGGCCACTGTTTTTATCGCCCCAACCTGAGCCTTGACCACAAGAGGAGAACTTAAAGGAAATTCTCCTGGCTATGGAGAATTCCAAGGAAATTCCGAGTGCTTATCGAATGGGGTGACATCACATTTACCGTGACATTTCACTTTTGTGTCCCTGTCCTATTCACAAGTGATGTACCAGTTGTGGGTAGTGGAATAAGGCAGTGGTGCTCACCAGACCTCCGACCAGAGACGTAGCAAGGTCAGGTGGTACCCGGTGCAGAATTTTTTTGCCACCCCCCTCCCCACAATTGAAATTATTAAAAGAAGGAAAAGTAAGGTACAGTTGCAAGTGTTGTTTTCTGGTTTATTTACTTAATATTGTGAGTATAAGCACTTAAAACTTTTTCCCCTAACTTTTTTCTCCCACCCACCTCTCCTCCTGTGCATTCCAGGGTCCTGAGCTGAGGGAGTTTTTGCTTCTCTCCTTCCCTCCCCCCTCTGCTTGTTTGTTCCCATCATCTCCCTGCCTGCCTGCCCCCAGCAGCCTGGGAACATGGGGCAATGGCTGCTGGCAAGGTGGCACAGCTCCCCCCTTCCCCCGATGGCTCAGGGTAGGCTTGGGAGTTGTGGGCGCGCCGCACGCCAAATGTCAACCTCCTCAGCGATGACACTTGGGGTGGTCCGCTCCCACTGCACTCCCCTTCCTACGCCCCTGCCTCTGTCTACCTGTGTCACTGCTGCATACGGGACACAGAGCTGGGAGGGGTGAAGCAGCAGTGAAGTTAGTGTGTTGCAAAAGCACCAGTGGAGGCAACCCTTGAGTCATCAAGGCGCAGCATGAGCTATGCCTGCCCAAATTCCCTATTCTACAGGACTATTAAAGGTTCAGAAGCTCTGTCCTCTTTTCCACCTGGCCACCCATGTTCTGGAATGCGAAACCCGGCGATGCTAATAGGGTGGGCCACCTTCCCCAGCTGGGATTAAAAGATACTTACTTGGACTGTAAAGACTTCTTAGTGAGAAGGTAAAGACTTCTTAGTGGGAAGGAAATTCTTTGCTTTCCCAGCACCCTTCTGTACTTTCACCTCTTCCTTACTGTGTGCCCACGTAAGAGAAAGCATTGCTGAAGTCGCTCTTCAGAGTGGTGGAGGCCGAGCTGCTGAACTTTGTCCCGAAGTTCTTAAAATCTCACCACCGCAAACATCTGGTAGCCATGTCCTTGGAGAGAAACAGCGCAAGGACTAATCAGTCTAGCAGATGTTTTGCGCTGTATTTACAGTTGGCAGTTCTCACTAAACAATCATTAGTCAATGCAGTAATTTAAGGGATTAAGTAACAATCCTTTTAATGGATGGGCGGGAGCAGGGAATAGGGACAGACCGAAACAATGTCGGCATGTGAAGGAACTTGGCAAAAGGAAGCAAGTATGTGGGGTTTTTTTGGTCTTTGTTTAAAGAAGTGTTGGCTAAGATTCTCACTTTCAATAGAATGATCTCACATTGCATTAAGGGATACACCAAACATATGCAATGTGTCTTCTGCAACTTTAGAGCGTTCAACATGATTTGAATATTATTTTTATGAACGTGATAGGCCACTAGTAGTGCATCTGTCACATGGATTCAGCAGCATCTTTATTTGGAAGTGTTCACCGCATTATACATGGAAAGTTGGAAGGTTGGGAAATTGGATTTTTTTAAAAAAGGAACTGGCTCCATGGGTGTGTCCCTGTGTCCTCGAACTCACTGCTGCCCTGCCCCATCCCTGTCTGGCAGGCTGTAACCACACCAGTTTCAGGAGAGCGGTTTCATGGATGTGTCCCGCCACACGAACTTAAACTAGATGCAGGTGTGAGCAGACCAGACCGCAGCGCCGCTTCAGTGATATTCTCTTTGCAGTTTAATCCCAGAGCTGTCGACCGTTGGCAGGATCTTTCTCTTAATGGTGGTGGTGGTGGTGGTGGTTAATATTCAGAAACAAGTTCTCCCCCACCTTTTTTTCAGGGTGAAGCTGGTCCAACAGGTGCACGTGGTCCGGAAGGTCCTCAGGGACAAAGAGGTGAAACAGGTCAGCCGGGTCCTGCAGGAACATTTGGCCTTCCTGTAAGTTCATCAGACTTTTCGTAACCTAAGCGTTTCATGAGTCCTAATTCTCGTTGAGGTGGTGAAACTGTGTCTGATCTCTGCTACTACAGGATTGCAAGTGGCGGCTCACACTGAATGTTCCTATTTTAGAACATTTCTTTTTGACGTATTGATTTATATGTAAAGGGATTTGTATGTGTGCATCTATGTGGAAGTGGCCTCGGTCCAGTTTACCTGAAGGAGCGTCTCCTGCCCCATCGTTCTGCCCGGACACTGAGGTCAAGCACCGAGGGCCTTCTGGCGGTTCCCTCATTGCGAGAAGCCAAGTTGCAGGGAACCTGGCAGAGGGCCTTCTCGGTAGTGACACCCGCCCTGTGGAACGCCCTCCCATCAAAGAGAAAAACAGCTACCAGATTTTTAGAAGACATCTGAAGGCAGCCCTGTTTAGGGAGACTTTTAATGTTTAATAAATTATTTTATTTAATTTTTCTGTTGGAAGCCGCCCAGAGTGGCTGGGGAAACCCAGCCAGATGGGTGGGGTATAAATGATAAATTATTATTATTATTAGTAGTAGTACAGTCGTACCTCGGGTTACGACCACCTCAGTTTGCGAACAGTTCGGGTTACGAACTGCGCAAACCCGGAAGTGTTTTCGCCGCGAGCGCGATCGCGCAATATGCGCATGAGCAAAGCGCGAAAATCACGAAAATCACGCTTTGCACATGCGCAAAATGGCGGCGCCCATCGCGTTCGGGTTACGAACTATTCGGGTTACGAACTGCGATCCGGAACGGATCGCGTTCGTAACCCGAGATATTACTGTAGTAGTAGTATATTCAGGCATGTGAGCTATAATCATACCTGCCAAGTTGCTGTCAGAGAAATAAGGGACCGGGCCGGAAATAGCAGACCGGAAGTAGCACTGCCGCCGTTTTGGAACTGGGCGGGGCATGCTCAGAAGTGACTTTTGATGCTGCTTTGCCCAGTTCCAAAATGGCCACCGCGCCAGAAGTCGCACTGCAGCCATTTTGGAACTGGGCAGAGCAGCATCAAAAGTCACTTCTGAGCATGCGCTGCCCAGTTCCAAAATGTCCACCGCACCAGAATAAACCGGGGAAAAACAAAAAAATATCCGTTTTTTCCAGCTAGGAACAGCTGGAAAAACGGGGATTTCCCGGGGAAAACGGGAGACTTGGCAGCTATGGCTATAATTTGAGCCACTCTTCCACAGCGACAGCCAGGCCACAATTTCCCTGATGTGTAATTGAATGCATAGTTCAGGGGTTGCCAACCTTTCTTGGCCCATGAACACATTTGCAAAGAGGAGAAGCTATCATGGGCACCATTCAAAGCCCACAACCTGTTAGATTGCTTGCAGTAGAACACTTCTCTCAAGTCTAATTTCAGTGGCACAGGGGTGGGTGGGACAAGTCCTCTGCAGGCAGATGTGCATCTGCGGGAGCCAATTTGGTGACCCCCTAGCATAGTAAATGGGTCACTAGAGAATTAATGATCTGTAATAGAAAGAAGCGGGAGTCCCAGTAAAGGAAGAATGGATACAAAAGCTTATGGAATATGCAGAAATGGCAAAACTTACCGGAAGAAAATGAAATCGAGATAACAAACTTATTAATATATAAAAGAATGGAAATGGTTTGTTGCATATTTACAGATTAATTGCAAACAGATAAAAACATTGGCAGGATTATTGTAATAACCTGCAGTTTCATAAGGGTATATATTTAAAGTAGATAATTAAATGAGCAAATTAAATGAATTTGGATATGAAAAAGATACAGTATTAAAACAAATTAAGGAACCATAGTAAGAGGGGGAAGGAAGTCAAACCCTGAAATGTTAAAATGATTGTAAAATTAACGAAATGTATGAATTGGAAAAGAATTATTTTTTTACATAACCATTTTATATAAAGGTTATATAAAGGTTGAGTTGGGTGGCTATAATGGGGGAATTAACCCTTTCACAAAATTGTGCTCCGAATATGTTAGGGCTGCCATACATCCGGAACTTCCCGGACATAGCTGGGATTTGTCCATCAAAAATGGCATCTGGGCGGAATTTTCGAAAATCGGCTTAAATGTCCGGGAAAATCGGCTCTGGAAAACCAGTGTTGATTTTGGGGTGATTTTTTAAAAAAGCAAGCTTAAAAACAACCTTGCCAAAATATTTCACTTTTTGAAATATGGCAACACTAGAAGTTTTTTTTTTTTAAAAAAAAAAACACATGCCTGAGTGGTTCTTATCATTGCATTTTGTCTTTGGTTGTAAATTGCTTTGGGACAGTGGGCAGGGGTGCAAAAATTGAACACACCAAAACCCCTCTGGAATGGTGTGGATGGTGATGCAGGGGGTGGGGGGCTGCAGGGGGAGGGAGGAATATGCAGAAATCACCTTCCACCCAATGTGAGCGAAGGCTGTGAGGCTTTCCAGGATTCCAAAGAAGGTCCACTATGCTCTGTCCATTTAATCAAGGGGCAGATGCACACCATGCATTCAAAGCACATCTAATGTTACCTTCCAAGTCCCGGACTGCAGAATCCGGGACCGGCAGCCGTGTGACACCGGAAGTTGCGTCGACGTAACTTCCGGTGTCGTTTTGCCCTTCTATGGGCACCAAAAATGGCCGGCGTTGGCTTCGAAAGTTGCTTCTACGCATGCCAGGAAGTGCGTAAATGCAACTTCCGGTGTCGCTCTGCCCATCTATGGGCACCCAAAATGGCCACCGCCGACACCGGAAGTGGCGTCTATGCACTTCCGGACATGCATAGATGCGACTTTTGAAGCCGGCGGCGGCCATTTTTGGTGCCCATAGAAGGGCAAATCAGAAAAAAAATGGCTGCCGGCAGGAGAAAATAACGGAGAAAAACGGGAGACGAAGTGATACGGGGGACCACCGGGGAAAGGTGAGTAAAAACGGGGGTTTCCCAGGGAAAACGGGGTACTTGGCAGCTATGCATCTAATGCACATTTAAAGCACATGACTTTCTGCAAGGAACCCTAGGAATGGTACCTTCCCCTTGCAATTCCCAGCACCCTTAACAATCTACAGTTCCCAGGATTCTTTGGGGAAATTCATGTGTATCGGCTGCGCTTTGAAGGTATGGTGGGGGTCTGCACAAGGTGGTTGCGGCTAACACACACCACTGTCTTGTGTGGCTCCAAAGTAGTTGCTTATGATACACAGATGACACGTGTCCACAAAGAATCATAGAATCATAGAGTTGGAAGAGACCACAAGGGCCATCCAGTCCAACCCCCTGCCAAGCAGGAAACACCATCAAAGCATTCTTGACATATGGCTGTCAAGCCTCTGCTTAAAGACCTCCAAAGAAGGAGACTCCACCACATTAGATCAATCTTGGCTGCCTTTGGTTTTATTTACAGCTGCAGAGGTGTGTTCAGTCTGAGAAACACTGAAATTTCCATTGTTTAAGCTACGCAACACCTGCACATTTTCATCTTGCTGCATGGTTTTCAAAGAAGGTGTGCATGAACGCTGAAGCTTGTTGCTGACGATGATATATCTTACTCTCCATTTAGGGCTCCCCCGGTACGGATGGTTCCCAAGGTACTAAAGGGCCATCGGTAAGTGATCATATAAACCACCAAGTAGTTTCTGGGCCGAATTCAAAGTGCTGCTTTTGACCTAGGTAAAGATAAAAGGACCCCTGACCATCCAGTCATGACCAACTCTGGGGTTGCGGTGCTCATCTCGCATTATTGGCCGAGGGAGCCGGCGTACAGCTTCCAGGTCATGTGGCCAGCATGACAAAGCCGCTTCTTGGCAAACCAGAGCAGCACACAGAAACGCCGTTTACCTTCCCGCTGTAAAGGGTAAAGGGACCCCTGACCATTAGGTCCAGTCGTGACCGACTCTGGGGTTGCACACTCATCTCGCATTATTGGCCGAGGGAGCCGGCGTACAGCTTCCAGGTCATGTGGCCAGCATGACAAAGCCGCTTCTGGCGAACCAGAGCAGCACATGGAAACGCCGTTTACCTTCCCACTGTAGTGGTCCCTATTTATCTACGTGCACTTTGAGGTGCTTTCGAACTGCTTGGTCGGCAGGAGCTGGGACCGAGCAATGGGATCTCACCCTGTCGCAGGGATTCGAACCGCCGACCTTCTGATCGGCAAGCCGTGGTTTAACCCACAGCGCCTCGCGCGTCCCTTTTGACCTAGAAAGCCTTAAATGGCTCAGAGCTTCAGTAGCTCAAGGACCACCTCTCTCCATATGAACCTACCCGGACCCTGAGATCATCATCTTCATGTGCCTCCTCCATGAGACATCTGGAGGGTGGCAACATGAGAATGGGCCCTGTCTGCAGTGGCTCCCTGTTTCTGGAATGCTCTCCCCAGGGAGTTTAGTCTGGCGCCTTCAATCCATATCTTTAGGCACCAAGCAAAAACCAGATGGTGATATGATGATGATGATGATGATGATGATGATGATAAGGAATGATGATAATGGCATGTCTTTCTTTATGTATATGCTGTCAACCATATTTATATGTCTTCTAGGGCTCTCCAGGCACTTCAGGTCCACCTGGCTCACCGGGACCTCTTGGTTCTACAGGACCACAAGGGAGCACAGGTCCCCCTGGCATCAGAGGGCAAATGGTAATGATGTTCCCATCACATTGGAAATGGTGCAGTAGTCTAGAGGATGCTGGTGTTGCTAGTGCCAGCATATAATGCCTATGATCACTGAGTACCGATGAAATGGAGAGGCAATTCAAGTGAGATAGGTTGGTTTCAATCATTCTTAGGCATACTCCTACCAGGGCTGAGCCGGAACCTGGAACCAGAAGTGGTGCTAGGGACTCGGAGCTGAGTGTCAAAGCTGAGGAACAAAGCCAAGCGTTTGAACAGAGCAATGCATCAAAACATACCAGGGCCAGGGAGACCATTGCTTCTCACCAGGAAATCTCTCACAGCTCCTACTATGCAAGAGGAACCATTGACCAGCCTGGTTGGGAGAGCAATCCCAGAACCCATGAACGCTTTACTGTCCAGAATGGAGTTCTGTCATTCACCACATGGAGGCAGCTGCACACAGAGCCGTAGAATTGTAGCATTGGAAGGGCTCCTGGAATGGCAGGAACCTTTTTGCCCAACGTGGGGTTCAAACCACCGACCCTCATGGTATCCCAGCAGACAGGCTGCTGGCTCCAGTCTAGGTGGCTCTTGACAATTCCCCATTTTTTTGCTGGCTCCTCCTTTTCGCAAAAGACATTTCATACAAGTGTCCAGATATTTGACAAAACAGCAACTTGTCTACCCAATGGAATGACTGAGATAAACTTGTGCAGGTGTTAAATAGCACATGCGCCTGAATTTATATACTGGCCCTAAACTGAAAAATATTAGACACAAGATAAAACTGACTACAGTTCATAGCTGTCAAGTTTTCCCTTTTCTCGCGAGGAAGCCTATTCAGCATAAGGGAATTTCCCTTAAAAAAAGGGAGAACTTGACAGCTATGCTACAGTTGTGTCTCAGCCACAGTGTCACCTCTAGTGTGGCATTGAGAACAGGTTATATAGAGTAGATCAGCAGATATTTGGAGGAGTTCAGTGATGTGCCAAGGTGATCATTTAGTCAGTGCAAGAATTTTGGCTTGCCAGAAGAAACAATTCCTCTTCTCCTCACGTGGGTTGTTCTGGGGGTTCTCCTCACCCCCGAGCCAATTTTGGATGGGAACACATGGCGAGGAGAGGGGGAAATCTCTGATACACAACTGGAAGTCAATGTACAACACTTCTGTTGACAGGACTATAGTAGAACCCCACCAATTACCAATAATTCACAAAAACCATTGTGATTTTATTTGAATTACTTTCCTTAAAAAAGAAAGAAATCTAACGCGATGTTTTCTAACATTAAATGTTATCATCAGTCAGTGTTATCCCTATCGTGCTTGACAAAGCCAGTGGCACTGATTACTGTTTTAATGGCAGATATTTACTTTTAGGGAGATCCTGGTGTGCCCGGTTTCAAAGGAGAAGCAGGCCCTAAAGGTGAACCGGTAAGTCTTCCAAACATATAATCTAGGAGCTATCCTTAGATTTTCCTCTTTCAAAAGAACACATTTCCCTCTCTAACATTCTGCAGACTTGATTGCACAGTCTGTTTGCACCTGTTGGCTTTAAAGAAACAATATTAACCTTGACCTTGGAAAAATTTTTGGCTTCAAGGAATCCTACTCTGCTTAAGTGGATGATTCCAAGATTTAAAAACACACCTCATAATTTAAGTGCATGTACTGCAGGAAAAAATAGCTGCAAATATAACATACAATTCCAAACCATTAAGAACAATAGAGTCATTAACTGGAAATGCATGAGCAACTTGTGCTTTTCCCATTTTATATATGTTCTCTCTCTCTCTCTCTCTCTCTCTCTCTCTCTCTCTCTCTCTCTCACACACACACACACACACACACACACACACACAGAGAGAGAGAGAGAGAGAGAGAGAAGAAATGCCTCACAATAGAAGTAAATCCAAACATTTTTCTAATTACTGGAATTTGCTGATGCATTGCATAGTTCTGACACGGCGTCTGTCAACAAGGGCTGCAGATGACCTTGACTATAAAAGATCAGACGTGGCTGTGACCTGGGAGCACACCACATCAAATTACTTCTGAATAAACATGCACAGGTTTCAAAAGCATGCTGATTGGTTATAGTTAATATACCCGTGGTAAGTATAGCCTGCACAGTATCACTTGCATGCAGCATCCACTCATAAACAAATCTAACTGACATGGGGACAAATAGAAGAAGACGACTTCACCCCGGTATGGTTCCCCTTTATCACATGCACAGCCCAACAGGACAATGACAAAAATCCACCAACAGCATACAAATCAATATGGCTAACCTGATTCAAAACACCCACCCACCCCACTCACACACGAAACAAAAACCGCTACAGCCAACCACAAATGCACAACCATACCCTAGGCCGACCCCAATCTCTCTCACCACCAAAGGAACACAAGCGAACAACAGAGAACCTGCAAAGCGACGCTGACAACCCCCCCAACGTATATTTAGTAAAATAGAAACACTGTCACCTGACCCCCCCATCTCCCCATCTACTTCTATCCCCCTCTTTCTTCCCAATGTCTCAACAAATGAAACCGATTTGTAAAAATGTTATGAGAGACATTGCATATATTTCTGTAAATCAAGAAAACCTTTAATAAAAAACAAACAAACAAATAAAAAACAAATCTAACTCTACTTAATTTTATTTACAATTACAAAAATATAGTTAGGTAAAATGCATTGTGTTCATTTGGTAACAGAGTGCCTTAGATACAGCTTTGGGGTGCCCAAGATGGCATGCACTGGCCCCAGCTGTTTCTGCTGGTCAATGAAAAATGATCAAAACAAAACCCTGTGTTGCAATACAGAATAATCTGCTCAAATACAGCTGCAACATGTGGCTAATGAATATAGTAAATGTGTTGTTATTATTAGTAGAATGTTATCCAAAATTTACAATTCATCAACTTCAAAATTATATATATATATATATATATATATATATATATATATATATATATATATTGTGTGTATGTGTGTGTGTGTCCCCATAACCAAGAAGTAGTCAATGAAATGAATTGCTGGCTGGGAACACAACGGCGCCTTTCAGTGGATAATGTCCAAGACAGTATATTAACCGGATTGAATCAACTGTTTCAAAGATGAATCTTCGTCAGCCAATAGTTTTAGATAGAATATCCTTACAGGTAAATGTAATACTGGTACTGTGGATCAGAGATCACTAACCAGAGCTTCATTGCGACTACTTCTTGGTTATGGACTGATATATATATATATATATATATATATATATATATATATATATATACATATACATATACATATACATATATATATATATATATATACATACATACACTTCATCAACTTCAAAATAACACACACACACACACACACACACACACACACACACACACATATATGTATGTTATTTTGAAGTTGATGAACTGTAAATTTTGGGTGACATTCTACTACTAATAGTAACACATTTACTATATTCATTAGCCACGTGTTGCAGCTGCATTTGAGCAAATGAAAAATGATCAGCAGTAGCATTTGCGGGGCCCCTGATTTTGACTAGTGTTCGTGTCAGATGTGTTGGATGATTATTGTCCAAGATGGAGGCAATGGTGACACTTAGGACAGTGTACAGTGGTACCTCGGTTTATGAACACAATTGGTTCCAGAAGTCTGTTCATAAACCGAAGTGTTCATAAACCGAAGCAAACATTCCCATTAAAAATAATGGAAAGTGGATTAATCCGTTCCAGACGATGAAAAACACCCCCTAAAGCTTCAATTTAACATGAATTTCACTGTCTGCCAAGAGGTTTCCGAGGCCTATGGAGGCCTCCACGGAGGCATCGGAGCGTCCGCGACTGGGACGCAGCCACAGAAGCGCTCCGATGCCTTCACAGAGGCTAACTGCGTCTCTTTCAAAGCGGGTGGGGGGGTCCCTTTGGAAGCGCTTACCTTGCGCATAGAAAACAGCGGTGAGAGGCTTGGCTGCGCGGCGGTGGCGCTCGCAGCTCTCCTTCCCTCTCTACGTGGTGCCAGCCGGGCGACCTTTCTCCTCCTCAGAGCAGCCACCACCACCACCAGGCGCCAGGACTGGCTGGGGTGGCTCGCGGTGCGCCTGGCTCTGGTTGGAGTGGCGGCGGCGGCAGCAGCGGCGGCTTCTCTCAAGCCCGAGCCTCTCCACTCTGCAGGGGCGCAACGGTGTAGGCCCGGCCTCGCTTCTCTTGACCCCTCCGCGAGGCCGGGCCTTCACCATCGCGCTCCTGCGACGTCTCTCCACCTTCGCCGTCGCGCTAATGTGGAGAGGCGTCGCAGGAGCGCGACGGCGAAGGTCCGCTTCTCTTGAGCCGGCCTCGCGGAGGGCTCAAGAGAAGCGGGCCTTCAGCGTCGCGCTCCTGCGACGTCTCTCCACCTTCGCCGTCGCGCTAATGTGGAGAGGCATCGCAGGAGCGCGACGGCGAAGGTCCGCTTCTCTTGAGCCGGCCTCACGGAGGGCTCAAGAGAAGCGGGCCTTCAGCGTCGCGCTCCTGCGACGTCTCTCCACCTTCGCCGTCGCGCTAATGTGGAGAGGCATCGCAGGAGCGCGACGGCGAAGGTCCGCTTCTCTTGAGCCGGCCTCGCGGAGGGCTCAAGAGAAGCGGGCCTTCAGCGTCGCGCTCCTGCGACGTCTCTCCACCTTCGCCGTCGCGCTAATGTGGAGAGGCGTCGCAGGAGCGCGACGGCGAAAGTCCGCTTCTCTTGAGCCGGCCTCGCGGAGGGCTCAAGAGAAGCGGGCCTTCAGCGTCGCGCTCCTGCGACGTCTCTCCACCTTCGCCGTCGCGCTAATGTGGAGAGGCGTCGCAGGAGCACAACGGCGAAAGTCCGCTTCTCTTGAGCCGGCCTCGCGGAGGGCTCAAGAGAAGCGGGCCTTCAGCGTCGCGCTCCTGCGACGTCTCTCCACCTTCGCCGTCGCGCTAATGTGGAGAGGCGTCGCAGGAGCACAACGGCGAAGGTCCGCTTCTCTTGAGCCGGCCTCGCGGAGGGCTCAAGAGAAGCGGGCCTTCAGCGTCGCGCTCCTGCGACGTCTCTCCACCTTCGCCGTCGCGCTAATGTGGAGAGGCGTCGCAGGAGCACAACGGCGAAAGTCCGCTTCTCTTGAGCCGGCCTCGCGGAGGGCTCAAGAGAAGCGGGCCTTCAGCGTCGCGCTCCTGCGACGTCTCTCCACCTTCGCCGTCGCGCTAATGTGGAGAGGCGTCGCAGGAGCACAACGGCGAAAGTCCGCTTCTCTTGAGCCGGCCTCGCGGAGGGCTCAAGAGAAGCGGGCCTTCAGCGTCGCGCTCCTGCGACGTCTCTCCACCTTCGCCGTCGCGCTAATGTGGAGAGGCATCGCAGGAGCGCGACGGCGAAGGTCCGCTTCTCTTGAGCCAGCCTCGCGGAGGGCTCAAGAGAAGCGGACCTTCACCGTCGCGCTCCTGCGTCGCCTCTTCACATTAGCGCGACGGCGAAGGTGGAGAGACGTCGCAGGAGCGCGACGGTGAAGGCCCGGCCTCGCGGAGGGGTCAAGAGAAGCGAGGCCGGGCCTTCACCGTTGCGCCCCTGCAGAGTGGAGAGGCTCGGGCTTGAGAGAAGCCGCCGCTGCTACCGCCGCCGCCGCTCCAAGCACAGCCAGGCGCACCGCGAGCCACCCCAGCCAGTCCTGGCGCCTGGTGGTGGTGGTGGCTGCTCTGAGGAGGAGAAAGGTCGCCCGGCTGGCACCACGTAGAGAGGGAAGGAGAGCTGCGAGCGCCACCGCCGCGCAGCCAAGCCTCTCACCGCTGTTTTCTATGCGCAAGGTAAGCGCTTCCAAAGGGACCCCCCCACCCGCTTTGAAAGAGACGCGGCCGCAGCCGCAGGGCTCCTTTCCACACAGTTAGCCTCCGTGAAGGCATCGGAGCGCTTCTGTGGCTGCGTCCCAGTCGCGGACGCTCCGATGCCTCCGTGGAGGCCTCCATAGGCCTCGGAAACCTCGGGTTACTTACTTCCGGGTTTCGATGGTTCGTAAACCGAAAGTTCGTAACCCGAGGTGTTCGTAAACCGAGGTACCACTGTACTTTAAAAAAAATATATATCCCAAATACCTACCTACCTACTTACCTACCTACCTAACCAACCACATTTGTATCCTCCTCTTCTTCCAAGGAACTGAGAACAGCATATATGGGGGGGTTCAACCTAAGTTATTATCTCTTGTGAAGTCGGTTTGACCAACACGGCTACCTACCTGTGACTGGTTGATAGTGGCTTGACCAAGACTACCTGAGATCTTTGTGGTCATTGTGATTAGGGATTTGAACTCCTGTCTGACTGGTCTAATCCCAACAATCTATTCATTGCCAGTTGCATGTAGATTCTCTGAATCACTGCTTTACTATCAAAGTTAACCTCCAAACCAACGTAGGTGGAATCGTTCTGATTGTTGTGTTGTTTAGGAATTTGCTTCCAGTGTTTACAGCTGAGTTTTGAAAATGCACATTATTCATTTAGCTTGTGTATACAGAAACACAATTTTGTTCTGAATGGAAGGTTCATGAATATATCACACAATTCGTAACGATAGAATTATGAGTAATTATAGAATTAATTCCCTCTAATGCTGTTTGGCCTGTGTTCCAGAATTGCCGAAACATTAGAATTTATGCAAGCAAGGAAACAACCGTAAGGGATTATTATAGAAATGCAGTCCATTCAGGCATCCTTCTTCATGGAACATTAGCTTCTGCTGCTGAAATGGAAAAGGAAACACAGCATTTTAAACACATAGCCATGGCTATCTGTCGTGTTGGAAATGAATGTCTTTGTGTGCCTGATTATAGGAATGAATCATGGGTACTTGCATGCCTCTAAATAATGGATTTTTCGTCTCCTCTAGGGTCCACACGGCCCTCAGGGTCCAATTGGCCCCGTGGGTGAAGAAGGGAAAAGAGGTCCTCGTGGTGACCCAGGGTCAGTTGGCCCTCCTGGACCTTTGGGAGAAAGGGTAAGGAGGAGGGGGGGAAAGGCCTAAGTGGTTTTGCCTAGGTTCTGTTCCAAAGAAAGCTCCAGGAAGGTTTCTTTTTGTTCCAGAGGCATAAAATCCACATTTTATAAACTACTGTGGTAAAATTGCAGTAACTGACAATTTGAATGTCCTGTGTCTGGATGCGGCCGGAGGATGGATGGTGGCTAACAGATTGAGGTTGAATCCTGACAAGACAGAAGTACTGTTTTGGGGGGGACAGGGGGAGGGAGGGTGTGGGGGGACTCCCTGGTCCTAAATGGGGTAAGTGTGCCCCTGAAAGACCAGGTGCACAGGCTGGAAGTCATTTTGGACTAATAGATGCCCATGGAGGCGCAGGTCAGTTGTGTCCAGGGCAGCTGTCTACCAGCTCCATCTGGTACGCAGGCTGAGACCCTACCTGCCCACGGATTGTCTTGTTAGAGTGGTGCATGCTCCAGTTATCTCCTGCTTGGATTACCACAATGCGCTCTACATGGGGCTACCTTTGAAGGTGACCTGGAAACTACAAATAATCCAGAAAGCGGCAGCTAGGCTGGTGACTGGGAGTGGCCACCGGGACCATATAACACCGGTCTTGAAAGACCTACATTGGCTCCCAGTACGTTTCCAAGCACAGTTCAAAGTGTTGGTGCTGACCTTGAAAGCCCTAAACGGCCTTGGTCCTGTATACCTGAAGGAGCATCTCCACCCCCATCATTCTGCACGGACACTGAGGTCCAGCTCTGAGGGCCTTCTGGTGGTTCCCTCACTGTGAGAAGTGAGGTTACAGGGAACCAGGCAGAGGGCCTTCTCGGTAGTGGCGCCTGCCCTGTGGAATGCCCTCCCATCAGATGTCAAGGAAACAAACAACTATCTGACTTTTAGGGGGTAGCTAGGGGTTGGGAGGGTGGACCATCCCAAGCGCCACTTTTTGGGGGGGATGATACCACGCAGCTCCAACCCTGGGTCAAGCCTGAGAGTTGGTGGCAAATTCACCGCTCTTACCTTGGTTGGGCAGTTTTGCGTGAGCATGCCTGGTTGCAGCTCCACTCCTGGGTCAAGTGTGACCCCAGGGGTGCAGTGGTTTCCCTCTGCATCCCGCCCCCCCTTAGGGGCATGCCCTGCTCCCCTGCTTTGGTTGTCGGTAGCATATGCTCTGCTGTTGATTATACTAAAAAATCTTCTGTCCATAGCTTTCTGCCACTTGGTTTCCTACAGTGAAACACTTAGTCTATCAGCAAACACGGAACACAGTTTTAGAACAGGAAAGCAATTCTGTCTCCCACAAAAAAGCACAGGCAGATAAAGGAGACTTAGGACTACACCAAATCAAATAATTTTTTATTGCCTATTTTCTTGAAGAGAGTTGGGGATAAAGTTCTCAGTTTTCTCAAATGGTGCCAGATAGATAAAGATAAGCCTGAGAAAACTGGCATTTTCTTTGAAACATGTTTTACCGAAATGGCCAAAGAGGTCTTGTTCTGTTCCTTTTTTATTGGGCAAGAATGAGTTTGAAATAGTTTTTTTTATTATTTAGTCAGGTATACTAAGTGATGTAATTGTTTTATTTTTTATTTTTAAATGTGTATGGCATGCATATTTGCTTCATGGTTTAAGCTCTAGTAGACTTTCTGAATTTATATATTTTGTTGGCATTAATATGATTCAATTGAAATATTATCGGCATGGTGAAAAATTGTATCATGTACAATAACAGTCCTCTGATAGGACTACGGCCATGAATATGTAATGTGTTTTTAAAAAGTGTAATTAATTTTTGGAGCAATCGTCATGGACCTTTGCAATTGCCAAATTACAAATGATCTGTGTTCTACATTTTGTGCAATCTGCAGTTTTGATATTATTATTTTATTATTATTTTTTACATTTCTATACCGCTTTATATTTTTAAGAAAAATCTCAAAGCGGTTTACAGCAATAAAGGTTTGCAAGCAATGTCTATATATTTAACCCATTTCTAAAAAATAAATGGCTCATCTTTGATTCTGTAGGGTCCTCCCGGAAATCGTGGCTTTCCAGGTTCTGATGGCTTGCCGGGACCAAAGGTAAGTTGGCATGAAAGGCTGTTCATAGTAGTAAGTGAAGTGAGTAGATTAAGGTACTTAATAATGGGAGGTAGGCTCAGTAGAAATGCTGGATTATCATGGTGGAATTACATGCCCCAATGCAGCCACCTGATGTCCCATATCCAAAGAAATGACACACAGCAATGGTTTGGATCAAACCAGGCCACAAATTTATTGATTGCAGATGTCAGAGGTTTGGCATAGGCATTGGGTACAACTGTTGATATCCAGCATATTTACTGGAAGTATACCTCTTGAGGTCAACCCAATGACATGGAGGTCCTATGACATATATTGAATAGGAAAACTCCTATGGGGTCACTGACTTGAGGAGTGCTATGGCCTAGCCACCATCTGGATCCCTTTAACGGGATACCCCTGAGCTGAGGAGGGTCAGGCAGAGGTTACAACCTCCTCTCCGACCAAGACTATGGCTTAAGGTAAAGGGTAAAGGGACCCCTGATCGATAGGTCCAGTCGGGGACGACTCTGGGGCTGCGGGGGTCATCTCGCTTTACTAGCCAAGGGAGCCGGCGTACAGCTTCCGGGTCATGTGGCCAGCATGACTAAGCTGCTTCTAGTGAACCAGAGTGGCTCACGGAAACACCATTTACCTTCCCACTGTAGCGGTACCTATTTATCTACCGGTACTTGCACTTTGACATGCTTTCAAACTGCTAGGTTGGCAGGAGCAGGGACCGAGCAACAGGAGCTCACCCCGTCGCGGCATTTCGAACCGCTGACCTTCTGATCTACAAGTCCTAGGCTCTGTGGTTTAACCCACAGAGCCACCCACATCCCAGAGACTAAGGCTTACCCAATGCCTAAACTGCCAAACTTATGACTGTTGCTATGAGGTAGGCAAAACCACCAAACATGGCCAATTGGTGTGGTGGAAAATTCCGATTCGGCCCCCAAATATGGTGATCAACAATGTCTATAGTGAGGTCAAGCACAGTACCAATTGCCAAAGATAAGGGAAGATGGGTGGGAGACCCAACGAAGAATGTTCTGCGGAGGAAGAGGCAGGTCAACTTATGTATCCAAGGAGCGAACCTAAGTGAAACCTGTAGGCTCAGTTGGTCCCCCCCCCCCCCGGGAAGAGCCTGTGTCCTAGCCCGCCCATGATTGGCCAGTTTGCAGGCAGGCTTGCATCCGAATTCCTGGCTAGCGTGGAAGACCATTTGGCTCCTTGCTGGCTGGGAAACCCCACAGTTGCACTACATCACAGGGCACTGGCGGAGGAAGGGGATGCGGTGGGTACGGTCCACTCCGGGTGTCATCCCTGAGTGGGGGTGACATTGCTGTGCCACCCCCCCCCCCAGGACGTTCGCTACCTCTGGAACAGGGAGAAGTGTGCCGGGCCAGACCTTTAAGAGTAAGCAGACTTCTTTGACATATATACAGTCGTACCTTGGAAGTCGAACAGAATCTTATCCAGAAGTCCGTTTGACTTCCAAAACGTTCAGAAACCAAAGCACTGCTTCTGATTGGCTGCAAGAAGCTCATACAGTCAATCAGAAGCTCCGTCGGATGTTCGGGTTCCAAAGAAAGTTCGCAAACCGGAACACTCACTTCCGGGTTTGTGGCATTCGGGAGCCAAAATGTCAGAGTACCAAGGCGCTCAGGATCCAAGGTACAACTGTATAGTTATTTGTCCCTTCTCAGCGCATCTCCATTAGCACGAAATCCTATGTTGTTAATAGAGCGCATGTTAGAGTGCATAGGTATTTGCCCACATATTTGTTTTTGCTTCAAAATACTTTTGGCCTGCCTTTTTTCACTGGCCAATAGAATTTCTGAGGAAAACAAGTGATTTTTAAATGAATTTTGGGTTGGCTTGATGGTAAAATACCTCTCAGAAATAAAATCCTGTGGTACACACACTCACACTCCCTTTAATTATGTCCACCATTGACTAACGTGACTTGGCTTTCCCTTGCAGGGCGCTCAAGGAGAACGTGGTTCTGCAGGGGCTTCTGGTCCTAAAGGAAGTCAAGGTGATCCCGGTCGAACAGGAGAACCAGGCCTCCCAGGTGCCAGGGTAAGGGAACTCGCTTGTCTCATTTCCAAGGGACAGAGGTGAATGGTCAGTTCAGGAAGTCTAAAGCTTAGACTGATTTGAGAGGGCACACCAACATTTTCTTTTGGCCAAATCATTTTTATTTTCTGCTGGTAAAATCTGCTAGGCATTTCATTGGCTGGTAACGTAAAAGAAGTTTTAGTGGGAGAATTCCGGACATCATATAGAGAGAGAGGTATAGATTTCTTCAGTCTGTGGAATTGTGTGGAGGCCTTTATAAATGTTAGTCTTTTTTATAGCTCAATATGGTGACAGCCATAGCTAAAATAATGTGATAATACACATTATGATGTGTATATTATGCACAATTGACGGCGTGAAGGTCCTTTTGGACCCAGAAAAAGGGAGAAAGGGATAGAACGGGGCAGAACAAGGGCAGGGCGAGGCAGAGCGCAATGGGGGGGGCACACACGGGGGCTGGAAATGAAACCCCTGCATGAAACGGTTGCCTCCTGTATTATGAAAATGTCTAAATATGCCTTATGAATATATGTGACTGGGAGCTGAATCTAGCAGTCAAGTGCTGAAGCGGACACTGTTTTGTAATATCTTCTTTTTATAGGGTCTTACAGGGAATCCAGGTGTTTCAGGCCCAGAAGGAAAATCTGGACCCTTGGTAAGTACATTTAGACATCTCTAGGGGGTGGGATTTGGTTGCCTGTGCTCTGGACTTCCTCTTGGTGCTGACCTTTAAAGCCCTAAACGGCCTCGGCCCAAGGAGCCGAGGAGCTGAAGGAGCGTTTACCTGAAGGAGCGTTTCCACTCCCATCATTCAGCCCAGACACTGAGGTCCAGTGCTGAGGGCCTTCTGATGGTTCCCTCACTGTGAGAAGTGAGGTTACAGGGAACCAGGCAGAGGGCCTTCTCGGTAGTGGCGCCTGCCCTGTGGAACGCCCTCCCATCAGATGTCAAAGACTTTTAGAAGACATCTGAAGCTTTTAATGACTGATGTTTTAATGTGTTTTTAATCTTTTGTTGGAAGCCAACCAGAGTGGCTGGGGAAACCCAGCCAGGTGGGCGGGGTAGAAATATATTATTATTATTATTATTATTATTATTATTATTATTATTATTATTATTATTATTATTTTACACAGGGCGTATGCTGGCTAAAGTTTTCAGTCTAAGGTTGCTTCCAGGTGGGGGCATAATATTGCAGTTGGGTCATTCTGATATTGCAAAAAGGTTGTCAGCCGCAGGTGGTGGTTCTGAAAGCAATGTGCATGTAGCAGTCTTTAAGGGAAGAAATCGGACCAATTTTGTTTAATATTTCAGCATTAAATGCTTGGGTTTGTTGTTGGTTTTTTTTTGCAGGGAGCTTCAGGAGAAGATGGCCGACCAGGCCCAGCAGGTCCAATAGGAATTCGAGGCCAGCCAGGTAGCATGGGTCTCCCTGGGCCAAAAGGCAGTAGTGTACGTATTATTTCTTTATCTACAAGGTATTTTTGAAAGTGGTTTTTGAAAGTATTTTAGAAAGTGGGGATCGAACCGGCAACCATGACGTTATCAGCACCACGCTCTAACCTACTGAGCTATCCAGACATGGACTGTCCATCCATCCATCCATCCATCCATCCATCCATCCATCCATCCATCCATCTGTCTATTCCTGAGCAATGCTGTGAACGTCCTGCTAGTGTCTTAATAGTTTACACTGATATTTCAAGCTGGCTACATTTTGACTTACAATAATATAAACATAAATAATATACTCTCCCCCTTTTTTGCAAATTAGGGAGACCCTGGAAAACCTGGAGAAGCAGGCAATGCTGGTGTCCCAGGGCAGAGAGTAAGTATTATTATTTTTAAGTATTTTTCATTCTCTAAATACAACAACCTTTCACTTTGCCGTAGACACTTATGCATATGTGTTCGCCAAATCAGTATTCTTTTATTATATTATTTTAGGGAGCTCCTGGAAAAGATGGTGAAGTTGGCCCTGCTGGTCCCGTTGGTCCACCTGTAAGTTTCCAAGCAAAGCTATATGACTAAACTATTCTGGTATCCATTGTTTGGCATGAATGCTCCCCCAAAGTAAGAATACTGGTCATACTACGAATTTTCTACTTTGGTGACATAATTTGAGCTATTTGTCCACACAAATTTATATGTCCGATTCTCTGATACATTTGTGTTTTTTAAAATATATGTCTATTGGAAGGATTATGGGATGGGACATTCATGAATACGGACATATGTCAAAATGTGACATAGGTTGGAGCGAAGACCAAGAGGCATAGGACTGCTGTATGAGCAGGTGGAAGACAAAGACTGCAGATATACAAGAGGTTAAAAATATCACTAGGGGAATCTTTCCGGTTTCTCTCCCTCTTGTAATATTGTCAAAATTAGAAGGACAGGTGTCTTATTCTATTCCTGCTGTTGACTACTGACACTTAAGCAATATATTTTAGAGTTGTCTGCAGACCACAAGATTAAGTTTGGACCCCAATTCGATGCTTTGAAAAACTGACTGATTTTGTCTGTAACCCTTTGGAGGCTGCCCAGTTTGAGTCTGGTCCAACCCCCATTTTGGAAAGAAGGACGAAAAACCGAGTCTCTGTGCCTCCCCTTTCACTATTATAGGGATTTATTTATTTTTTAAACGTGGTTATACTTTTCATTTTCTTTTGACAGCCTTTGATGGTATTTTCAAACACAGTTGCCTCTCCTGGGTGGGTGAAGCCTGCCAAATTACAGGCAAATAGGTCCAAGAGTTTCGGTGCTGAGTAGCTTTACACACACACACACACACACACACACACACACACACACACACACGTGAAAACATTTTAAATTGGGGGGTGGGTGGAAGAATTGGGTTAACTCTGCAGCCTTGACAACTCATTCTGAGACATGGGCGTAGCCAAGGGAGCGGGCAGGGGGCAGCTGCTGCCCCCCCAATCAATACAAATCAATACAAATCTGAGGTTTTGTCCCCCCCTAACAAAAGCCTGCCCCCCCCAACAAAAATCCTGGCTACACCCATGTTTCAGGAGGTAAAATCTTGCCAGGTTTCAGAAGAATAGCTGCAGTGGTTTTCATACAAGGGTAGTGGGAGTGGTTAAAAATGATCCACTTAAACTTCCCTACTGTTTTAGTAAAGAATACAATTGTTTGTTTCTTTTTAGGGACTAGCGGGAGAAAGAGGGGAACAAGGTCCCCCGGGTCCTACAGGTTTCCAGGTGAGTATTTATTAAATTTATTTTCAATTTAACTTACCGAAGGGCTTTTCAGTGCACACGACATTAAATGAAAGAATGAAATATCAACTAAAATAATTTTTAAAAGCCATGTTCATAAAGTAACCCATGCTTTCTTAACCCCAGTCACTGCCACTGTAGTGCAAACATATCATGTAATTGGGAAATATCTAATAAAGGCAATATTCACAGCAGAGAAGTTAGCCTGGAGAATGCTTCTATTGGTGTCTTCATTAGATTCACTTGGGATGGAACTAGAAGGGCTCTCAACTAGTCATGGATATTGCAATGGGACATGGGAAGGAAGGTGGCCACAATCCCACTCAGGACCTTTTTAGGAGGGTTGACAATGAATTAAAACAATTTCTAGCATGAAAAGTCCTCTTTCATTGTATTTTCATTCTTTCTTAAATTTACACACCAGATGCGACCTAGCCTCAGACCAGCATGCTCTTATGGATTGTAATTTGTCCTGGTTGATTAAAATGGACACTCACTGATCGGAATCTCTGTTCCGTGAGCCAAGTTGGGCTCAATGGGCCTCCCAATTTTGCCTGTATGGCTACTTTGGGCTGGCCATGACACCTGCCACTCACCTGACATCGTATGACATCAGGCACGGGGCAGGAAAAGACGCCGTTGCAAAGGAACAATAGGAAGCCTTAGAGTATGCTCCTTATTGTTCCTTTGCAGCACTGATTTGCACCAAAATAATAATAATAATAATAATAATAATAATAATAATAATAATAATAATATATTTAAACCCTGCCCTCCCCAGTGAGAGCTGGGCTCAGGGCAGCTGACATCAATAAAGTTACAATAAAATGTAAAAGAAAGAAAAACAATTGATTAATTGATTAAAATGCAGATTAAAATACAATTTAGATTTAAAAATGTTTTAAAATGCAGCCTCATTTTTAAAATGGCCCAAATCAAAACCCAAAGGCCAGGCGGAACAGCTCCGTCTTGCAGGCCCTGCGGAAAGATGTCAAATCCTGCAGGGCCCTGGTCTCCTGTGAGAGAGACCAGCAACTATTGAAAAAGCAACTATTGCTGTTTTTTGGACGTGATTGTATCTACCTGACATCATATAACATCAAGTGATTGGCATGTAGACAGCCCCATCCACCTGTCCAGTGCTCCGGATGAAAGTGGTTCCACACCCCTGAGTTAAAAAATTATCAAACTGATAATGTTTTGCAGCCCTATCATAAAAAAATGTCAACTTTCATATCATGTGAAGAGGAGGTACTTTACCAGGTACTTTACCAAAAGTGGAACAATCCATTACATTTTTCAGTTTAAATATGCAGTGGGGCTGATATCTTATACAGTGGTACCTCGGTTTATGAACACAAGCGTTCATAAACTGAAGCGAACTTTCCCATTGAAATTAATGGAAAGTGGATTAATCCGTTCCAGACGGGTCCACGGAGTACTCAACCTGAAGCGTACTTAACCCGAAGCATGGGTGTAATTGGTTCCGGAAGTCTGTTCATAAACTGAAGCGTTCATAAACTGAAGCGAACTTTCCCATTGAAAGTAATGGAAAGTGAATTCATCTATTCCAGATGGGTCCGCAGCGTTCGTAAACCAAAAATTCGTAAACCGAGGTTCCACTGTATCACTATTACGGGATGCAAGTACATTTCTTTTCTCAGGTTACCTATGATTGCTCTGTTGCAGTGGTTTCCAACTGGTGGTCCGTGGACCCCAAGGGGTCTATGTAACCCATCCAGGTACATACCCGTCAACTGTCCAAGACACCCCATTTGGGGGGGCTGTGCTCTCACACGAGAGCATGGTGCCACAAAATGCATACAAGTGTGAGGATGCGCGTCTTGTGTTAGATCGTGTGGCTCATGTAACTCAGGCAGGAGTGTGACGCAGAAGACACACATCCTGGTTTTGCACATAACAAAAACTACCACAGAGATGTCAACATTTTCAAAAGTAGAGGGTCCATGGCTTGGTTTTTGAAAAACAGGGGGTCCGCAGTACTTAGCTAATTGGAAACCACTATCCTGTTCTATTCCATATAAAATACCAGAGACAATCCTTCCATTGTGTTTTCCTAGATGTCCAGTGACCTTTCTACTCATTTCCCCCACAGGGCTTACCTGGTCCTCCGGGTCCTCCAGGTGAGGGTGGAAAGCCAGGTGATCAGGTAACTATGTTTTAACTTCCTTCCCCCTCTTCCTGTGGTTCCTTAAATTTATTTTTTTCATATCTTCTGCATATCCAAATTAATTTAACTTACTCATTTAATTATCTACTGTAAATATATACTCTTATAAAACTGCAGGTTATTACAATAATAATCCTGCTAATGTTTTTATCTGTTTACAATTTATCTGCAAATAGTCAATAAACCACTTCCATTTTTTCTAAAAAGTTTGTTATCTTGATTTCTGATTCTTCTGGTAAGTTCCGCCATTTCTGCATATTCCATAAGATTTTGTATCCATTCTTCCTTTACTGGGACTTCTGCTTCTTTCCATTTGGGGGCAAGTAACATTCTTGCTGCTGTAGTAGCATACACACATAAACTTCTACACAATTTAGGTAGTTCTGTCCCTATAATTCCCAAAAGAAAAGCTTCTGGGATTTTTAAAATAACATTTATTTTGAACATACTTTTCAATTCATTATATATCATTTCCCAATAAGCTTTAACTGTACTACAAGACAAATTTTGAAATGTTAAATGTTGAATTAATGAAATTTATAAATTTGAAAAGTATAAATAAAAAAACAAAAACAAACAATGTTTTAACTTGCCATTCACAAGTTAGGCTGCTTTATAACATTCTTTTGTCATATCACACGTTGTAGTGCAATATCTTCTGAGTTTACAATATGAACTAATTCCTCATCATTTTTTGGGCTGGTATATTTTCAGCATGAACAACTTCACTTCAGAACAATGCTTTTACAGCCAACCTAATAATGATGAAATAGAAAGAAAGAGTTTCCCTGGATTTTCTCTGTTTAGTAGTCAGTAATGATTTATTTGCTCTCCTCTTATAGGGTGTTCCTGGTGACCCTGGAGTTACAGGCCCTTTGGGTCCAAGGGTAAGTTGTGCTTTTGGTTTTGTTCTGAAACTGTTAACCATAGTTTCTTGGTTCAGCCAAAAAGGCAAACCAGTGCTTTTTTTCTAGAAAAAGAGGTGCCGGAACTCACCATGAACGCCCCACTTGTTCTCTTATAATGGCAATGACGCCCACCTGAGAGGTGCTGGAACAGAGTTTTTTCCAGTTGAAAAAGAAAAAAAGCCCCAAGGGAAACTATAGTTAATGGAACACTTCCTAGTTTTTTCCGTCATTCACATGAAGGTCAAAGCGAAATATGATTGTCTGAATATGACTCTTGTATTTTCAGTTTGTTCATATGTCTATATGTTTACACTGCTAGTTACATTTCTATACCATTTTTCCTCCATGGAGCTTAAAGCAGCACACATGCGGCTGCACTCCCATTCAGGTACTGGCTAAGCCTAGATCTTCTTAGCTTTAGAGATGAAAATACATCAGGTGGCAGCAAACCACCCTCTGTGACCCAGTGTTGGTGTCGCAGTTTCAACTAGTAATGACACTTCAGCAACTCATAGCAGTTGTGAGGAACTCTTTGACTTACCATTTGTTGGCATATGAGGCCTTTGCATAAAATGTGCAGTGTCATCTGAAACGTTTCTGCTCTGTGATTAATATATAGTACTAAACCACGTTTCCCTTATCGATTGCCTTTTCACAGGTGAGGGAACTCGCACCTGTTTCTTGCGCAAGGGAGTGAGTGAAAGGGAAAATGCAGGCCTACCATAATATGCTGTACAAAAAGTCACCAATGTTAATGATGGACTATTCTTTAAACTCTATTTTTGTAGAACTCATATCCCGTGTCTGCAGAATTCACTATCTCCTTGTCCTGTAATAATTATGAACATTACAGCCAGCAAACCTTCAGATAATTGCTAATATGTCTATTTCCAGGGTGAACGTGGCAATCCAGGTGAGAGAGGAAATCCAGGATCATCTGGTCTTCAGGGGGAAAAGGGAATGGCTGGAGGTCAAGGTCCTGATGGTCCAAAGGTAATTTTGTGTATGTGTGTCCCCTATTCAAAACTGACTTAAGGGCAAACCAGCATGGACAAAACAATTTTCTTATGTTCTGGAAAAATCCAGGAAGATGCTGGCCAAATGATGATCCTATCAAATTTTAGTAGGTGATTAAGGAATCTGACAATACAAAGGAAAGTTAAACATTAAAGGACAATTTAAAGCATCCTTTTCATATAATGGTATGGTGGAAGTATTTCCTGTCTTAAGCTTGGTACAGATGTGGCCCACATCATGTGGGCATTCTTTCACATTGCACAGCTAACCAAGGTAGCTGACATTGCTTTGCAAAAATGTTTATAATTTACTGGCCCACAAAAATGGCGACTTGCTCTTTGTGTGCACCTGTGTTGCCTGTGCTTTAAAAGAAAAAAGAAGCAGTTCTCTTCTAGTTTAAACAAACTTCCCTGCTTGGTCACTCATAGGCAATTCTTGCTCACCACTGGCAATTGTATGTCTGTCTACAAGCCTGGACTAAAGAGTGCAGCTGTGATTTTAACCCCCACCCCCAAATTGGCAGAATAGCCCCAAATTTAGTAGTATTATATCATTAACCTCAGGAGAAATCTACTTAGCTCCCTGTTGCTCAGGAGCCATGCATTTATGTAATCCATTCATTTCTTGTTTATAACCCACATTTTCTAGGGATATGTGACTAGATTGGTTTTGCGAGTTTGTGGCTTTGCCCAGCCAAACACAAACTTCCAGCCATATATTGTGATCTGCTCTTTATATAGTATTAGTTAGGCAGTAAAACAGGGTAGATTTTCCAACCTTGGCGTGTTGCCATTTGTGGCTGGTGGGATTCATTCTTACTGGTGGGCCAGTGGATTGGGAGGATTTGGACTCTAGGTTTAGCAGAAACATACGAGTGTACTCCAGATTCCTAACATGAACATTGGTGTGTTGTTGTTGTTTTGGCTAATTAATTATTATTAAGTTTTCAAAAATAAAATAAAATTAACAGATCAACAAATTTAACAAATCTCAAATTAATTTCCAGTTCAAGATATCTTTAGAGGTTGACTTCCCACTCATACCTCCATAGTACTTTTTTAAAAATTGCCCCCCCTTCCTACCATAGATCACCTCTATTACAAAACCTGATATAATTATTATCATCTTTCTGCCATTGCTTAAACTAACGTGAGCATTGTTGACATCCGTTTTCCTGAAAAAAGGTTAAGCAGAAAAATATAACAGCAAAATGAAAACCACTCCTGTAAGTTTCCATAGATATGAGAAGACCTCTTAATTTCCATTTCACGACGGAAAAAAGACCCAATTTCCTTTATTCGCTGCAGGGGAATCCTGGCCCCTCTGGAACTCCTGGGGATCAAGGGCCACCAGGTCTTCAGGGTATGCCGGGAGAAAGAGGCATTGCTGGAACTCCTGGTCCCAAAGGCGATAGGGTAAGACCCTCCCCCTATTATTTGTCCTTCAAGTACTGATTTTCTGCCCACGATTCTGCATCTTGCTTATCATGCATTGCAAATAACTTGTACTTTCGATACGCTTTTCTCAGGGCAGTATAGGAGAAAAAGGCAGTGAAGGCACAGCTGGCAACGACGGCGCAAGAGTGAGTCAGTTATTGGTTTATCTTCTTATCTCCCCCACCCAACCCTGGTAACATAATAATGTACTCGAGAATCCTCTTTGGATGCTCATACAATTGGGAATTCCTAGTGATGAGAAATCAAAATTATGGAGAATCCAAGCCATAAGGTGGTTAGATTGGTCTCGACTAGGGCCAGGGCCTTTTCAGTACTTGGTGGAACGCTCTTTCACAGGAGACCAGGGCCCTGCGGGATTTGTCTTCTCTCTGCAGGGCTTGCAAGACAGAGCTGTTCCTCCCTCATGGTTTTGATTTATGGACTACTTAAAATGAGGCTGCATTTTAAGTTTTTATATTGTATTTTAATCTGTATTTTAATTAAATGTTTTCTTTTCTTTTATGTCTTATTGTAATTTTATTGGTGTTAGCCACCCTGAGCCTGGTTTTGACTGGGGAGAGCGGGATATAAATAAAAAAAGAATCAATTCTACTATAATGTTCAAACCTTGGAGGTTTTTAAACAGAGGGTGGACGGCCACCTGGCATGTGTGACCTAGTTGAGATTCCTGCATGGTGGGGGCTTGAACTCGGATGACCCTTGAGGTCCTTTCCTCAAGTCTGGGAAACCCTGCTTTAAATGCAGGACTCTGAAAATCTGCTCCTTTTACTGGATATTTACTATTATTATTATTATTTATTATTCCATAGGGTCTCCCAGGTCCATTAGGCCCAGGTGGCCCCGCAGGTCCTGCTGGTGAAAAGGTAAAAGGATTTTGGTAAACACGTCAAATCTTTTATGGTATTCTATTACTTTTTATCCATTCCAGACTACGTGCAATAATATATTGTGTACCTTCTTCTTCTTCTTCTTCTTTTTTAAAAAGGGTGAACCTGGCCCTCGAGGTTTAGTCGGTCCTGCAGGCTCTCGTGGAAATCCTGTAAGTAAACAACTGCATTTACATTCCTATTTTTCTTAGGCTTTTGTTTTTCCTTGCCGAGGTCCAGTTCCTTCTCCTCCTGCTCCTCTCTCCTGCTTACTTAGTTACTCTCTAGCTGCTTCTTTCACACCAGGGTTCCTTGCCTTCACACTTAATTAGTTTTTTCTGTTTAACTTGACCAAGCTTTCTCAACATGTTAAGTTTCACTTCCCCTTATACTGCTAACTATGCATCTCTGTTAGTCTTGTGATTCTATGCATCCATAATTTTGAGTTCCCTCGATTTCCCCCTACAATTAATCCCTCCCCAAAATGATTTGTTAGCTAAATAATTATATATATACAGTATATACACATGAATGTGCACGTGCTATTATGGTCCTATGGCAAAACTTAAAAGAGCTTTGTCATAAAATAAGTAATTACTTTGGGCGTAGAAAAGCCATCCCTATTTACAGCATATGGGAATGAAGGATATTATGACAATTACCAAGGTGGGTCCCTGAGTATAGGGAATAAATATAGGCTTGCGCATAGCTTTCTGGACTTCTTTCCTAAACTGACTACAACTGTACTATTAGCTTCTTTTATGAATCAAATGGTGTAACAAGTTTAGCTGTAGCATAACATCAACTTATTTTTCAACAGAAAATTCATTAGAATCATTCCTGTCCTGCTCATGTTATTTCACTATAGAGGCCTGCATTTTATGTCTTTAGAAGCAAGTTTTTAATAGCCTTTTAAAACCATTTTCTCTCCCTAAATTTCATTCTCAGGGTTCCCGTGGTGAAAATGGCCCAACTGGTCCGGTTGGCTTTGCTGGTCCCCAGGTATGTGAATCTTCTAATAAGTTTCATTTACTCACCGCCTGTTATGGCTTCCATATTAGCTTCTGCACAGTAAGCTGCTAGAATTCTGATAGATTCTTAAAACATGAATCATTTGCTAGCATTTGTAAAATAACCCGTAGAACAGTAATAAATGCAAGTCATTAAAATGTTGAAACCCTTTGGTGCTGTGACCGTATGCATTTACCACTCAGATGTACCCAACTGAATTTCCTTTATTTGTGCTCTACCTAATTATCAGTACAGTGATGTGCCATAGCTGAGAATTAGAGCCTGTGTATTTGCATGCAGGCCATCCTAGGGTCAATCTCCAGCATTTCCAGGTAGGACTGAGAAGGGTTTGTGCCTGAAATCCTGGAGAGTGTCAGGGGCTGCTCTGAGAAGGAATGGTGGGAACCGCTGCCCCCTCCTTCCTGCACCTTCCTAAGAAGAGGAGGACTGTATAGATTTAGAATAGTGGTTTGCAGAAGGTCATAGTTCAGAGGCTGCAGAGGGGAAAAGCTGGGAAATACTGGAAGAGCAGCAGGAAGAAGAAGCACCAGGAGAGAGACAGCTAACAGACTCGGTGTCCCTTGAAAGCATTCCTAAACCCTCCTCTCCCAGAACCGGACGTGCCTTGAGGGTAGTAGAACAGAAAGCTCAGAGGCAGAAAGCACTGATCAGCTGGCGCAGGGGTGACATAGAATAGGAGGGACTTTACTTGGAGCAATGCCATTATCTAAGGGAGACCGCATTCCTTCGTCTCTCTCTGTGAATATTGAATAAACTACTTGGTAAGAACTCTTCTGGTTTTTCTGCTTCTTGGCATCCCACCATGAAAGAGAGTGGGTTCTCTGAAGCCTTGACGGAGAGCCACTGCCTTCAGTGTAGACATCATTGAACCAATTTTCTGGCTCAGTATAAGGCGACTTCTTTGGTGGGGAATAGAAGACATCTAAAAGATGCAATCAATTCCAAACTACATTGTATATGCAGGGAATTTTTTTTAAAGGGATGTGGGTATCTGGGGTTGTTTGTTATGTATATTTTAAGAAAGTGAAAAATAAAGTAGTTTAAAAATAAGCAACTTCGTATGTCCAATGTAATGCAAATGCATTAAAGAAACGAATAAACTTTGCTATTCAGTGATCCATCAGTGTCTAGAATGTAAAGCTGGCAACCTTTCGGAGGTCTATAACATGGTGTTTACTTCTCTGTGTCCGTGTTTACAGGGGCCTGATGGTCAACCAGGTGTGAAAGGTGAACCTGGGGAGCCTGGGCAGAAAGGAGATGCTGGATCTCCAGGACCCCAAGGTCTTTCAGGGTCTCATGGACCACCAGTAAGTAAAAGCAGTGCTGGGAAAGATGATGCAGGGTTTCTGTCTATTGCGGGAGCTGACTTTCCCCTTTGTTTTCTCATTACCATTCAGGGTCCTTCTGGGGTTCCTGGACTAAAAGGTGGCCGTGGTACTAAAGGCCCCCCCGTAAGTCGATTTGCTTTCTATTAATTTATGGTAATTTAATAATTTAATTTAATAAAAATATTGGAAGTGTCTAGGCCTTACTTGATATTGATTTGTGTTTTGCATATGATCATTAAATGAAATGCATGATATAACAACAATATTCTGGAGATCCAGAGCCATAAGGTGGCTAGATTGGCCTCAACTAGGGCCAGGGCCTTTTCAGTACTGGCCCCAAGTTGGTGGAACACTCTTTCACAGGAGACCAAGGCCCTGCGGGATTTGTCATCTTTCCGCAGGGCTTGCAGGACAGAGCTGTTCCGCCTTTGGGTTGGATTCAGTCTGACCCTGTGTTTTCCTCCCTCATGGTTTGGATTTATGAACTACTTAAAATGAGGCTGCGTTTTAAATTTTAATATTGTATTTTAATCTGTATTTTAATTAATTGTTTTCTTTTCTTTTATGTCTTATTGTAATTTTACTGGAGCTAGCCGCCCTGAGCCTGGTTTTGACTGGGGAGGGCGGGGTATTAAAAACTATTATTATTATTATTAATGGATGTTTGTTTTATAGATACGGTGCATTTTTTCTTGTCTCATGACTTGTCCATGCCTGTTTATTTCTAGGGTGCTACAGGATTCCCTGGATCTGCTGGAAGAGTAGGGCCCCCGGGACCTACCGTAAGTTGAAACATTTTTTGGGAGGTTGTTATTTTTTTTTAAAAAAAATCAAGTATAAATATACATTCTAAATTAATGCAAATTAATTAATACAAATCTAGCATAATTTGCTTTCAATAGGTTGATTCTGAGTTTGCATTGAACAACACCCTACCATTTTTGTTTAGCCAAGTGGGTCGAGTGCTAAATTTAGACTGAGTAACCTATGCTCTTCCTCCCTCCCTTCCTTTCACAGCTTAAGACTTTTTCAGACACGGGGTTGTTGTGAGGATAAAGGGTTGTGAAATGAAGGCATGCCGTGTATGCTTCTCTGAGTTTCTTAGAGGCAAGATCATAATATACTGTAAATTGGTTGCAACATGGTCTAAATTTAACCCCCCACCCCCACTGGAGTAAGGTATTATTCATGCAAGAAACCATCTCAAATTAATTTGGACCGCTTTACCAATGTCTAGATTTGGGGTCATCTGCCTCTCATGGGTGTGGAGGAGAAGTTGGAGGTGACATGTTGTCCTACCCTTAAGTGAAGTCAGAAGCTATATGTGTTGGAAGCATATGCTGTATTTCCTTACCCAGTTCATGAAATAAAAGGGACAGCTCAGTATTGAGACAGATATGTAGAATTTGAAAAAAGTCACACTTTTTTTTTAAAAAAAGCTTGTTAGTGCCTGGAAAACACCTAGCTCCCTGCCTTTGCGTTCAGTTCTAACCCAAACTTTCGTTTCTAGGGAGCTACTGGCCCAGCTGGGCCTCTTGGTGAACCAGGCAAAGAAGGTCCTCCCGGTCTTCGTGGAGATCCTGGCTCTCATGGTCGAGTAGGGGATCGAGGTCCTGCAGGGCCACCTGGCAGTCCTGGAGACAAAGGAGACTCAGGAGACGATGGACAACCTGTAATTTGGAGCGGTGCTTGGGGAGGGTTTTCTATTTGCAATAGATATAACAAAGCTTTCCTTTCCAAAATGTGTTTTGTTTTGTTTTTGCTTGAAAGAGCCAGTCATTTGGCTTCCTTGAACAAGATTAACAGCAAGAAAGATTTTATAAGCAAACAAAAATCTCATTCCCCAGGAGGCACAAAGATACATCAGTTTCTGCCTTTCTGTGCCATGGCTGCCATTCTTCTCTCATGACCTCACTTTCCCCTCATCAGCCCTAATTCCCCCCCCCCCCAATCTTGCAGCTTCCCCCATTTTTCTTTCCCATCCTGGCCAACATAGAATTCTTCCCAAGCCTTGCACACAACACATCAGCACTCCTATTTTGAGCCCCACTTTTATAGTCCGTTCTCCCGTGGCCTTTACCCAAATGGCCACGGTCTGTTTGGGAATGAGCTAAGGGGAAGTACAAAAGACACCCATCAATGAAATGCTGATTATTCCATTCCATTTTTACAGTATACATTACCTTCAAACTATTTCTCACAAGTCACACGTGACAATGGGATCGAAAACTTCCATGTCTGTTCTTTCCTTATATAAAACTGGGGCCTTCTAGTGGCATTACGGTGTTTCATTTTTGCATCTTGTTCCGACCTCTTTCCCAGTTGGTACTCTTTATAGTACAGGTAGTACTTTCCCCCCTTTATCCCTAAAACAAACTCCAGCTGTACACTTGGGTTAAATACGCAACTTAGATTCTGCAGTGCAACCCTCCTGTCTTGTCACTTCTACCTCCTAGGGTCCTGATGGTCCTCCGGGCCCTGCTGGAACTACTGGCCAGAGAGGCATTGTGGGTATGCCAGGTCAACGTGGAGAAAGGGGTATGCCTGGGCTACCTGGTCCTGCTGTGAGTATCAGCAAAATGTGATCCTAGTCTCTTCTCCATAGGCTGTAAGATTTGGGTTGTGCTAGTTTTCCCCCGCCCTGTTTTGTCGCTTGGTAGAACAACTCAAAAATTTGAATGCCACGTGTGGTAGTTATTCTTAATGCTGCACCGATACTCATTCAGATTTACTCCCAATGTGAAGAGTTGCATGTTTCACAACATGCGTCTTCAGTGGCCTTAACCACAGGCATGATCTTTCTTTTCATTCTAGGGCACACCAGGAAAACAAGGCCCAACAGGACCACCAGGAGACAAAGGTCCTTCTGGGCCACTAGGTCCTCCAGGTACCCATGGCCCGGTGGGTGAAGCAGGTTCAGAAGTAAGTGGCTTTTTCTAGGCTACAGTAATGTATTGGAAATATATGTAGAGTGCTTATTTTTCAGCCAGAGCACCCTGGAGCAGGGGCGTAGGAAGTGGGTGGGTGGGGGTGGGTGGGGCAGACCGCCCTGGGTGCGCCGCCCTGAGGGGGGGTGAAATTTGGTGCGCCGCCCGCTCGCGACTCCCAAGCCTACCCCGAGCCACCAGGGTAAGGGAGGGGAGCTGCGACACTTTGCCTGTGGCATCTCCCCCTTTCACCTTCGTTTTGACAGCTCGGGGGAGGCTTGGGAGTTGCGGGCGGGCAGCATGCCGAAGCTCCGCCCCGTGGGTGGCTCACTTTGCCCCCGGCTGCAGGGTGTGTGCACCACTCCAGGCACTTCAGCGGCTATCCCATGCCTGGGAGGGCACCCTCCATGCCATGCCTCCCTCAGGAGTGCACCCACCCTGGGCAGCTGGGGCATATGTTCCAGCACCTCTCAGGTAGCCGCCATTACAGGCTGCCGCTCCCCTCACCTGCTTCTTGCCTTTATGTACTTCTGAGAAGCCCGAAACAAACAATTCAATTTTAAATGGAAGCTTGCCAACATGTGTGAACACCTTTTTCAGATCTATGACTCTACCTTGCTCCTAGCCATGATTGGTCAAGCTATGGGGCGGAGACAATTCTCATTTCCTTTTCTTCAATTTGTCTCCCGTCTAGCAGTGGTGGGCTTTAAGCTTTCCAGTCAAGCTCATACATGTACATTTGCGCGAGGGCCCTTCCGAGCTGCCCTAGCCACCCACATGAATCTAAGAGAAAAAGGCAGGCGGAGGCACATTTATTTAACCTACACCAGAACCATGGGCAACCCCCCAAAACCAGCTAGGGTGTCGGCTTGTTCTAGTTTTTAGCACCTCTATTGTTACGCTGGCATCTGTTCAGGGCTGCCCCAAGTCACCCGGCAAATTTACAACTTCATGGTGAGTTCTGGTACCTATTTTTCTTGAGGGGAAAAAAACCCACTGTAAATGTATGACATAGTAAGTAATTGCATTGATTAAACGTCCCAATTCACAGAAGCTTATGTTTACAATTTAATTAACTGAAAGCCCCTCAGGCCAAGTGGTGCATAATTTGAAACAACAGTAATACCTAAAAATATCAAGGTAAAAGCAGAGCAGCAGAACAACCGTCTGGGGCAAGATGGTTGTAAAAATACAATAGCTTAAAGGCCTGCACAAATGTAAAGGCTTTTGCCTGGTGATGGAAAACCCTTGGGCTCGGTGGCAGACATGCCTCCCTGGAATGAAGGCTCCAAGGTTGAGGGGACACAATCTTTCAGAGATCTTCAACTACCTAAATTTTGAGAGTAGGGGAACTGAGGAATACCCAAGCCATTTAGTACCCTAGTTATGCTTGGCAGCTTGATTTGGATTAAGAAATGGACAGAGAGCTTGCGTAGTTGTTTTAAAACTGCCAGACATTATCGAAAGGCCTTGTTTCAGTATTATGATCTGGTTGCTGCATCATTTTTGAGGTCGTGACAGTAGCTGGGAAGTGTTTTGAGGGAAGTTTTGAGGGAAGTGATAATATACAGTGGTACCTCTACTTACAAATTTAATGCGTTCCGAATGCACATTCGTAAGTCGAAAAAATTTGTAAGTCAAATGCCATAGGAATGCATTGGGAGAAAAAATTCGTAAGTCGAAGCAACCCTATCCAAAAATTCGTAGTAGAAAAAATCCTATCTAAACGGCATCCAAGATGGCGGATGGAGCTTCGTTCGTAAGTAGAAACATTCGTAAGTAGAGTTATTCGTAAGTAGAGGTACCACTGTATTCTCAAAACGCAAAACCTTGCAGCTGAGTTTGTATGCATCTGCCTGCAAATTTTGTACTTCAGTCAGGGCCGTCTTACCCATAGCACTAGGGGTGTGAGGCACCCGGGGACCAGGCTCTCAGGGATGCCAGTCCGAGAGTCCGGGGCCCGAGAGCTGAGTCTGGGAAAGAGCCCGTCCGACGGTTGGAGCGCCGCGGCGGGTTCTTCTCCTGCGGGCGGCTCGGCGCCGTGAGTTCAGGGGCGACCAAGCAACCGAGACGCTTAGGCGGCCAGCTGGCTCCGCCCTCCTGCACGCCCGGGACTGGGCAACCTGGGGGGGGGGAGGTCTTTGCACCCTGGTGCCACATATGCTTAAGACAGCCCTGACCTCAGTTGCAGTTTCCAAACTGTGTTCAAGGGAAGTCCCATGCACACCGCACTGTTTAAGACATAATCAGTGCCACTGTTAACACCTGGCTTTGTTTTTTGATGTAGGGGCCTGCTGGCAATGATGGTACCCCAGGACGAGATGGAGCTGTTGGAGAAAGGGTAGGATTAGTACACAATATTATATGGAGCTGTGCTGTAAATTTTTGTGTCTTCTATGTCTTTGGGTTAAATCACAATCCGAACTCTGAATTGCTGCAAGAGAAGCTAGTTTCAAAGCTCAAGAGCTTCAAATAAGAAAGTGTATAGTCAAGAAAACAAACTTAACCATAGTTTCAGTTAGGGCCAGTATATCGTCCCCAATGTTTTAGAAGCTACAAGTCACCACAAAACCATTGGCCTCACTTGAGTATAAAAGCTGCCAGTAGATTTTATTTGTTGTATCAGGACTGCCAAAGGTTAGTGGTGGCACTTCCGCATGCCATATTTACATACAAACCATGCCAAATATAGCTGGCACATCTCATTATTAAGATAACCCCATAGCTCATATTTGTGGCCGAGCAACTTTTCTGCATGGATGAACTGTTGATATTGTCCATGTGGCTATGAGATGTCAGTTTAAGAAGCAGATTTTCTACTAGGAGTGAGGAGAATGACTCTACTCCATCTTCTCCCTCTCTCTCTCTCTCTCTCTCTCTCTCTCTCTCTCTCTCTCTCTCTCTCTCTCTCTCTCTCTCTCTCTCTCTCTCTCTCCATGCTGATTGTTTCAGTGCTGATTCAATTCGTGCAAGAGCATGCAACAAGATGTTGCAGTGTGAAATGATCTTGTTCAGATTTCCAACCAATCAGCAATGTCCATTTCCAGGATACTCCATTACACTCCTCTTTCCTCCTGGTTTTCAATTCCCCCACCCACCAGACAGACACTCACCATTCTATGGCTATTGAATGGGCAAATTATTTGCTGGGCGGTTTGGGGATTCCCTCTTCCCTGCTTAGAATTGCTCCCTAAAATTATTTTGGTCTTCCTGCTAATACCTGTGCCTTGTGTGCATAAGGATTGTCACTCAGAGAATGAATTTGTGTTATATATTGTGTATATATATATATATATAGAGAGAGAGAGAGAGAGAGAGAGTTACTTCTGCGTTTTGCCACTCACACATGCGCAGAAGTGCTAAATTGCACCGCGTGCATGCACAGTTATAGACAGGCCTCTGGAATGGATCCCATCCATAACACGAGGTTCCACTGTGTGTGTTGTGTGCGTGTGTGTGATCTATGTGTATTATTTGTAATTTTTCTTGCAGGGTGACCGTGGCGAACCTGGACCTGCAGGCGTTCCTGGTTCTGTGGGTTCTCCAGGCACTCCAGGGCCAGTTGGGTCTCCAGGGGATGCAGGACTAAGGGGTGAAGCAGTAAGTATGGGCATTTCCTTTTGTCTTTGTATGTGGTTTCTCCACCCTTGCTCCCCACCCTGTGCTCAGTTCTCACCTGTGGCTGTCATCGTGTGTCAATGGCCTCAACTGGCTGCTAAACCAGGTGAGGGTAGCCGATGGGTCTCAAACCCTCGATGAGTTAGGGACGTCCGCTGCATGTGAAGACAGGCTCCAGTGGATTGAGACCAGCAGTGGGTTTCAGCGGCTATGAAAGTGGTTTCTGCATGTGCTGTAGAGGGAAGTGAGGGGCAGATGGAGCTTGTCAACCTAGGAAGGTTGACTTTAGGAGAAGGATAACACTGATCCTAAACTTCTGCTGCCTTGTGGCTGTACTCATTTGTGAGAAAGACTTTAGGAGTAAGCCCCAAGGAAAAATCCATATCCACTGCCTTGTGAGACATCTTCAGGAGAAGAAAAGGCTGAGGAGTAAACCCTGCACAAATCTGGAGTGGACTCCCAAAGATGGTTGGGTGGAGCCTTGTACGCCTCCTTCCAGCAACTCCTGCAGCCAAACTGGTGCCAAATGTATCGCTCTGCTTTCCTTTGGGCCACATCAGTGAGGCTGTCATCTTAGCATCCCAGGTCCGCCTTGCACACTGCCCAGGTTTGTGTCCTAGAGAGGTCACTTGGGTGCTGCTAACAGAGCAGTTTGACTTCACCCCCAGAGGTGCACTCCATTGTTTTTCAAGACAGTATGTGCCTGTAATTTCCTGGTTGGCAATGCAGCAGCCCAGAACTGAGCACTTATAAACCAGTCGAACCCCTAGCCCCACCCACCCTTCTCCCCAGGCAAGTTTTATATTAGAATGGAGTCACTTGTGAGGCTAAGGTCATGCATGGAGGAGACAGTTGATTCTTGTAGTTCTCTCTTGGTGGGTAGGCTTGCTATTGAAGTTTCTCAGATAGTGCCTGCTGTTATGAAGTGTCATTGGTGACCATAGAGATACTATGTAAAAGAACTATAAACATGGTAATAAAGTTGATAAAATAATGGCATCAATCATGAATAAACTAATGAAATCACTTTTCATTTCCCTGTAGGGCTCTCGAGGTCCAATGGGCCCTTCTGGCCGTGCTGGAAAACGAGGTTTGCCTGTATGTCCTACATGAGTACTTTTAACTGTAAATGAGTTAAATTTAGGGCAGAAAAAATACCAGACCATTGCATTTCTTTCTGGCTGTTTTCCAAAATTACTGCCAGTTTCAAATCAGCTATTAAAAAACAAATAAAGGGATAGCATTGCATTTTTGTTCAAACAACTTAATGCAAGTAACCCATTGCAATATTTTAAATTAATCTAAATTTACTCATGAACCGAATCGCCGTTCAACCAATTTGGGATCTGCCTTGATAACGCCACATGCCTTTACAGTCTTACCTTGGAAGTCGAACGGAATCCATTGCGGGAAGTCCGTTCGACTTCTAAAACTTTCAGAAACCAAAGTGCAGCTTCTGATTGGCTGCAGGAAGGTCCTGTAGCCAATCTGAAGCCATGGAAGCCGTGTCGGACGTTCGGCTTCCGAAAACCGGAACACTCACTTTCGGGTTTCATTTGTTCGGGAGCCAAGGTGTTTGAGATCCAAGGTACGACTGTACTGTAGATTAAAAGTGAGTTCAGCAAGTACACGCAGGGTTTCTACTTGTATTTATTAGTTGAATATAACTCAAGCTTATAGAAGCTGAATCAATAACAAAATCATTCTTTTCAGATGCTCCCACCATTTGACTAGTGCAGCCAGCAGACAGATATTCTTAAATGTACTTCCCTTCAAAGTTCTGAGCTAACAGAATTAACCAGAAGCTAGAAATTATCTTTGTTTCTTAATAAAGAGAGCAAAAGGCCATTCTGTAAGGTTGTTGTTGTTGTTATGATGATGATGATGATGATGATGATGATGATGATGCAAACTTGCAAGAGAGGGGGAAAGAAAACATTGCAACTATGGCATCATTGCTCTAGGAGAATTTTCTTACTTATTTTGGGAATAATCTAACTGTACACCTTTTGCATCGCTGGGAGATATTTAAGCACGTGGTCAGTGTCCCTGTTAAATGTAAGGATAGAAGAAAAGCTTGCTTGATCAGGCCAATAGCACACTGAGTTCAACCAGGTGCCCATGGAAAACCCAGAAGCAGGATATTCAGAGACACCCTACCTCCAAAGGGGGAGTTAGATGGGGTGTTGTAACTATAGATCGTCAGATCAGTGTTAAGCCTCATGCAATACCCTTAAAGTTAAAATCCATGAATTATGCTTAACTTTGCCTCCTTCCTACTTTTAGGGTCCCCAAGGTCCTCGTGGTGACAAAGGGGACAACGGAGATAGAGGGGACAGGGGACAGAAGGGTCACCGAGGCTTCACTGGTCTTCAAGGTCTCCCTGGACCTCCTGTGAGTCTTTATCAGGGTTTTTTTCCCTTTACTTTTATTCAAAGATTCCATTGTTGTCTATGATCTCGGATCTGGAACTTGCGTACCACTGTATATATGGAGCAACTGTGCATGCTCTTCCTATTACTTTTGATAGAAGGGTTTCCCCCTTCCTCACTGCAGTTAATAGGGAGCCTCTTGTAGGCAGTGTGCTCTGTTTGCTTTTCAGAATTCCCACACTCCAAAGGGTCCTCTGTGTGTCTTGAAAATAAAATGTACTAACACTTCCCCCCCCTTTATCTACCTGCCCTCAACCCCAAAATGCAAATCTTTTGCCATATCGAGAACTTGAAAGAGATGAGTACCAAGTCCCTTCTAGTTTACAAATCCCCCCATCAAATTCTTCTTCTTCTTCTTCTTCTTCTTCTTCTTCTTCTTCTTCTTCTTCTTCTTCTTCTTCTTCTTCTTCTTCTTCCTCCTCCTCCTCCTCCTCCTCCTCCTCCTCCTCCTCCTCCTCCTCCTCCTCCTCCTCCTCTTCCTTTTCTACTTCTGAGTTGCCTGGAAAGCTCTTGCCACAGGCAAGTAGATGAGTGACTATGTGCAAGCTTGGGCATATAACACAACAGGCAACATTTTTCAGATAATTTTGCTTTTGCATCCTCTTATGATAAATTGTGTTGATTATTTATTCATTTGGGACTGTATCCAATGTCAGTCAAACAAAGAGTAGACCCACTGAAATCTGTGCACATGACTAACTTAAACCCATTCTTTTCAGTGTGCCTACTCTGAGTATAACTGAGTTGGAGAAAACCCAATATTTCTTACTCTTTTCCATAAGGTCCCAAGGGCGGATTATAACGAAATAACCATTCACTTTTTTAAAAGCAAGTGAAAACGAAAGTCCCAAACCCAGGGCTTGTGTTTCCTTTGGGAATGAGGCACAGCAGAGACTGTGGTGATATTATATATGCTTTATTTACTTACATATAAAACCTGAGCCTATGATGGAGGGGTTCACAGCATTAACACCCCCAAAGGGTCTTTTTTTCTCCCATAGCCACAGGTTTCAAACAGAAATCAAATCATAGAATCATAGAGTTGGAAGAGACCACAAGGGCTATCCAGTCCAACCTCCTGCCAAGCAGGAAACACCATCAAAGCATTCTTGACATATGCCTGTCAAGCCTCTGCTTAAAGACCTCCAAAGAAGGAGACTCCACCACACTCCTTGGTAGCAAATTCCACTGCCGAACAGCTCTTACTGTCAGGAAGTTCTTCCTAATGTTTAGGTGGAATCTTCTTTCTTGTAGCTTGAATCCATTGCTCCGTGTCCGCTTCTCTGGAGCAGCAGAAAACAACCTTTCTCCCTCCTCTATATGACATCCTTTTATATATTTGAACATGGCTATCATATCACCCCTTAACCTTCTCTTCTCCAGGCTAAACATACCCAGCTCCATAAGCCGTTCCTCATAAGGCATTGTTTCCAGGCCTTTGACCATTTTGGTTGCCCTCTTCTGGACACATTCCAGCTCGTCAGTTGCTCTCAAATATTTTTCTGACTCTCTCTCTGGCTTGCTGCTTTCCTTCCCAGTCACATCACTGTATCCCCAGCTCTCTCAGTCTGTTGAGGGAGGGGGCGCCACCCATTTACTGTCTTAACCCCTTAATTCCCACTTAAGGAAATCACCCAGGCTATCACCTCACCAGGAGGCTAACCTGGCTATTCCAAGAATTAAGCCTTGATTAAATTCTAACACTTGCGGGATCCAGGGATTAGAGGAGTTTGGCACACAGCTGAACACGCAAACTCACAACACTATCATACTGTTTATTTTAAATAATGCCTCAACCATATTTATTCCCTGCAGGGTCCTATTGGTGAACAAGGCAGTTCTGGGATTCCAGGTCCATTTGGCCCTAGAGTGAGTACACCAGATTTGAAAAACAATATGGAAACAATTAGACGTTTTCCCCCCTGTTGAAAGTTTGCTGTTGTGCAGATGGTGTTTTGTTGATTTCAAAGTAAATGAACTTTGCATGGGGATTACAACGTACTTTCGTTAAGCAAGGTTATTGCTTGAGGCTATTTGTCTTATTCTTTTCCAAATATAATCTTGGATTTGTCAAAAAGGAAAAAAAAAGTTAGCTTGCAGAGGACTCAACTTTCAATCCCAAATAACAAGGTTCTGTCCCTTAAGGTTATGGAAATGTTTGGAATTTCTTGTGTACAAAGATGAATGGAATTCACAGAGCAAATGGTGTGTACTGTGTGCTAATTTGTACTTCTTTAATGACCTTTAGTTTCCCAGTTCACTCTTTACAATGTTTTCCCATTACTTCCTTGTATCACTTACACTGCCTCCCTGTTCCTTGCAAACACAATTCTATTTATTATTTTTTGCATATGAACAAAGCACAGGTAGCTGGGACAGATTCTGTCCTCAGTTATTCATGCCCTACCTGCTTAGATGCCAGGTTAGGTGTTATTTATTTACTTATAGCATTTGTAGGCTGCCCTATAACAAAAAGTTCCCAGGGCAGCTTTCAACATGACACTTTTTAGCAACAAAAATAACCATATATTATGATGCAACATGAAACTTAAGAAGTGGAGAATAAAAAGTAGATGCAAGGCCAAATTAAACAGTGCCTTAGCTCTGTATATCTGCCTTAAAATACAGGTGGAATCTACACATATACATTAAAAACATTCTGAAAATGCTTTTTTTTTTTATAAAAAAAGAGCATTTTAAAAGAATGCATTGAATTTTCCATAAGGCTCGCCGTTGCCATCTAGTGTCACATTGTATATTGAAGTTAAAACACACTTAAAATGTTTTATTTGCAGCTGTATAGCTGAGTGCAGAGATACTTTTTTAAAAAATAGTTTTTATTAAAGATTTTCTTGGGTTACAGGAGTATGTACAGTACCTCCATTTTCAGGTTGTGGAGTCCTTTCTACAGATCAGTTACATTCGGTGCGAGGCATTAATGCTGTATACAGTATAAAGTTGGGGTGTATAAGACGGACGAAAAGCCAGAAGTATAACTCTTCAGCTGAAGTGAGTGATTAATGTGCAAATTCCTTCCCAATTCAGGGTCCTCCAGGTCCCGTTGGGCCTTCAGGTAAAGAAGGAAATCCTGGACCACATGGGCCAGTTGGACCTCCAGGTGTAAGAGGAACTTTAGGAGAAGCAGGACCTGAGGTAAATAATGGAAAATTTAGGGGGGGGGGTGGCAGCGGCTTGGGGCTGTATCAGTTTAGGGTTTTGTACAGCATTTACCCCACTAGTGGTGCAAAAAGTAAGACAGCTATTGGTAGTAATTTTATTACTGGGAATTTTGTCGCTTTGGAGGGCAAGCGACTCTCTACTTAATTTCCAAAGGAAGAGATTAGCGGGGGGGGGGTATGCGCTGTGTTGAAATGAGATCGATTTTTGTGGGATATAGCTATTAATGATAAATTAACATGTGTCATTAAGGTAAGGTGGGGAATATGCAGGAGAAATGATTCTGAGGAGATATGGAGGGTGTTTGTAGAATTTGTACTGTGAAAACGGAAAAAAGAAATTTGATCGATTTCAACAGTGTTTAACAGCACTGTGTTGAAATTAGATTGATTAGCACCAGATGAAATTAGATCGATTTGTTACAAACTGCTTCAAGTGCTTATGGCAGGAAAGTGAGTTCATTAATTGACAGCACAATCTTCTACATGCCTGATCAAGGAAGCCTCTTTGAGTTTAATGGGACTTATTCCCAGGTAAGTGTTCACTGCACATTGCATAGCAGTCTTTCCCAACCTGCTGTTCTCTAGGCGTTTGGGGATACAACTTCCATCGCCCCAGGCAGCATGGCCACGTTGCATAGGATTAGACAGTTTTCAGACCATCATCCTGTGTCAAAGTATTTGTCCAGTTGTTGCTCAGCTGTAACTGGAGCATTTTCTTGCTGGAACAATGCAATCACCCCCTCCTTCATTACTGCACCTCGCAAATCCATTGCAGTTGGGCATGTGAGATCAACACACCTAGGTGTTGTTTAGCAACTTAGCTAGAATGCTTGCTGAATGAATGAATGAATGAATGCTACCCTGAGTCTGGTCTCTCTCACTACTTTTACTTGTAGGGTCCACCAGGTGATCCGGGCCCCCCAGGTCCCCCGGGCCCCCCAGGCCATCTCACTGCTGCACTTGGGGACATCATGGGACACTATGATGATATGATGCACGATCCACTGCCAGAATTCACAGAAGACGAAGCTGCCCCAGATGACAACAATAAAACAGACCCGGGAGTCCATGCCACGCTGAAGTCGCTGAGTAGTCAGATCGAAACAATGCGGAGCCCTGATGGATCTAAGAAACACCCAGCCCGCACCTGTGATGACCTGAGGCTGTGTCATCCATCCAAGAAGAGTGGTACGTGTATGTTTGTCTATGTATGTAGGCATGTACAGTGGCGAACGGAGCCGCTTGGCCACCCGGGGCGGGAAACCCGAAGGCACCCCCGGGTACACATGTGCGCTATGGACACCCCCGCGACAAACCTTTCCATGTAGGGAGAAGGGAGGAGGGAGGCACAGTAGCCCCATGCGTCCTTTCTCCCTGCACAGAAAGAAAACGGCAGCTATCGGGGTTCCCTTCTCCCTGCACGGAAAGAAAGTGGCAGCCGCTTACACATGTGCAAGCAAGCGGCTGCCGCTTTCTTTCCATGCAGGGAGAAGGGACGCACGGGGCTTTCGCGGCTCCCTCCTCCCTTCTCCCTGCACGGAAAGAAAGCGGCAGCCGCTTACACGCTCTGCTTCTTCCTGCTTGGGCGGAGGAGGCGTGGGGCGGGCCAGGGGCCGGGGGCTCTGCCCCCGCACGCTGCCCCCACCAGAGTGGAGCTAGGGGCGGGCCACCCCCTACGTCCCTCCCTTGCTATGCGCCTGGGTATGAATGTCGGCTGTCAGAGCCACTGTTGATGAAGGCAAATGTATCAACTGATGTAGAATTACAACTTCTCTTCTGCCACAGCACTGAATGGGTCTTAGGTCTTTAAAGCACCACCATACCAATGTCTATCTGCTATATAGCAGCTGATCCTCTTTCTCTTTACCCTACATGATCAGTACATCTGTGTCAGAGTGTAGAAGAAACTGGGTTTTAATTAGCCTTTCATATGGGAGCCATAACATAAGAAAATGTGGTGGTCCGCAAGGAGGAAGCAAGCCAGAATCGTGGTCCATAAGACAAGAATGTCTAAGATTTGCTAGAGCAGATGAGAACAGCAAAAATTGCAGTTCGCTTCATATCTCTTCATCTAAAAACAAAAAAAAACCCTCTACAATATCTGTTGGAGTGATTGAATACAGTTTCCAAGAAAAATGATTTCCCCTTAAACTTATCAACACAAATTAAGAAAAATTGGTTAACCGTGATGGAGTTATCAAATATTTCAGCCAAATCTCTTGCAACCTCCTAGAGCAGAGCTTTCCAAACTTTTCATGTTGGTGACATACTTTTTAGACATGTATGTTGTGACATACTTTTCACAACACAGTAATTCAGTTTTACTGGCAAACTGGAGGTAAACTAACCCCTTTCCAGCGACACACCTACATGCTGCAGCCGACACACTAACATGTCACAACACAGTTGGGAAAGCTCTGTCCTAGAGTCTTAAGAGTGGAATAAGCTTATAAGAATGAATAAATGTAATAAAATGACCTGGCTCCTGACTTTCCTTCCACTGCCAGATGGGAAGAGAGAGGTGACTCTCACCAATTCTTCTTTCCCACTGCAAGCCTTCAAACCCTACAAAAATCTGTTCCCTTGGACTGTGGCAGCCTCTGGAACAGTGGAAGGAGCTGCAAAATTCAAGAGTCTTCCATGGGTAAAAAGAACCCTTGAGCTTGTGGAAGACTAAATTGAGATCCAAGCCCATAAATATTAAACTTTATGCATCCATATTCGAATATCACCTGAAAAGGCCTGGAGGTCCTTTTCAAGAGGTCCGGAGGGTGGCAACACGAGAACGGGCCTTCTCTGCAGTGGAATGCTCTCCCTAGGGAAGTTCACCTGGCACCTTCATTATACACCTTTAGGCACCAGACAAAAACGCTCCTTTTTAACCAGGCCTATGGTTGACCTGATAACATCCAATACCCTTCTAAAATGTGGCTCTTGGGGGGGGGTTATTAGTGGGTTATTGCTTTTATTTTTATTTTATATACTGCGATCTTTTTATGTGAACCGCCCTGAGACCTCCAGCTACAGGGCGGTATATAAATTCAATTAACAATAAAAATAAAAATAAAAAGGCAACATGGTATAAAACACCAATTTAACCTGTCCCGAGATTGAAGTGCTGGCAACATGAATGTAGTGTTTGAGGATTAGAACAGTTGTTCTCAGGTTTTTGTATATGGAGCTTTTCCCCCTTCCTTCCGCTGGCTGTTGAATTCTCTTTCCACCCCTTCTCTAAAGATGCCCCATATTCATTTGTTTACATTACCACCATGCTGGATGACTCGTTCTTGAATGGATGATATTGAACCTGAAGAATTGTAGTATGGCCCTATGCATAACAGTCATACCTCGACATCCGAAGGCTTCGACTTGCGCCGTAGTGGTGCTTCGGCAACCGAAAACCTTGACTTACAAAGACGACCGTGGAATGGATCGTCTTTGTAAGTTGAGGTACCACTGTATTTACTTGGAAATAAGTCCCACTTTGTTCAGTGGGATTTACTTCCAGATGTCTACGCGTTTGCTTGTTGCCTTACAAAACTGGTTTACTCCATTTTATACTTTTTTCTGGAAGAAACCTGTGTGTGATAATTATGACCTACTCACTGGACCTAACCTGGACCAGTAATTTTTTTGTCTCGCTTTAAACTTTCCTGTTTGAACTTTGCAGGAGAATACTGGATTGATCCCAATCAGGGTTGTGTGGAAGATGCTATCAAAGTCTTCTGCAATTTGGAAACAGGAGAATCGTGTATACCTGCCAACCCAGCTAGCATCCCACGTAAAACGTGGTGGACTAGTAGATCATCTGACCTAAAGCCCGTATGGTATGGACATGATATGAATAGAGGTTCACAGGTAATTAAAGTTACTTTTGGTGAGGGGGGTTCTTCACCTCATCATTGTCTTTTGGAGGTTTTTAGAAATGTAATCCATAGTGAAAACAATATTATAAATCTAGGTGAGTTGAAAAATATAAGCACATTTAGTTATTAATATGTCAGATTTTTAATGTAGCATTTATTTTATGTATTAGATTGATTATTGGCAATTTGGCAGCCAAAGCTCTCAGTTTTGCTTGTGGATTCGAATGACAAAAGCAATTTGGTAATGTGCAGTAGTAACAAATTGCAGCAAAGCAGAATCAAATGCCAGCATAAAAACACGCCTCACCTTAGAGGCCACCATGGATAATGTCTTCTCCTGGGCCACCATACCTCCCCAATCTTCTGAGAGCAGTGGAACTACTAAGAGGTCTTCCTCTGCCAATTTCAACACCCAAGAAGGAGAGGAGGAAGGAGACGGTCTTTCAGATATTAAATTTAAATTCCTCATACTGTGTAGCAAGCTGTTTCAGTTATACTTCAACTGAATTGCATGGATATTTTTTTTGGCGGGGAGAAGATATTATCTAGAGTTGTGTAAATGAGTTTTCACTTCTTCATACCTCTGCAGTTTGTCTACGGAGATAGCGAGTCACCCAACACTGCTGTCACTCAAATGACTTTCCTCCGCTTGCTGTCCAAAGAAGCTTCTCAGAATATCACCTACCTTTGCAAGAACAGCATAGGGTACATGGATGACCAAGCCAAGAACCTGAAGAAAGCTGTGGTGCTGAAGGCAGCTAATGACCTTGAGATCAAAGCTGAAGGAAACAGCCGCTTTAGATACACTGTCCTTCAAGACAGCTGCAGCGTAAGTTGGCGGGTTTCTTTGTTTTGCATTTTCAGGACTCTGCATTCATAATGAGACATAAAGCAAAACAGGATTTTACTACAAGCTTCTCTCAGCAAGAGAATATCCCCACAGCATTGGGATTTGAAATAAGAATTTACAATGCAGGGGGGCGGGGATGATGCCGCAACCAGTTGCACTGGTTAACATACCTTGGGCATCACAATGATGCTACACACACCAAAGGCCCATAGCAGCTTCTATATACGGTATGAACTGGCTATTTTATCTGCCTGCCAAGAGCCAGCTAAATATAGGAACACAAGAAGCAGCTTTATACCAAGTCAGTCCTTCCCTTCATCTAGCTCAGTACAGTCGTAACTTGGAAGTCAAACGGGATCCGTTCTGGAAGTCCGGTCAACTTCCAAAACATTCAGAAACCAAAGCGCAGCTTCTGATTGGCTGCTGGAAGCTCCTGCAGCCAATCGGAAGCCCCGTCAGATGTTCGGCTTCCAAAAATAGTTTGCAAACTGGAACAGTCACTTCCGGGTTTGTGGCATTCGGGAGCCAAAACTTCCGAGAACTAAGCTTTTTGAAACCAAGATACGACTGTATTGTTTACACTGACCGGCAGTTTCAGAAAATAGTCTCCCTCTCCCCCAGGGATTAAACCATTTTGGGGCAAAGTGCTCCGTCACTGAGCTATAGTCAGGGCTGTTTTCCAGCTGGAACTCACTGGAACTCAGTTCTGGCACCTCTCAGGTGGGTGCCATTGCCATTCTAAGAGAACAAGGTGAGTTCTGGCACTTCTTTTTCAACAGTCCTTCTTTTGTTGCCAGTGTGTTGTAGCGGCTCTTGTGCACTAACCAGGCTGTCCTTTAACATAGCATATAATCGCACAGACTTTTGTGTACACTAAATAGCAGGCACTCCTTTTGGGACATGTCTTCTCAGTTATAAGCTCAGGACGTGCGTATCAGATTGCAGCCCCCCTCGGTTGTCGGAGGCTGGATTTAGCTCCTCCTCCCTTCCGAATTGAACTACTGATAAGTGGTGATTGTAATAACTAAGGAGGGCTATGGGTCTATGTGCAACAGACTGGAGCTGGCCATAAGAACATAAGAAGAGTCTGCTGGATCAGGCCAAAGGCTCATCTAGTCCAGCATCCTGTTCTCACAGTGGCCAACCAGATCCCTGCAGGGAAACCCTCAAGGAGGATTTAAGCACAAGAACAATCTCCCCTCCTAAGGTTCCCAACAACTGGTATTCAGAAGCTTTGCTGCCTTCAGCTGTGGAGACAGATCATATAATAATAATAATAATAATAATAATAATAATAATAATAATAATAATAATAATAAATTTATTATTTATACCCCGCCCATCTGGCTGAGTCTCCCCAGCCACTCTGGGTGGCTCCCAATGGAATATTAAAACAATACAGCATTAAATATTAAAAGCTTCCCTAAACAGGGCTGCCTTCAGATGTCTCTTAAAATTAGGATAAGTGCTTAGTTCCTTGACATCTGATGGAAGGGCATTCCACAGGGCGGGTGCTGCTACCGAGATCATAATCATCATGGCTAGTGGCCATTGATAGCCATATTGTCCGGGAATGTGTCCGATTCTTTTTTAAAGCCAGACAAGTTAATGGTTGTCACTGCTTCCTGTGCAAACGAGTTCCATAGTTTAACTATGCGCTGTGCAAAGAAGTGCTTTCTTTTTTTCTTTCTTTCCCGAATATTCACCACACCCAGAATATTGGCTAGGTAGGCCTAGTTTTCTTCTTGGTTTGCAGAGGATCTGACCAATAGCCTCGAGTCATTTCCCCCCCCCCTCTTGTTTTCCTTCTCTTGCAGAAACGCAACGGGAACGCGGGCAGCACTGTCTTCGAATACAAAACGCAGAATGTGGCACGCTTACCTATAGTCGACATTGCTCCAGTGGACATTGGAAGTGCAGACCAAGAGTTTGGAATAGAGATTGGGCCAGTTTGTTTTGTGTAGTAAAAAAAGAAAGGAAGGAAGAATAATAAAAAATAAAAAGGGGAAAAAAACATACATATTCACAAGCATTGGGAAACAACAGCAACAAAACACAAGAACTTAGACTGAGTGAAGTTAATCCTGAGACTCTTGAAATAATGGCTGATATTGGAATCAGCATTGTATATAACAGTTCTTTCTAATTCCCTGGCCTGCTTTAGTTTATTTATTTTACTGACTTACACACCTTCAGTCTTAATTGTCCCAAGTCAACTTTTAAATGAAGTAATAGGACTTTAGAAGGACAAATGACCACCCTTTGATGCAAAAATAGCTAACATATACGTTTCTTGATAAGTAAATAAAACATCACCGTCATAATTATTTATACATGGGGTTTCTGCTCAGTTTAAAATGGGCGCAATTCACATGAAGCAAGTACTCTAAACAGATGGGTATATGTAAGACGGTCAATTGTCCACCAACTTAAAACACTAGTGCACCAGTGAGGCATTGATTTTTTTTTAAAAAAAGCCAACAGCCCAATAACTGGTTGGTTAATTCAAATCACTATGTGAAATTGACCCCGAACCACCTATTGGCCCTTACTGATCCCTTAGATTAGCCAAGTCACAGTGCTGTGGTAAAGGAAGAAAAGTCAAATTATCCCTTCTATGTAACTCTTAAAGGTACATAGGCCCCCTCAGGCTCTCAACACAGGAACTCTAAGGCCACTGGGCCCACAATCTCCAAAGCTCCCTTACCTTTCCATTTCTTTCTTGCTAATGGTACAAAACCACTCCTGTCCTTTTTGCCCTGTGTGACGTTTCCTCGTGTCCCACTTTCTCCTTAAACTCCTGTCATTCAACATTGTACCACCACTCATTTCCTCAACTCCCTGCTTTTCAGTCCATTTCATTTGCTGCTTAGCTTCCCCCCCCTTCACCTCACACCACTATCAATTCTGCACCTGGGTTAGGTAACTCAAGGAAATTCTCTATCTCCTGGGGCCCACTTAGCTTTCCAGTTTGGGGTCACCTTGCTTTAGCATATAGCTCTTCCTATCCCTACAGCTCATGTTAGGGATTCCCCCAGCCAGAGATTTCACTTTCGTCATGAAACCTAGAATGTTCAGAATATTCTGTGGGCAATTTCACACTGTAGAATGTTCTTGAACATCAAGGTAGCTCAATGAAACATTGCCAAGGGATACTACTACCACCGCTGCCACCAGTTCCTCCAGTGAATCACACTATGAATTGTAAAGGTGTGGTATACTGTCTGCAAACAGAACATCATTGCTTCAGCTCTGCTCCCAGTTTCAATAGTCAACCATAGTAGGTATTCAATACACATTTGGAAGCACTTTGGAACAAGGTTAATGCCTATTTAACTGATATTAACTCTCCCGTTGTGTTCATGTGCATCCTGCCAGGGCTAATTTCCTTGTTTCTTGAGCTTATGCCCTTCTGAAACAGCATAGAAAATAGGCAAAAGGTGCGAGAGCCTGCAATTTCCGAATGTTTAAATGCAAATCTGATGCCTCCGATTGGCAACGGTCATTGGAAGCTTGCCAACCGTTCATCAGACGGTTTCTGACCGCAATGATATTACAAAGGCTCTCTTCTTTTGCAATTTTGTCTCACTTTCATGATGTAAGTAGGGGAAATTAATGTCAGAGTCTATCCTTAGTGCAACAAAGGACTTAAGTTTCCATGAGCCATGGGCAACGTCCTTAAGCTAAGCCTTTTCAAACTATTGGAAAAATTTGAATCTGTGAAACAGCCTTCTTTCTGCTTTTGTTTGACTTCCCGATCAGATAGGATTAAAAGAAGAGATATGCACGCAGTAGAGATGCAGCTGAAACTGCTTCCCGATTTCGAGGCAGCGGCTCCTACTGCCAAATAAACAAGCTGCTGTAAAGCTGAGCAGTGACTTGGCATCTGCTGCAGCAAAATTTGCAACACAAAGCTGCGTACCACCATTTGCAAGTGTGTATAGACATCCTTTTCAGTCCTGGCCACCCTTTGCGAACCATCAAGCACTCTGATGAAGGCTATCCTCTGGGATCGTAGGGAATAATGCATGTAGTGTGTTTACGTACTCCGACACGGTGAAGAGAGCTGAAGTAGAGATGATGTACACATTCCTTATGGCTCGAATTCTACAAAATTAAGAACAGCACATGCTAGCTAATGTAGTTAGCTAAATGCATAATTCCAATTACTGTTAATAAGTCAATGGTTTGGTAATGTTTTACCCCAAAGTCTCCAGTTCAATATCAGTGGTTGGGATTGGGGTGGCGGTTGGCGGTTGGTTGCCCATCTAAAGAGCAATCCCTAACGAGCAATTACCTCTTCTAAGTTATAGTCAGTGGATACAGTTTTGTTGCATTGTGGTCAAAGTCAAAACTCCCGAATGACTTCATGACATCGGGATTTCCCTACCGCCTCCAGTGTATTGCCCAGTTATATGTGTGTTGTCATGTATTCCCATATATTAACCCCCAAACCAAGTATTAATATAAATTACTGTTGCTGAGATACACTTTCGCTTAACAACTGGTCATGCATCACCGGAAATTCTGACTTAACTGCCGTGATCAATCAGGGCAAGCAAATGGTCCATCATTTCTTAGCATGAGCTACCTCATCTATAGAAGCTGGGATGCATTTAATAATCTAGTGTTTGTTCTAGATACAACAAGGTGCTATGCTTCTGTTATAATTCCAAGAATGGATATAGGCAGGGCAATATAAGGCAGGGCAATATAATATAATAAAGTAAAATGGTTTGTTTGTTTTTTTAATTAAAAAAAAAGGGAATGGTGCTAAACTGGTGTCTGTAAAATCCTGAGAAAATAAAAGGCTGTTGCCATCAACTTATTTTTTGGGTAGAATTTAGTATTAGTTTTCTGGTGTCCGGGAGAAAGTTATTCTGTGCATTTTTCTCCCTTATGGTTATACCATATACGGAATGCTGTGTACATCAGCGTATCTTTTTTTTACACAGAGCATGTGGATACAGAGGTCCGTTCCTTCCTTGAAGAATTATGCTCTCTCATTTCTTGTTTTGTTTCTTTTGAAAATAAACACACACAAAAAAGAAAGAAAAGCCATACGCATAGCTTTATTCATGTATCTTTGCAAAGCATTTAATTAAATACAAGTTTCTTGTTGAGTAGTGGCTTCCTTTGTCTATAGAGTCCTTCTCACAATATCTATTTCTGGGGGAAGAAAACAGGATTGTATTGTACTTGTGTATGTGTGTAATAAGTGTGTGTGATAAGTGAGCATGCACTATGCTGCCTGTGATTTTTTTAAAAAAATGTAGCACCCAAAGTATTTTATAAATTAAATTATAAAGGGGATTTTTTTTTTAGTTATATATGTTTATGACAGTGCTTAAAAACTAAAGGCAAGCAATCTGAATGATTGCCACTGAATGCAAATCTGGAAGCTCAGGATTTGACAACTCTGGAAATTCAATTTTTAAAAATTGTTGCTGAATAAAATATTGTGATAAAATCAGTGTGTCAGTTTAAATTGCATGGAATATATCAGGAAAGACACATGAACATCTGAAGTTTGAGAAGGGGATTTTTAAAAAAATTAGGTTCACATTTAAAGGCAACCCTTCCCAGTGCTATATTTCTGGAAAAAGAGGCTGGAACTCACCATGAACACTTCCCAGTGGCAATGGCACCCACCTGAGAGGTGCCGGAACTGAGTTCCTGTGAGTTCCCCCTAAAAAGCCCTGACCCTTCCTAACTTGCATGTCCCAAAACAATATGTGAACCGAAATACAGTGAACCTTGGGAATTCATATTTCTCCAAATTTTGTAATGCAGTTCTTTGGCTAAGTAATGCATACAAAAATGCATGTACTGGGGTTAATTGTGCATAGAGATGCATGTATTGGTGCAAATAACATTCCGTATTGTATTATATTAAGTGGGAAATTGCTTTGCAAAAATGTGTATATTAGGCCAAATTGCATACTGTTCTGGAAATCAGGATCACAAAGAACAGGCAAGCCACTATAGTAAACTCTGCAGTACAATGGAGATTAAAAGTCGCTGGGCCAGTGTTTGTGGTTTCATGCTGAGCCCACTCTCAAGTGAAAGATCATGCCTTGAGCATCCAAAGATGTCTTTCCACAGGTGATGAAGCTAGAAAGGAGAAATGTATGCAAGGCAAGACATGCCTGTGTGAAAGGAGAATTCTGCAACATTTCAGCACAGGCACCACCTTGGACCAAAGATGGATGGGGCCAGTGCTGCATGCCTGAGATGTCTCTCACACACAACCTGTGTCATCAGGAGGAGGCAAGTCATTGGGAGGAGGTTTTGCTCAGCACCGTGCAGCTTCAATGGCCATGGCTCCTCCTCTCTTGCGCTCAGGGGGAGCCTGCCTTTGATGCTGTGTCGCGGTTAGCCTGGCGGTTCGGTCTCAGATACAATCCATGGCATATGCAAGGAAGTGCTCCATTTTGAAACCCTTGAAAGCTACTGCCAGTCAGTTTAGATGAAACTGAGCTAGACAGACCAATGGAATGATTTGTTTTGAGGCAGCTCCCTATGAGAAATTTCGCATGATCACATTGCCAATTGGCCCCGTTGTTCTGGGCCTACTAGCGCAGGCCTCCACCCTTTCATGAAGAAACTTGAAGAAACATTGTGAGAGGATTTATATGGAGTTCTAGCCTTTCTACCAACTTTCTCTTTGGGGATGGGATCCCTCATTTATGTCAGAGATCATGATGAGGAGGGCTGCACTGAGGAGGAATGGTGGGGGCCTTCCCCTACCACTGCTCCTGATCAGGATCCTGAATTTTCCCAGGAGCAGGAGAACAGTATAGATTTGGAATAGTGGTTTGCAGACGGGTATAGTTCAGAAGGCAGAAGCTGGGAAATACTGGATGGGGAACAGCTAGGAGAAGATGCACTGGGAGAGAGAGAGTTAACAGATTCACTGTCTCTGGAAAACATTCACCCACTCTGTCCAAGGTCAAGAAAAGCTGATAAGGTGGCATCACCAAAAGCACAGTGGTTACAAGATCAGGTTATAAGACGCGGTAGTGTAATGGGTGACTAGGGAGGAAGTGGGTGATACCCTTAATTGGGAGCACCGCCATTCCTAGGACAGGGATCCTTTGTTCTCTCGCTGTGCTCATTAAAGTTTTCTAACTGGTAAGAAGACTCCTTTCCTTTGTTCTGCTTATCTACTGCCAGAGGGGGGAGGAAGCCGATTCCCCGAAGTCTGACAATTTATGTCTTTTGCAATGGACCCTCTGAAACCCTTCCTTATAACCAGGAGTTCTCTCTCTAGTTAAAACTCCCATCAGCCCCACTCACCTAGCAAACATGGCCAGTAGTCAGGGATGATTGAAGCTATAGTCCAGCAGCACCTAAAAGGCCAAAGGTTAACCACCTCTGCTTTAGGGTGTGAACATGCCAGGGGCAGCATGTTCCTTTTCACCGCTTGAGACAAAACGAGGAGTGCTGCCCTGCCCTGCCCCTGCCACTGCCACAAGTCCCGCCACCACTATAGCTGCTGCTGCTACCACTACCCGCTTTGCTGCCACCAAGCCCCCTGCTGCATCTACCACTGGTAGTGGAACACCACAGCCATTGGCGCCGATTTCAGGTGAACTCTCGCCCAGCATGGACATGAACCTGCCCGAAATCAGTGCCGATGGCAGCGCTTCTTCTTCATCACTGGTGGGGGTGATGGGGCAGCAGGGAGCCCATGAGGGTGCTACCTGGGAGGCTCCTGCCGCCCAAGGCAGTGATCTCACCCTGTCTAATGCCTGGAACATGCACGCAAATGTCAGTGTAGATTCTTGGGAGAAAGGGGAGTTGGCTTTGGAAACAATATAAACGAATGCCTTCCAAAGTGACCGTGTGTGGCAGCATCCGTCCAAGCACCGCAGAAGAAGATTGATAAAAGAATTGTTTTCATTCTCACAAGAAATGGGATCCTCTTCAGGGAGGGTCCTGGTTGCGCACGGGGTACAGGACACCCTCGAACTTATTGGTAGGGTCCTGGGGCATGGGGCAGGACAGCATAGTATGGCCCCACAAACACGCCAGGCTGCTTGAGCCAATCTGGTTATGGAGGCGTGATTGGGGGGCTATAAAACCGGTGTCTTGACGTGGCCAATGACTCTTGCTTTGTGCTGCCGAACACCTGCCTTCCCGTCCCTATGGGTGGGGTTTTTTTGCTACACCCTTGCTTTAGACTTGGTGTGGTTGCCTGTTTTGGAACAGCGAATGGGTAGGAATTTTTCCATTTGGGAGACTGGCACTGGCCTCTTGGTTTTCACCTACCCCCTTAGCAATCACCACAACTTTGTAAGGTTTGGATGTTAGGCATTGACTTGGGGAGTTGTGTGGGAGGGGAGGTGCGGCCATCACCTGCCCCTCCATGAATCTAGGGGTCCTGGATCTTGTCCGGAGTCCGCTTGAGGGGCTAGGGCCATGCCAGGACCACAGGAACCCTGGCGTGAGCTTTGGTTGATCTACATCGATGTTGCTCCCTCGTTTGGTGTTTACCCTTCCAGACTTTCTGCCAGAGAAGCAGGAGTCAGTTATAGTCTGTTACCACTCACTATAGTCTATACCACTCACTTTGCTGTAATCAATAAAGTTGTGGCCTAAAATTTTGCCCACAATTACATGTCAGTGTGAAGTTATTTACTTGGGGGGTGGCTTGCGGCCTCAGGGCGCAAGCCCCTCTTCATTGCAAAAGGTATGTTGCATTGATAGGCTACGTTAAAACAGTTTCATAAAGTGTTGATGGATTTGTGGGATTATGAGAAATCTTTGCTTGAGTCGAAGATGAGAACTGTGCGGTATCTCAGCCCAGGCCTGTTGCTCACCATAGCTGCCAAGTTATCCCTTTTTTAAAGGGATTTTCCATTATGCTGAATAGGCTTCCTCGCAAGAAAAGGGAAAACTTGGCAGCTATGTTGCTCACATAGTCAGGCACTTGCCTTGTTGACGGACTAGTAGCACTTGTTTGCTCCTACTCCAGCTTCTCTGTTCATGGTGTGTCATGTGAGTGAGATGAATAAACACCCAGCAATAAAGGATAATGGGAGAGGGTTCCCCTCAGCAAAATATCTGTCAAAATTACAAATACCTAAATACAGATGGTCGTTTACCCTCGCTAGATTCAACGTGCTGCCATCTGCCATCTGCAGATTTGAAGGTAAACCATACATCAAACAAGTCTGCCTCTGTGGTAGAAACTGTCTCTCATGCCTTGTTATGCTGTCGTTTCTACGGGGATATACACTCAGCATTTACATAGCTGCCAAGTCTCCCGTATTCCCCGGGAAATCCCCGTTTTTCCAGCTGTTCCTAGCTGAAAAAATGGATTTTTTTTTTTGTTTTCCCCCGGTTTATTCTGGTGCGGCAAACATTTTGGAACTGGGCAAAGCAGCATCAAAAGTCACTTCTGAGCATGCTCCGCCCAGTTCCAAAATGGCGGCAGCGCTACTTCCGGTCTGCTACTTCCGCCCGGTTCCTTATTTCTACGACAGCAACTTGGCAGGTATGCATTTATCATCCCTGCTATACAAAAATCTCCAAATGGGCCCGAACTTCAATGTCTAAAATCCCTGGTAGAGGAGAAGGATCCAGAGATCATGCTAAGGGTGGCCAAATTCTGTGCGACTGCCATAAAACCTAGGGAACAGGCTGTGCTACCATGATGACCAGGGCTCAGCAACCTTTTTCAGCTGTGGGCCGGTCCACCGTCCCTCAGACCGTGTGGTGGGCTGGTCTATATTTTTTGGGGGGGAATGAATGAATTCCTATGCCCCACAAATAACCCAGAGATGTATTTTAAATAAAAGCACACATTCTACTCATGTAAAAACACCAGGCAGGCACCACACATAACCCAGAGATGCACTTTAAATAAAATGACACATTCTACTCATGTAAAAACATGCTGATTCCCGGACCGTCTGCGGGCTGGATTGAGAAGGCGATTGGGTTGCATCTGGCCCACGGGCCTTAGGTTGCCTACCCATGGTCTATAAGCAAAAGTGTATTGTTATAATCTCTTCTGTTGCATACCAAAGGGGGAGAGTGGAGGGAGAACTGAAGCTCACTCTCACAGAATTAAACTATGGTTTTAGCGTTGTCCCAAACTGAGCCGTTTAAAAAAAATTAAAATATACAGATAGCACAAATTATTGCATGCTCCGCAATGGAATCTGTTTGATGGTTATATTTTAGTAATTAAGATTTAACTTAAATATTTTTAACTGCTGCTATATCTGTATTGCCCCTGTTGTACCCAACTGCAAATTCAAATGTATCTCTATTGTGTTTTATGACTTCCCTGAGCTGGAAGTGGTCTGTGACCGAAATTAATAAATTCTGTTTTGTTCATGGTGCTCCCACCACTTCTGGTTTCTTGGTTGGTGGAGGCAACACCTCATCTCCTCTGTCTTCACACCCAGCACACCTCTCTCTCCACTAGCAGCAGACGTGGAGGGGCAGGGGGACAAATGAGAGAACCTGGAGCTGCCTGTTGTCCGTGGCATGGAGGTGGGGTCATGATGACACAGGGTGGACCACACAAAACTGATGCTTGCCCTGTCTCAGGAAGTGGCGGTGTTATGAATGCATGCCCTCCAACATTTCTCAGATGAGAATAGGGGCATTTATCACTTCCCCCAACTGACCCTACTAGACCTCCCATTTTGTCTCCCCCCCCTGCAGAGCATTTCCTAGCAGAAGAAGGGCTACACCAGCAGGACACAACACACATGCCTTCCACCATCCTAAGAAAACCCCTTAATATATATTATTACACACCGGTAAATAACTGCAGGATTAGACGTGGATGCACAAAGCATTTTTTTTTAAAAAAAAAAGGAAATTAAGGTATGGAACAACAGCCACATGGATGTTATTGGAAAGATGTCAAAGTCCCTACCAGAGAAGAATGGCAAACCAAGTTGATGGACTATGCCGAGATGGCAAAGCTGACTGGAAAACTCAGAAACCAGGAGGATAAAAACTTTATAAAAGAATGGGAAAAATTCATAAGTTATTTAGGAGACCACTGTAAGCAGATGGAAACAAGAGCAGGATTTTGACTCACTTGTAGTGTAAAAAGTTTTATGGACAATATGGTTTGATATATAAAAACTGGAGTACGGACTAATATGCAGTTGTAGATGTTCAAAATAATGGATGGGATGGGGGAAAGTCTTGAGATTCAGTATGACTTTATTGATGTGTGTTTATTTGTACTCTTTGTTAGTAAAACTAATAAAATCTCCTGAAAAAAGAAATTGAAAAGAAATTAAGACGCCTTGCGCTCTGCTCTGCTCCCAATTTCGTCCCTCCAAGAGTGGCCATGCCCTCTGCCTGTCTCTTGGAGCTGGCATGTCATACGAGGCTGGGCCTTGGTGGTTGTTGCCTCCCCTCCTCCTTGCTCACTTCCCAGCAGCCACTATGAGCTGCTCAAGGAAGGGGGCCATCAGTGGAGGCCATGGAGATGCCATGGAGAGGCCACGGTATACTCCCTCGCAGCCGCAGCCTGTGCTGGCTATCACTGATGGAAGTTGGAGCTCAAGACATTTGGAGTGTATCAGGTTGGGAAAAGCTGATCTAGGTAGTGTAGTCGCCCCCGAACTCGTGGTTGCAGAGCCTCCCGCACCAGAAGAGCCTGCCACGGTGCTCCAACCAATGGGCGGGCTCTTCCCTGGACTCAACTCTTGGGCCCCCGACTCTCGATCTGGCTCCCCTGAGAGCCTGGTGCCCGGGTGCCCGGGTGCCCTGCACCCCTAGTGCCTATGGGTAATACGGCCCTGCTAAATACATGAAGCTGCACTTGCTTCCTTTCCGCCCCCTCTACTCTCCCTCTGCCCCACCCCGCTCCTCAGTTGAAATGTAGATTGTAAAATTCCTTCTTGGAGATCTTGCCTAGTTTGCCGTGCTCCTCTGTAAAATGCATAAATGATCATTATGCTAAATTCATTGTTGATGAAACCTACAGAAAGAGATTTATCTAGCAAAACACATAAATGGCAACACTAGAGTTTTATTACAATATTTTATTATGTGTCTCTGTAAGGAAAAGACCAACAACCATATAAAAGCTTACAAAGATGGTTAACCTCCAACACTATAAATGTGTTAATGTGACAAAAGAAGCTCACGATTCTGCATCTTTATTGACTTTTACAGAGGGAAGGAAGAAAAGCCCTCAGCAATGGCCTACCAACGATACGACTTTTGATGAGAGACATTTACAATTGTTGTCAAGCCTTGATGTTTTAACGCAAGCCAATAAACCTGGCTTGCAGTTTTAGAAGTGGAAAAAAAAATCACACATCACTAGCACCATCACATTAATCTTTTTACACTTCCCTAATTTTAGTGGTCTTGACCAGCAATGACAGGAAAGTATAGGAGCACCCGGTAAAAAAAAAAATCACACAATGCAGTCCAGCAATAAAATTATATTAGTTTGTTGACATTCACTTCTTCAGATGGACTGTACTCTGTTCATCAATCAGTACAGAAGCAAAACCACCTGACCAGATGTATTCATTGGTTCCAACATCTTTTGAGTTGGTTTCCTTGGTGTGAATCATCAAACTCATCCCAGTTTCTGTCCATGTTGAGGTAGTTGAAACGGGGAATTCTCTCTAGCTTTATGAACTGCATCTTATATTGGAGGGCAAACGTGGATGCTGCAATCCGTCAGTGCTTGATTGGTGGGCAAGCATTCAATTAAAATTACAGTTTTGCTGTACTGAGTGTTGAAGTTGTAATGTAGCACCATGGAGATACTGTTTGGAGGTTTGTTTGTTTTTTCCAATTTGGGTGAAAGAAAAACAGAGCAGAAGGGATTTTGTTGCATGTTGTGTAAAGAGCAAAATAAGAAAATGGTATTTTTATGTCAATTTATCTCTTTCCTCCCTCTCTCCAGATTTTTTTTTTGCAAATAAATAACTGGGATACAGCTGATTTGACTCTTAATAGCTGACAAGGTTAAGACAAGAAGAGCAAAGGTGGGAGTGTGAATTTGTTTGTTGGGGTTCGGAATGAGCATGATTCTCGGGTTTATAAGAAGCAAACCGGGCCAATGTCCACACCAAATTCTTGATTGGGAGCGCCGATATCGAAGGGTGCAATATCTATCACCGGCAACCGCATTGTCTTGCGTGTTCTGTACTCGAAGACTGTTCGACCCCATTCATCAGTGTGTTTCTGTGAAATGCAAAGCAGAAAGTGCTTTTAAAAAGGTTTGATTGGCGACGCTTTGGATTAATATCTATCAGGCTCTTTCATGGTGAAGGAGGAATGTGACCCATTGTGATTCTTCCCCCCCAGACCTCTGAGTCATATGCGAGGGAGAAAATGCATATTATTATTATTAACAGTAGTATTAATCAGCAGCAAGTAGAATTCAGGGCATACTGCCTTTGATAAAGGAAGTAGCAACACAACTATCTTGACTTGTAGCCATTGATAGCCTTGCCATTCCCATTGATAGCCTTATCCATCAGTCCAACCTGAGCTGGGGGTAGCTCACTGGTCACTGGTCACCCAATGAAAAGGATGAGATGTCCGTACATAACTGTATGTGTGGAAGCCTGAATCAAAGTTTCCGCCACCCTGCTAGCAAGCATTGCACCCAAGTTTTACTCTCCTGTTCCTCTTCTCACTCTTGTAGTCAGCTAAGGAAAATGCAAAAGTTCTTCTGCGCTATGAAATCCAATTGAATGCTCTAACTATAAATTTAAGGCTCTTTAAAACGCACAAGATTAGGAGTGAGCATAGGTTCGCGAAACCGAAATTTCATAATGGAACAATGAACCGAACCTCAATTTTGTTTTGCAATGCTGGAATTCTGTTTACTTACAGTACAGCCATCTTCCAGGACAGTGTATGTGAACTTGCTGTTTCCTTCCGCCTTGATTTCGCTGTCGGTAGAACTCATCATCTTCAGGGCTCTCTTCACATTCCCGCTGGCCTCGTCCATGTAAGCTATACTGTTTTTGCAGTGGTAGGTGATATTCTGAGACGCTCGGCTAGAAAGAATTCTAAGGAATGCCAGCTGAACATCGGCAACTTCTTCTGGAAGATCTGGGTCTCCGTAGCTGAACTGTGGTGAAAACACAAAAGGCTTGTTTGTTGTAGATTGTTGTAGACTGTTGTAGACTGCAAAGGCAGTCCATGCACCAAATCCAAAGCCATGCTGGGCTCTAGCCATGAGGTTGGAAGAGCTTACCCCAGTTTTTTATGACCACAACCCCACCACCATCATTGGAAACAATGGAGAGGAAATAAAAGTGAAGAAACGATACCAGCTCCAGAGCTTGCAAAGGTTGTTCCCTGATTTGGGGTGTGTGTGTATCAACAAACTGGAAAGGCTATGGATCCTTTCCATCAATGCCTTCCCCCAGTACACCCCCCTTTTAAATTCAAGAGTATAATTTTGGGAATATATATAGATTCCCATGCACGTAACATTATATTTTAAAATATCAAAAAATATCAGCATTAACAATGCAATAAACATCTGATAAAAATGACAAGGGCCATGGAAGTTGCTGTGGTGGTTGGGAGAGAAGAGAATTATTTTTTTCATTCAATTAGAAATGGATACAGAATTAGCTTTCTTGAGAAGCGATTGAATGACACTCTCCAGGCAAGGTTTGCCTATCCAAATAATAATATTAATGATAATGAAATAATAATAGTAATAGTAATAGTAATAATTCATACCCCCCCCTCCAATCTGGCTGGCTCCCAACAGAATATTAAAAGCACGATAAAGAATCAAACATTAAAAACTTCCCTAAACAGGGTTGCCTTCAGATGTCTTCTAAAAGTCAGATAGTTGTTTATTTCCTTGACATCTGATGGGAGGGCATTCCACAGGGCGGACTCACTCCACTACCAAGAAAGCCCTCTGACTGGTTCCCTGTAGCTTCACTTCTCGCAGTGAGGGAACTGCCAGAAGGCCCTCGGAGCTGGACCTCAGTGTCCAGGCTGAACAATGGGGGTGGAGACTCATTGTTCTGCTTACCTGGAAGCCTCCATTCATAGACTCTCCAAACCAAATGTGTTTCTTTTCAGGTCCTGGGCTTGTCCACCAGTTCTTCTTTGGAACACTCATAGGATTAGCACTGATGCACGTCTCCCCAGTTTCCATATTGCAGTATACTTTAATGGCGTCCAATTTGCAACCTTGGTTGGGGTCGATCCAGTACTCCCCTGAAGTGATAAAGCAAAAGGGCATTCTTTAACCTGGGATTAGATTCTTCCTTGTGCTGGATGCCAAAGGCTTCTGCTGCCTTGTGGGGTTACTTTGGGAAGAATGCAAACCTAAATGATAATATTACTCTACACTTGTATGTTCTTAACGTTTGCTGAGTCATATTTAGTACTGTTAATTTTTACATTTCCTTCAAAGTCTAATTTAACTGAATAACAGCTACACATTCCCCCAACACATTTCTTCATCATCAGGCATATCAAGCACTTTGGTAACAACAACAACAACAACAACAACAACAACAACAACAATACCCCACCAATTTGACCCCAGACACTCTGGGCAGCTCCCAGCATATACAGAAACAGAACAAAACATCAAATATTATAGTTATATGTTATGGTTATATAGTATCATTATAGGATCCCAAGCCCTATTATTTCCACAATTTGCCTGCAATCCAGCTCCGAAACTATTCCAGACTATGAGCTAATGTATTTAATTCCCTCCTATTGTGGCTAATGGGGGCAGGTGCAGGAATCAGCCATTAGTCAACCCCTCCTTCTCCCCTCTTCCTGTGAATATATAATATGATTACATTGAGCATTACATTCTGCAGCATCATTTGCTGCCATTGATTAAGAAATGCATACTAGTGTACCAAAGGAGCCTCACATTTTATATTACTAGCCTTTACCAGAAAGAGATGCCCAATTCTTTTCTTGAGACAGCATATTTCTCACTGACTTCTCTATGACCTAGATCAGAATAGAAATGAACATACCACTCTCAAGTTCAGGATGGCAGAACTTCAGATCTCTGCAATTCCGAGCTGGGTTCTTCCGTGAGCCATCGGGGCTAATGATGTTTTCGATTTGGTTGTTGATTGACTTCAGCGAAGTTAAAACATCGCTCATGGCTATTTTGTCCTCATCTGGCTGGTCTCTGTAGTAGGACGGCCCCTTTTCAAGGTTCTCTGGGCCACCACCACCTCCGCAGCATGGACCAGGAGCTCCAGGTTGACCAGGAGGCCCTGGAGGACCACCATGACCCGCAGGACCCTAGAAAATAAAACAAGCCCCGCCCATAAGTAAAAAATGCACATGTACATTAGTCCACCTGTACACTCAAAGAAAAGGACCAGTCAGTGTTACTGGGCACTTTTAGCCTTGTGCTGCAAGACACCATAGTCATCATCTCCACAGAGGGTTGGACTCAATATTTATCCTTTGGTCAAGCTTATCTTTGATCTGGTCCTGTATGTGGATATTTCAGTGGCATGCGGTAAAATGTTTCATAGTTGAACAGTTAGGGCCAGAGACGCCAGCTTGTGAAGGTGATTGGGTTGGGCAGATGCTTCCTGGGCTTTGGAAAGGAGGTGCCAGGCCTCTGATAGGATATTGGAGTCCTCCTGCCCCCTTCCCAAAGCCGGACGGACTTTGGAAAGGTGGGAAGGTGGAACCCGTCGGAGCATCATGCCTCCCTCCCTAAGACAGGCAGCAGCTTCCTGGGCTTTGGGAAGGAGGCGCTAGAGTTTATACTTTAATACTCTTATTTACTGGGAACATTTAGGGGACTGGCCTAGTCTCCCTAGTCCACTAACCACATGCCACTGGGCTATTTAGATAGGAAAGGTTTCAGATTAGTCCTCTCCCCAATGATATTTCAGTCCATAACTGTGCCTTGTTCAGTGTCACCCAATAGAAACAGCTGGTATAATAATCATTACCTATTTATTTCATTTCATTCAGGGCCGTCTTACCCATAGGCGCTAGGGGTGTGAGGCACCCGGGCACCGGGCTTCCAGGGGCGCCAAGCCAAGAGTCTGGGGCTGAGATTTGGAGTCCGGGGATTGGGAAGAGCCGACAGCTGCTGCCGAGCTGTCAGAGCATCGCAGCTCTTCTGCTGCGGGCAAGCGAGGCGCTGAGGCAGCTGGCTGGCTCTGCCCTCCTGCGCGCCTGGGATTGGCGGGCCATTGAGAGGCCCTCCCAGCACATGCTGCTCACATGAGGCACTCGGCTTTGCTCAGTCACTGCCGCCACCTCGGGCTCGACTGTTGTTGCACTGGGCTCTGCTTGCCCCCCCCCAGGTGCCCAGTCCCGGCCTTGTTCTGCTGCTGCTGCAACCTTGAGCTTCTCGCCAGCCCACCCTAAAAAACTTTGGGGTTCCCCCCTAAAAAAAGGTCGACAACTTTGGGCAACCTGGAGTGTGTGTGCCAGGTGGATCTTTGCACCCTGGCACCACATATGCTTAAGACTGCCCTGATTCTATTCTATTAATCATTCTATTTCCTACCACCTGCTTTATAAGCAACGAATCTAAATAAATCTGAATAGTGAGACCAGCTGGGTAGACACCTTCACTTTCATTGTAACTGACTGTGCATGTGGCCAGTTGTAGGGAGGAAGCTGTCTGTTTTGTGCCACCTACTTCCCACACTCAGGATTGGGTGCCATAACTGTGGCCATGCCTCAGGTACAGCTCTCATAAGGAAAAGACATTTGCCTGAAATTCAGCATGGTCAGGCTAAACTCTGCAGCTTTTATTTTTACCACTCTTTATTGAGAAGTACTGTTCAGACCCCTTGGTCCCCCTTCTTGCAAGTCTTGTGCTAGGCTCCCGGACTGTATGGAGACTAGCTTTCAAGATGATGCTTCTCACTTTTTCATCACCCTAAAGAGTGCTGATTCCCTTACCGGAGCGCCAGATTCTCCTCTGCTTCCACGAGGACCTGGAGGGCCAATGGGACCTGGGTAGCCACTTGTACCATCTTTTCCAGGTGGGCCATTTGGACCAGGGGGACCCTAAACAGAAGAAGAAGGAGGAGAAGGAGAAGGAGAAGGAGAAGGAGAAGGAGAAGGAGAAGGAGAAGGAGAAGGAGAAGGAGAAGGAGAAGGAGAAGGAGAAGAAGAAGAAAGTTAGTTCTCTCTCAACTGTCTAGCCATATTTTGAGCATGCATTCAGCTTGGAGGACACAATCAACAAGTTACTTACTCTTGCACCAGCAGGTCCTGGGCTTCCACTTGGACCTTGGGGACCCAATCCACCCTGTCAAAAAAGAATGACGTAGATCTAGCAAAATACTGTTTTTATATTCTTTTCTTTACATTGGAACACCTGTATTGTTGCACTCACTACAAGATCTGGCAATCCATAGAATATATCTATATCTATATCATCTATATCTATATCTATATCTATATCTATATCTATCTACTGTATCTCTCTCTCTCTCTCTCTCTCTGTGTGTGTGTGTGTGTGTGTGTGTGTGTGTAATCTATATCTAATACACCCACCCACCCACACCCACACCCCTATTAGGCATGCAAGTTAACTGGAACATCAAACTCCAAAGGTAGAACCTCTCTAAATATCAGATGCATGACATCAGGTATGGGGCAAGTAAGGGTGGGGCTTCAAAAGAACAAACTGGGAGCTTAAATTGAAATCCTGATTGTTCATTTGCTGCAGCAAGGCATGTTCCCCCTGCCCATCCACCTGAGATGGATGGATTTATGAATGAAATGGATGGAATACTTTATTGCAGGCATCCCCAAACTGCGGCCCTCCAGATGTTTTGGCCTACAACTCCCATGATCCCTAGGTAACAGGACCAGTGGTCAGGGATGATGGGAATTGTAGTCCAAAACATCTGGAGGGCCGAAGTTTGGGGATGCCTGCTTTATTGTCACTTGTACAGCTTGTATACAGTGAGAATACACGAGCAGGAAGAGAGCTGATTACACTCAGCTCTCTTAGTCTTAATTCACCCACAAAACCTGAAAGTCAGTTGCCCTGTTGTTATCTTTTCATTCAGCAGCCTAACAGCCCACAGATCAAGAAAGTGCCAACCAGGGTGTGAATCATCCCTAAGAATTTTCCTCACTCTTCTGAGGCAACTGTCTTCCCCGATGTCATCCAGCGGATTCATGGGACAGCCCATAATATCTTGTGCTGTATTCACCACCCTCTGTAGGCACTTCCTATCCGTTGATGTCAAGCCAGCGTACCACACCGTGATGCAGTATGAAAGGACACTTTCTATTGTGGACGGGTAGAAGGAGATAATCAAATGTTGATTGAGATCATTCTTCCGCAATACTCTAAGGAAATGGAGTCTCTGTTGGGCTTTCTTAACTACCTGGGTTGTATTGATTTTCCAAGTAAGGTCTTCTCTGAAATAAACTCCTAGGAATTTAAAGGAAGAGACTCTCTCCACACAGCCCTCCCCGATGTACAGCGGGGCTAGTTCTCCTCTTTTCCTCCGAAAGTCCAACACCATCTCCTTTGTCTTGCTGATATTAAGGTGCAAGTTGTTCCCTAGTTGTTATGGCTTGCTCCAGGAGGGGAAAGCAGTTTCCATAGGATAGAGCTTCTCCCTCACAGCACTGCTCTTCAAATCTCTGAAAACTAGAGATCCAAATAGCAGTGCAGGGATGTTTGCAAATGGGCTTTCTGACAGCTCTGTGCTGCACTTTGGCGTCCCGAAAATCAGGGCTTCAAAGTGCAGCATCACCTGACACCATCATGTGAATGACAGGTGGGTGGCCTTGCATAGCTGTCAAATGTGGCCCACTGGGGTGGGGAGACAACAATCTAGCTTGACAGCCAGAAAAAAATCCCCACCTCTGAGCTATTACACTGGCAGGGTCATGGGACCATGAGCCATGTTAATATGCATAGTTTAGAAGCTAAATGTTCCCAGAATTAAATACAATTTGAATGCTACCATTCTAGAATATAGATGGTACCAGTGGCTTTAAAGGTAGATAACTCAGGGATCATCTATTGATTTCAGCATTGGATCCATTGATCAAAGAAAGTTAGCCGAACTTAAGTCCTATTGAAATCAATGACACTTCAGTTAATTGTGACAAATGTTTTACATGGATTTCAAGGATGCTTAAGTACAACAAACTTTCTCTGGCTTAGAGCCATTGTGCATATGTGGTATCAGAAAACTGGAATGCCATTTTTATTTCTTTGTTGTTTTGAATGCGACCTACCCATTAATGAGTGGTCTATAAATGCCAGTAACAAAATAGTAAGGACTTTCTCTCATGCATTGCTTCCAAGGAAAGGTTCAACTTTACTCCTACAGAAATGAAATAATTATATTCCAAAGTGGTATTGCTAGGCATGTTTCCTCCATGAAACATAACGAAGGTTCAGGAAACAGAGTGGTAAATTCCAGAATGCCTGCAAAATCACTCCTGGTTTCCCTCACCAAAACATTAAATTGAACATCAGTTGGTGGATATTCCAGGCACTGTAGGGACCATTTGTCATACTTTTCGTTCTTGTCAAAGTTACATATTCTGCTTAACTTTGGGGTCATGAAGCGAATCTAGCATTTTCCCCCCTCTTACGCAAGGAAGGCAGGAGAATCCTGCAAACTTACACTTGGTCCAGGGGGTCCAGGGTTACCAGGGAATCCTCGATGACCCTTCATCCCATTGCTGCCACGTTCACCGGCTTCACCTTTGTCACCACGTGCACCCGCAGGGCCCTTTTAGAAGCATATTGACAAAGAGTCTTCATAAGAGTACACTTGGGTTTAATGAGAACTAGTAACATACAAAGTTCTGAAGCAGAGACTTACAGGAGCACCACGGATACCGGCAGGTCCAACGGGGCCGACTGGACCAGCAGGTCCCTGTAAAAAACAACAACACAGGATTACATCTATGCTGAGCATCGATTTTCTGGATACAAACGGGATGTGTCACAAAACTGAGAGAACATTCACATCTCAGCTATTAGGCTCCCAAACATATAATCAAACGTAATGAACAAATGTTAACTTCAATGACTATGATTTTCAAAAAAAATCATAGTTAGTTCTTTTTTTCAGCCAGAACTAACTGGAACTCAGTTCCGGCACCTCTCAGGTGGGTGTTGTTGCCATTATAAGACTGCATGCAAGGAGGTATTCATGGTGAGTTCCAGCACCTCTTGTTCTAGAAAAATAGCACTTTGTATGCAGTATAGTTTTTCACAGTGCACTCAGGTCCTGTTGGTGTACACTCCTGGATTTAACGGGGTGGCTTTTCCTCGGCAAAAATGGCAGTAGGTCGTTGAAAAAATCAAATTCAAGTTGTTTCAGTGGAGGAAATTCTGTTCTAGAGCTCTGGAGTATGAAACATGGTCACCTCCACTGTTTTCAGCATTTCAAAGGAAATGACATTACAAGTAACTAAATCATTTTGAAAATCCCAGGTTACAGATACTCCACTCTGTTTTGGTATGCAATGATTTTTATTTTTATTTTGCAATTGCTAGATAGTGGGATCGACTTGAAACAATTCACCCAAAGAAAATCCACTGAACGGGCCAGCTAAATCTCTTGGGAAAGTGTCTTCCTCTCTGTGGTATTGCTGATGGGTTCCTCCCTTCCTTGTTGTGTCAGACAGAGGTAGATAAAGCATGAGATGCTGCCCATACCCTGCTAGTTACTATCCCATAGATGCTAGTAAGGTAACATAGAAGGCTGCATTGTTTTCACACTTACTGGATGTCCTCTCTCGCCTGCTTTCCCAGCTGGACCAGAATTACCTGGGGGACCCATGTGACCCGGAGCCCCTGGCAAACCAGGAGAACCATTTTCACCACGATCACCCTGAGAAGACAACAAATGGCCAATGTGAGGAATTCATTTCATTTTCTAAAGGACCATAAACCCAGTCAAATGCTAGTACAGTGGTACCTTGGTTCCCGAGCGGCTTAGTTGACGAACAAACTGGCTCCTGAACGCCGCCAACCCAGAAGTAAGTTTTCTGGTTCGCAAATGTTTTTCGGAAGCCGAACGTCCGTTTTGGCTGTTGGCATTGTTTCCAGGGCCAATCAGCCAATCAGAAGCCTTGGTTTGTGAACGTTTTGGAAGTCGAATGGATTGAGTTTGAGAATCAAGGTGCCACTGTATTGATTAGGACTAGCAGTAGCAACCACAATCACTGGGATCTGAAAGAGCAAATATGACCGCGATGGTTAGGTCGCTTCTCACCTTTGGTCCTGAAGACCCATCACGACCTGGTAAACCATCTGCTCCAGGGTTACCCTGAGAAATATGGGAGAAAGAGAGCTTTTAAAAATAAGTATAAAAAGATTGAAGCAAAGGGAAAGACTGGATTTCTTAAAATAACTCCTTTAACGTGTAGGAAATATTTAGCTCGGGAGTGCTATTTCCACCAAGAGTTTAACTAACTTTGAAATTATCATGATCAAAACATGTTGCTGCTGCATTTCTGAGATTGCTCACTCATTAAGAGATTTCCCACGCATCACACACGAAGAGGAATGCAGCACCACATGCTAATATGCATGCCTGAATAGGGAATCACAAATTAAACTTCCATGCTACCTCTGAGACAATGCTCTTCGTTGAATCTGGTCTTAAGTTCAGCTGTGAGTCTGAATTAAACCATAATTATGTGAAGAGAAACCAAGCATAAAGATGTGTGAACAAGCCTTTGACGTCTAGGCACAGACCAGTTTGGAGATGTTCCTTCTTCGTCTGCTTGGAGTCCCTGCCCCTAGGAAGCCGGCTGTTGCAGCTGACTGGCCACAGGGTTGCAAGATGAGCAGTGCTACAGTCAAGCAAGAGCCACTCAGACACAGCAGAGGAAGCTTCTTCAGCTCTCCCTCTCCAACCCAGGTGACAGCATCAAATGGGTCTCCCAGGAAGTAAGGACCTTTGTCTTTTATAGTAATCAAATTCAAAGAAATTAAGCAATGCACATGCATGGGCGCAAACCAGTATCCAGCTTCCTACAGAAGGAAGACCAAGTCTTTCCTAGTCTCTGTATTAGGATGTACAACAGGATGTTCAAATTTGTCTCATTTTGGGTGGGCAAAATTTCTCCATGCAGTGTGTGTTTATCCCTAGGATAGAACTAAGATGAAATTCTTTCCATACGTCTCTGCCTGGTTCTCCGGGTGCTCCATTTAGGCCAGATGGACCTGGTGGACCTTGAGGTCCTCGTTCTCCTGGGTTACCATTGGATCCTGGTTTGCCATCTTCACCCTGCAATGGAAAAACAGATTGATTAATGCCATACTGACATTTTAAAAAATCCTGCTAAATGTGAGATATTGTAGGCCTGAAGAAGTTAAAACCATAGTTCTGTTCCTAGACTCAGCTAGGTCAAACCTCTTCTCCTTGAGGGAGAAAGTGAAGCTGCTTCTTTTCCTATTCCTTACTCTCTCTTCTAACTATGTAATCCACCAGGGTGGACGAATCTGAACTTGCATGTTTGAAGCTATATGCTGTATTAGGCTCCCAAGAGTAATTTACCTGTGTTCTTCTTGCTGCTGCATGGAACAATGCATGAATCAGACCTTAGGAGTTAGTAAGTAAAGCTTTTAAATTTACTTAAGAGTGTGTGGTCTGTTCATTGCTAGAGGGGTAGAGAGGTGGCAAGAGCTTTAAAGCAATGGGATATGCAAAAGGGCTTATAACTCTTCTGCCCATCATAAACAAACTCCAAAACTATTGGGGGGGGACGGGACACCTCCCATTCCCTTGATGCAGGCTAATTATGCCAGCTTGCACCCATATTGAAAGTTGCTGGCTAGTCAAAAGCTGCTCACATGGGGCTGACCCAGCCACTTTCTGCCTCCAGCAGCATTGCATTAAAGTCTGCCAGTAAACAATTAAGCTTGTTCTTCCTTGGACTTTATCCAGTCAAGGCAATTGATTATGACCATCTCTTTCACCACACTGACCATCACTGACATAATGTCACCTTAAAGGTAAAGGGACTCCTGACCATTAGGTCCAGTCGTGACTGACTCTGGGGTTGCGGCGCTCATCTCGCATTATTGGCCGAGGGAGCCCGCGTACAGCTTCCAGGACATGAGGCCAGCAGACGGAAACTCCGTTTACCTTCCCACCTATTTATCTACTTGCACTTTGACGTGCTTTCGAACTGCTAGGTTGACAGGAGCTGGGACCGAGCAGCGGGACCTCACCCCATCGCGGGGATTTGGACTGCCGACCTTCTGATCGGCAAGCCCTAGGCTCTGTGGTTTAACCACAGCGCCACCCGCGTCCCAATGTCACCTTATGTTACCACAAAACTGCTGATACTGACACTAAAATGGAATTATGTGGTTTTTTTAAAAACTCTGGAGGAAATCACTGATCACTGGAGACTTGTCCACAAAACAGCTTCCTCACACATATCTTTACAAAGCTCACCACATCACTTCAAGACCTAATTTCTAAAAACGCAAAACGTTTGTTCTGTTAAATAATTTGGAGAATTAAAACTAATGGGATAACGCCTTACCTTTCCGCCAGGTGCACCATTGGCACCAGATGGACCTCTTGGGCCGGGTAACCCTACAGAACCACGTTGCCCAGGTATGCCACCCAATCCTGAAGGACCTGGAAAGCCCTATGAAGATAAATACAGAAACAAATGTGTTTATGGGATTTATTTACCTATTGTATTTACCACCCTAGACAATAAATGTTTTCCTCAGACCAACAAATGCAGATGCATGCAGAAAATGGCTTTTGATGCTTACTGAGATACTGTGTAGTTGGGGAAAAGGCTTCTATCGCAGAACATGTTCAGCTGAGCAGAGATGGTACAGATGAAAATGTTCTCCATGCCTTGCAGAGCATAATGGGAGACCATCTTCCCTGATGCCCACAAGGTCTCCCTCTTCTCATTAAGATTAGGCTTGAAAGAAGTGGTATACAGTGGTTACCTTGGTTGTCAAACTTAATCTGTTCCGGGAGTCCTTTCGACTCCCGGAACCGTTTGAAAACCAAGGCGTGGCTTCTGATTGGCTGGAGGAGCTTCCTGCACTCAAGCAGAAGCTGCGTCAGATGTTTGACTTCCAAAGAATGTTTGAAAAATGGAACACTTCCAGGTTTTCTGTTGTCACGATTATGGGCTTATTTCAGCTTCCATATTTCTTAGAAATAGTGTTCTGTTAAAACTTTTGCTAAAGCTTTTAGAGCCAGATAATGATTAACTCCAATCTTGGGTCCCCAGACGTTGTTGGACTGCAACTCCCACAACCCTGTGTCCTTTCCCCAGCTGGCTGGGGGTGATCAACAACATCTAGGAACCCAATAATAATAATAATAATTTATTATTTATACCCCGCCCATCTGGCCGGGTTCCCCCAGCCACTCTGGGCGGCTTCCAAAAAAACAGAAATTCTAAAATACAGAAATCCATCAAACATTAAAAGCTTCCCTAAACAGGGCTGCCTTGAGATGCCTTCTAAAGGTCTGGTAATTGTTCTCTTTGACCTCTAGTGGGAGGGCATTCCACCCAAAGACTGAGGAAGGCTGTCCTAAAAGTCTTGGCTCCCACCAATTATTTTTAAAGGGGGGAAATTGCTTTTTACATTCTGAGTTGTTCTGATGGTTGAGGCATAATGCTGAACCATAGTTTGGTGCTATGGGAATGAGTCTTGCAGGAACATCAAGCTTGAAGTACTCTCCTGTTCATGAGCATGGGAAAACCTTCCCTCATTTCCTGGTTTGAGGCCAACCATAGTTTACCATTTAATGTCAACTGGCAAACTATGATTTGAGCTTGCCCTGAAAACCAGGATTAAAAACTATTATGCAATCCTGTGATACAGATAAAACAGTGTGCATGTTTACTCCTTACCATTTGAAAAGTGCTAACAAAAACTTAAGTAAGTGTACTTTTTTTGGTATCGCTGTTAAATCCCCATGCAGCCAGCCTTTTAACAGCCTTGCTGCCAGGCTGGAGGAGACAGCAGCCAATGGTCAGCCAGCCAGCAAGGCAATGACCTCCAGGTGGAGCCACTGATTGGCCCATTTGAAGATGGTGTCATGGGCAGTAAGACCACCCCTAAAGTCCCACTGGCCATGGGGAATTCAATGGCCTTCAATGGCCTCTGCCTAAGCCATCAGAGGAAGAAGGCCAAGAGTAAGGGGCTCCCACCCCCGGGAGAGTGATGAGCAACCATTTTGACATGCAGGCAAGGTAATGCATTGATTCAGAAGAAAAACTGCTATGACTAGCTGTAAAGATTGGTCCTAATTTATTACACACCCACAACTGATCAGTGTAATCACTGCATTTGTAATTTTTACGTAACAGAAGTAAGACATCACAAGGAAACTGTAATCTTTCACTGAATATTTTAAACTCTATTTTGTAGACTCCCAAATAATGTACTTACTGGTTCTCCTTTGACACCTGCTGGACCTTTTTCACCTGGCGGGCCAGGCTCACCTTTGGGGCCAGCAGCTCCTGGGCCACCAGAAGGACCAGTAGAACCAGCTGGGCCAGGAGGACCATCCTTGCCTGGGGGACCCGCATTGCCAGGAAGCCCTGGGTTACCCTATGAATCAATATTTGAAAGTGATGCTTGACATACAGTATTTGAATCAACACTCTTAGAATACCAAAATAATGGAGAATTTATGATATGTGCAAAAGAGATAGACTTCCTTGCTTTAGTCTTGCCACCCTTGAATATGAATTGTGCTCTATGAATGCATTCAAAAGTAACTCATAAAAAGAAGAGATGCTTTGAGAGTAAAACAGACTATGGATAACCCACAACGACGTAATAGCAAATTGGGGGGGGGGGGTTGAGGTTGTTAGCAGAACACAAACATTATTTTTTTAAAAAATATATTTATTCCTTGTCCTAAGTCTTGCTTGGATCCAGCTGCAGGAATTGTTCTTCACAGCTAGGCTTTAATTCAAGCCGAGTTGCAAAAGGACATTTTGCTATATAGTGACAGCATGATCTCAAGCCAGGCGACATAGGAGCAAAGGAAAAGAGCAATGGCTGGTGAAAGATTTCAGGGTGGCACAGATGCCACCCATGGCCTTCCAGTTCCATCGCCTGAGATTTTTGACCTCTCATAGAGGCCAACAGGTTCTTGCGAGGGGGTTGGAGTGGCAGGCCATTTAACAGGGCCGGCCAGCCCCACCATTGACCTCTCTTTCACACATCGTGGGCCAGTTTTGCAGCCCTCCATCCCTTAGTTTAGAGTCTTCCACTGAGGCATTGAGTGGCTGCTGGTTTTCAGAGCCAGAAGGAATTTTACTCATAACCACAACTGGCCTTTCGTTGAGAAGATTTGCCTTTCTCTTAGTGGATTACATGGGGTTGCTGGGCATGATACATAGACATATGTCACAACTTGGGTTGAAATGGTATTGGGGGTCATGAAGAGACCCTGAATTCCACCCAGAGGTTTCTTTCTTACAGCTCTGATGTAGGTGAGTCTGGAAGAACCTAAGCAGGCAATATTGGAGGCTCTGCAGTTTGGGGAAGGTTGGTGTTTCTCCACCAGGAGGATTGTTTTATAATTTATTTAAAAAAAACCAGTTGATTAAGAACTCACAAGCAATATGCGCTCAACTTATGGGCAAATAAATTTTCAAATTCATGTCCATGGAACTGGGCACTCATCCCTGGCCACTTGAGAACTCAGAACAAAGGCAACTGGAGACATTAGTAGTATGGAAAGGATTAAGGAATGGTAGGTATTCTTACACTGTTGCCCGGAGGGCCAGGTAAGCCACGAGTACCAGGAAAGCCAGCCTGACCCTGAAAAATATAAGTGATGCTCAGGTTAGCAGGTCATAAAACACCGGTATCTTCAAATACCGAAAAGCAGAATTCAAGGGACTGAAATGACCTTAAGTACATAATTAAAATCACCTACTTTGATGACTATGTTGGAAGTTACTACATGAGAGTGAAAAATAACTGCATCTTTTACATGGCAACTAACTGAGATTTATATGGCGAATGTGCCTGTCAGAAACAGGTCTGGAAACACAATGGAGATTATTGTGGCACCTTAAAGACTCCTAGAGGTATTGAAGCAGAACCTTTCATGGACTTCATCAGATGCATGAAGCGTTATTCTCCATTGGCAGATATATATTAAGAGACCAATGCTAGAGCATCTTCATGCAATACATAGCCATGTTGTGAAAATATATGAATGCATTTCCATTTTATCTCCACGTAGGAACAGGAGGTCAACATATTACAATGGAAGGGTTGGTCTAACTAAGCGATAATAATTGTATTATTTGTACCCCGCCCATCTGACTGGGTTGCCTCAGCTACTCTGAGCAGCTTCCATTGTATAACAAAACACAATACAACATTGCACATTAAAAAGCTTTCCTATATAGGGCTGCCTTCAGATGCCTTCTAAAGCTTATATAGTTACTCATCTCCTTGACATCTGATGGGAAGGTGTGCCACTACCGAGAAGGCCCTCTGCCTGGTTTCCTGTAGCTTCGCTTCTCACAGCAAGGGAACTGCCACAAGGCCCTCGGAGTATGTCAAAACAGGCATCAAAATACTTTTGCCAATTAGAGCTTTCAGGCCAAAGTGAACCAAAGTATGTCGTACCTAAACTACTTTCTTCTTTATCTATGTCACGGGGAATCTAGCATGCTTCTCTTAGATCGCAGCAGACTTTAGCAAGTGCAACTGCTTGCGTCTGACTGAGACGGGAACACGCCCCAGCATTGCTTACTGATTAAGGAGAGACTGAAAAAAATAATACTCACTACTGGGCCTGGAGAACCTCGCTCTCCTTTTCCTCCTGGGGGACCAGCAGGACCCTAGACAGGATATGAGAATGATACATCATAATGCCAGGTGGAAAATACAGACCAGCAGTACATCAACTTTAGAAACATCAGATTAGGATATCTATGCTTACGGGTGCTCCAGGGCCTCCTGATGGACCAGCAGCACCGGGGGCTCCAGGTTCACCACGCTCACCAGAAGGGCCTTTCTCTCCTTTTCCACCAGGTTCTCCATTTTGCCCCTATGGAAAAGTAAGGTATGCATGTTAAACATCAACATGTTGGGATGTGTGTGTGTATGTATGTGTATGTGTGGTTGTAGCTGTGCTTTTGTTTTTATGGGATGGCATTTAATTTCGTTGTACTATGTGACAATAAAGTATCTATCTATCTATCTATCTATCTATCTATCTATCTATCTATCTATCTATCTATCTATCTATCATCTCTCTCTCTCTCTCTTATCAGTAGGAGACAGGATTTTTTTCCCCAGCCAGAACTTGCCGGAACTCAGTTCCAGGTGGGCACCATTGCCATTAAAAGAGAACAAGCGAGTTCTAGCACCTTTTTCTTTATAGAAAAATAGCATTGATGAGATATAATAATGACTGTTTATGAGGTGAATAATGAGACCTAATAGTAGCTATTGAAACCTGTTCCCCTTCTTTCTTTCTTTCTTTCTTTCTTTCTTTCTTTCTTTCTTTCTTTCTTTCTTTCTTTCTTTCTTTCTTTCTTTTGGCTAATCCTGCCACGGATGATGCTGGTAGAAAGAGTTCTTTGGGGAAGCTGGGATCCAAATTCAATCACCTGTCAAGCCCAACGTTTGTTTCACCGTAGATGCAATTAAAGGTGCTTATCGCAAAGTAATATGCACAGAACTAATGTCTTATTAATTTCCCTGACAACTTCATTCAAAGACTGGGCTTTTCAAAAGACCACGATTCCTCTGCTCTCCACCTCCAGCATTTTTTAAATTATTAAAAGATGTTACAGGCAACTCAAGAAGGCATTCAGCTGTGATCAGAGGAGCACTCAAATTCTGTTTGGCACAAACACCTTACTGTGGGGATAATTGCCGTTTATGTGTCATTGAGGTTTTTTCTTTGTTAAATCGCTATATCGTAAATAGAAGCAGCCAGGTGTACTTGATGCAGAAGCAGAAGCAAGCACTTCTGGATTACTATTAGATAATTCGGATGTGCACCGAAAGCTTGCTATGCATCCTTCCTCCTAATAGCAGAGCTCCTGTTCAGGGTCCTAGGCAGCCATTTTCTCAGTTGTTCTGAGTTTTAGGCAGCTGGTCTTTTCCAACAAGTACCCTAGATTCTGTGGTTGCTAGGCATTTCTGTTTTTGTTTGTTTGTTTTGTTTCTAAAACATTGATTGTACTTCTGCAAATATTGGAGTTTCACGGAGAACACTGAAACCTCTCTCTTGTTTCTGTGACTATACAGTCATGCCTTGGTTTTCGAACAGCCTAGTTCTCGAGCGTTTTGGCTCCTGAACAATCGAAACCTGGAAGTGACTGTTCCGGTTCTCGAACGTTCTTTTGGAAGCTGAACGTCTGATGGGGCTTCCGCAGCTTCCAATTGGCTGTAGGAGCTTTCTGCAGCCAACCAGAAGCTGCGATTTGGAAGTCGAATGCTTTGGAAATCGAACGGACTTCCGGAATGGTTTCCGTTCGACTTCCACAGTACAACTGTAGTTCTATTAGCACTCACTGCCTGAATTTACTAGAAGGTTCAATATTTCTAGGAAGCTGTTGCCTTCCTCTTGCTATGCACAGGTGAGAGTGAAAAGGGGTAATAATGATATTCTGATGTATACTTAAAATCCAGAGCTTCTATGGAAAAAGACTAGGAAAATACAAAAATGTATCTATCTATCTAGGCATCTTTGTACCTATGTCTCTCCTTCCCTCCCTCCCCATACTTACAGGAGCTCCAGGGAAGCCAGCTGGGCCAGGGGGTCCTTGCTCTCCTCGATCACCCTGAAAATGTCAACGAGCAATACAATTAAATCACCTCAGAAGTTTGCAAAGTACCACCTCTAATGTTGTTTGTATTTCAGCTGCTCTGGTTTGGGGATAGTCTTCATTTTCAGGGTCCCCCTATTCTCTCCTCTCAAGATGTCAAGCTAATAATAATAATAATAATAATAATAATAATATTTGTACCCCACCCATCTGGCTGGGTTTCCCTAGCATTTCTGGGTGGCTTCCAACAAAAATTTAAAATACATTAAAATGTCACACATTCAAAAGCTTCCCTGAACAGCCTTCAGATGTCTTCTAAATGTCAGGTAGTTATTTATCTCTTTGACATCTGATGGGAGGGCGTTCCACAGGGAGGGCGCCACTACTGAGAAGGCCCTCTGCCTGGTTCCCTGTACTGTAACCTCACATCTTGCAATGAGGGAACCACCAGAAGGCCCTCGGCGCTGGACCTCAGTGTCCAGGCAGAACGATGGGGATGGAGATGCTCCTTCAGGTATACTGGGCCAAGGCCGTTTAGGGCTTTAAACGTCAACACCAACACTGAATTGTGCTTGGAAACATACTGGGAGCCAATGTAAATGTAAATTTAAATGTAAATTTTATTTTACATTGAATTTACTATTTACAACATCCAAGAAAGTGTGCAAAAGTTTTGATACCCCTTCACATGTTTTGTTAGCTTGACAACCTCTTATGGAAACTGATCAAGAATAGCAAGCACCTAAACCCAGACTTTGCTTGAATGCCCTATACATTGACTCATTCCCCACCTGCTGTGTTCAGTTCCTTTCTTATTTCTTTATCTGTTTTGTATACCAATGCAAGAAAGCTATGCATTCCTCCCCCACCCCCTGTGAAATTTTTGGTATGTCTCTCAGAAGTCCAAATGTGCTCTGTGTGGCAGGAAATTTAAATAAAGCCACAAAGGGGCATTCTAATAATGAACCATTATTTATAAGGCAGCTGGGAAATGACCAATAATATTTTAAATAGGGCAATAAAGTTAATTTCCCTTATAGGGAAGAATAGATAATATGCATGTATGTCACCTTGGGTTCCATGATGGAAGAAAGGTGGGATATGAACGCAAGAAAAAAATTAAAATTAAAATAAACATTGATTATCTTCTTGTACGTATCTACATGGCCAGACTGCTTTGCTAAAGATGCTTATTTTGACAATAATCAGTGTTGTGTGCTAGGCATCAGTTTTAGTTACATGATTTTATGCCATCAGCGGAGTTAAATGTTTAAAATGTATCACTAGAGATCTTATAATAGGTTATTATTTTTTAAAAATGAATAGGGTACTGTTGAAATCATGGCTCCTTAAATTTGCGTAAACGTAAAATGTTAGCCGGGGAAGGGAAAGGAGAGGGAAATATGTATACAGGTTCCTATTGGTTGATAGTGAATTTTATAAGCATATAATTTAGTACAGAAGAGGAATTGATTTACTTTCATGTATAGTTTTAAAATACATGCCAAAAAGAAAAGATATTTTACACCTTCCATTATAAAGTGATATTTTTTTTTCCTATCAAAGTACATCCAACACTCAAAAATACTATATGTGAAGTCAGTGGGTTGTACAGGGCTACATTTCTTCCTTGGAAAATACTTTAGGAGCAGTAGAAAACAAAAAAATTGGCTTAAATTATGATTGAAAATAAAGGATTTCTTACGGGGCCACCACGGGGACCTGTTGGACCATGAGGCCCAGCTGTACCAGGCTCTCCCTGAAAGAAAAGAATACATTTTTTTAAAAACAGAATTGGATTCTTCAAAATGAGCACAGTTGACAATTGGCATATGAATAATAATTGCCATTTTGGAATGAGACCTATACCTTGTCTCCAGGTTGGCCAGCTGGACCGGGGGGTCCAATGGAACCTACAGGACCCTGCAGGATGGGAAAAAAGATATATATTCAGCAGTGAAATATTAATAAAACAAATGTGAACGCACCTTTCAGCAAAGTCTGGAAAGCAAAAGTCTTCTGAATATTCTTCTTCAGATAAGATTAGACCTCACAGAGCCTAGACCACATATATTTTAGTACAATATTTCCATAGTGCAGTGGTCAAAAAACCCTATTTATTTCATGGGATGGACTGGAGGCAAGGCAATAGCATGTCAAATTTAAATGGTAAATCTGGGTCGTTGTTGTTTTATACTTTCATGCCATAAGAATTAGTGATGGTGCTGAAATTCCAGACTGGGTAAGGGATTGGAACTGAATCTTCCGCTTTGGAAATACAGTGGTCCCTCGACTTATGAACGACTCGACAACCAAATTTTTCGACTTATGAATGGGGCAAATGGCCGCATTCTTGACATCCGAACGGCAAATGGCCGCATTCTCGACATCCGAACGGAAACCGCGGCGGTTTTAGATAGGGTTTTTTCCGACTTGCGAATTTTTAGATGGGGTTGCTTCAACTTATGAATTTTTCCGTTTCCAATGCATTCCTATGGGAAATCACGTTTCCAATGGCACTTTTTGACTTACGAATTTTCCGACCTACGAAGGTGCCTTCGGAACGGATTAAATTCGTAAGTCGAGGCACCACTGTACCAAGCTGATCTCAAATCTCTCCATCTCAAAATAGGCTCACCCACTTCCAGTCGTCAAAGCTCATCCCCACCACTAAACCCACACACATGTTAAGTTGGGGAGAAATGGCTAGGAGGGTTCGAAGCAGTCAGACATCTATTAAAGCTGAGGAGCATGGGCTATATAGAAGTTTGCATTGCCTCCCAGCTCAGGAGCATCCACTGCTACATGGGAGCATAGAGTGTGTGGGTTATAATCCCTCCCAGCTTCATCCACTGAGCAGAGAAATATTGGGAAACTGCACTCCCTGTGCAGTAAACACGCCTGAGCATACACATGAGTGTCCATTTCCAATGTGACTTGTGCCATTGCTACCAACCCTCCCTGCTGGCCTCTGCTGCTGGTTCCTGCCCTCTGGACTTACCTGACAAGGGTAAGTTTGGGGAAATGGGGAAACTGGTAGGGAAGGTTAGCAAGGAGCTCCCCACACTCATATAATGAGCTGGAAAAGAACTATTGGAAATTTACCCTCCCACCATGTACAGTGGTATCTCGGGTTACAAACGCTTCGGGTTACAAACGCTTCAGGTTACAGACTCCGCTAACCTGGAACTAGTACCTCGGGTTAAGAACTTTACTTCAGGATGAGAACTGAAATCGCGCGGCGGCGGCAGGGCGGCAGTGGGAGGCCCCATTAGCTAAAGTGGTACCTCAGGTTGAGAACAGTTTCAGGTTAAGAACGGACCTCCGGAACGAATTAAGTTCTTTACCCGAGGTACCACTGTATCACATAAAGGGATGTTGTAGCCAAGTTATCTAAAAATGAACCCATGGAGGTTTTACTCACTCGGACGCCATCTTTACCAGGTAAGCCATCTCCACCTCTGGCACCGGGCTCTCCCTGTCAAACAAAGCTTATATGGTTACCAGAACAGGAAAAGGGGAGAAGGAGCATCACTGCTATTTCTTAACATTGCTAAATCACCAGGAGTCTGTTTGCCACGTTCAGTTGTTTCATTATGACTCTTTTCATGTGAAAGGTGACCAACATAGCTGGACCAGTGTTGTAAATATAATGGCTCTCCCAACAGAGTCAGTCTACTTAGTGTCTGGAAAAGGGTCATTCCCTCCCTGCCAATCTGTAATTTATGTTCTATTTATTTATGTTCTGTAATTATGCCTATTGTTACCAGTGGCACAGAACTGGTACATAGCGTGCTGTGAGAAAACACTGGTCTTCACAAAGTATTCAAAGTATACAAGCAAGGATGAGGAAGTATTAGAAAGTTATGAATCAGGATACCGAGTCAATCATGGAACTCAAGTCATAGCTGCCAAGTCCCCCGTTTTTCGTGGGAAACCCCCAGATTTTAATCCGTTTCCCGCTGTTGTCCCGAATAGAAAAAAATCCCGGAAATCCCCCGGATTTCCTACCTGCCAGGGAGGCTCCATTTCGGGTGCCACTCTGCCCATGTCTGGGCACTGGAAATCAGGTAGAGCGGCACCGAAAGTCGCTTCTACGCATGTCTGGACATGCGTAGAAGCGACTTCCGGTGCCACGCCACTGCTGATCCCGCATTTTTCAGCGGGAGGCTTGGCAGCTATGCTCAAGTGCAAATCTGATCAATAAGTTCAGGGTTAAAGTCAAACTGAACCAATCCCACTAATATAAGCATAATTATGGTGATTAATAGCCCATTCTCAATCCTTTTCGTTTCAATTGGAGTCCTACTGACTCCAATGGAAGCTAACTCCATGTAAGAATACTTAGGGCAGGGGTGAGAAAAGTATGCTACCTGAAGATTTGACCCCCATATTTTTATATATCATTTTGTATCCAAAAAGTGGGGATCTCAGGAAAGGTAAGTATCTGCAGCTTTTAGTGGCCTCATCTAGCAATGCAGTTTTTCAAGGAACCTATGATCTGGCCAGTAGTAAAGCTAGCCAGATGATCATTATGAGTTTAGAATAGCATGGTTTATTCTTATTATTATTAGGGTAGGGACAGAAGAGCATACCTTTTCTCCTTTGACTCCAGGGTTCCCATTGCCTCCTCTCTCTCCAGGCATTCCTTGTAAACCTTGTGGTCCGGGACCTCCAGGAGGACCTTGAGGACCCCCTGGACCCTAGTGGAATATTTTAAAGAAGAGCTATTACATGACAACAAAAGAGGAAGACTGGGAATATTATGGACGGTGTGCACAAAACTAAACTTGTACATACCTTTGCACCTTCTGGTCCAGGAGGGCCAGCTCCACCTCTACTTCCTGGGGGACCCTGAGGTCCTTGTGCACCTCGTTCACCTGGGATGCCATTTTCACCCTAATATGAATTAAAACATTTTGCTTTGCACGATCTCCAAGGGCCACAGCATGTATTTGGTTGGTTCCCAGCCACGCCCCCCTGTTCCATACTTAAAACAACAACACAAAACAGTTGTCACAAGATGTACCTTGGTCCCTGGGAGTCCTGGAGCTCCATTTTCACCTCTTGGACCCTGTTATGAACCAGATGCAGATAGATTACTTGCATGTTTCATGAAATACATGTTCATTAATGCTTAACATGCACCCAGGCATTTTCTTCTGAGCCATGTCTCTAGTTTATTGCCTAATATCTACAGCTGTCATACTAACATAATCCATTAGAAGCAGATAAACCTCGTCATTTTGATCAAGTTTTAGTCATTTTATATAAACTTAGGGACTCGCTTTGCCAAGTGTTATTGGGAGGCATTGCAATATAAAATTAATTTGTGGGCTTATTACAATTTTTGCTGCTCATATTTGACACAGCTTTAGATTTTCAGATTGTTTCAGATGCTTCTTAATTTTCATGAAAAGTTATAATTAATTGTGTACAAATCTTTGCTGCTCTGAGTAAGATACATTTGTACAATTGACTTCAAATTTTGATTTTATTTCTAAAATAAAATGTTGTTTTTAAATTACTTTTAATGCTATTAAAGGTAAAGGAACCCTTGACCATTAGGTCCAGTC